>NC_060147.1:60035326-60347826 GCF_021461385.2 Schistocerca piceifrons | reverse complement strand
ATTTGGAACAAAACTTGAGTCTGAGGTCCTTGTTGAGATCGAGGAAACTTTTTGATACCACCTCTGACCAACGGCAATACATCAAGGTGAGACAGGTATCCCTAAATCAGATATCTGCCTGTAAGACGTTCACAGGAGAAGGTACAGTCTCTTCTCACAATTTGGTAATGATGACGACTAGGCTAAAGTTTAAGACAGCCCTCAGGGAAAATCCACGTACAATAAAGTGAGGAATGATGATGTTCGTTTGCAGTTCTTAGAGGCTGTAAGTACAATACTCGCCATTAAAATTGCTACACCACGAAGATGTGCTACAGACGCGAAATTTAACCGACAGGAAGAAGATGCTGTGAAACGCAAATGATTACCGTTTCAGTGCATTCACACAAGGTTGGCGCCGGTGGCGACACCGACAACGTGCTGACATGACGAAAGTTTCCAACCGATTTCTCATACACAAACAGCAGTTGACCGGCGTTGGCGCGGGATTAGTCGAGCGGTCTGAGGCGCTGCAGTCATGTACTGTGCGGCTGGTCCCGGCGGAGGTTCGATTCCTCCCTCGGGCATGGGTGTGTGTGTTTGTCCTTAGGATAATTTAAGTTAAGTAGTGTGTAAGCTTAGGGACTGGTGACCTTAGCAGTTAAGTCCCATAAGATTTCACACACATTTGAACATTTTTGAACCGGCGTTGCCTGGTGAAACGTTGTTGTGATGCCTCGTGTAAGGAGCAGAAATGCGACCATCATGTTTCCGACTTTGATAAAGGTCGGATTATAGCCTATCGCGAATGCGGTTTATCGTATCGCGACATTGCTGCTCGCGTTGGTCGAGATCCAATGACTGTTAGCAGATTATGGGATCGGTGGGTTCAGGAAGGTAATACGGAACGCCGTGCTGGATCGCAACGGCCTCGTATCACTAGCAGTCGAGATGACAGGCATCTTATCCGCGTGGCTGTAACGGATGGTGCAGTCACGTCTCGATCCCTGAGTCAACAGATGGGGACGTTTGCAAGACAACAACCATCTGCACGAACAGTTCGATCACGTTTGCAGCAGCGTGGATTGTCAGCTCGGAGACCATGGCTGCGGTTACCCTTGACGCTGCGTCACAGACAGGAGCGCCTGCGATGGTGTACTCAACGACGAACCTGAGTGCGCGAAAGGCAAAACGTCATTATTTCGGATGAATCCAAGGTTCTGTTTACAGCATCATGATGGTCGCATCCGTGTTTGGCGACATCGCAGTGAACGCACATTGGAAGCGTGTATTCGTCATCGCCATACTGGCGTATCACCCGGCGTGATGGTATGGGGTGCCATTGGTTACACGTCTCGGTCACCTCTTGTTCGCATTGACGGCACTTTGAACAGTGGACGTTACATTTCAGATGTGTTACGACCCGTGGCACTACCCTTCATTCGATTTCTGCGAAACCCTACATTTCAACAGGATAATTTAGGACCGCATGTTGCAGGTCCTGTACTGGCCTTTCTGGATACAGAAAATGTTCGACTGCTGCCCTGGCCAGCACATTCTCCATATCTCTCACCAACTGAAAACGTGTGGTCAATGGTGGCCGAGCAACTGGCACGTCACAATACGCCAGTCACTAATCTTGACGAACTGTGGTATCGTGTTGAAACTGCGTGGGCAGCTGTACTTGTACACGCCATCCAAGCTGTGTTTGACTCAATGCCCAGGCGTATCAAGGCCGTTATTACAGCCAGAGGTGGTTGTTCTGGGTACCGATTTCTCTGGATCTATGCACCCAAATTGTATGAAAATGTAATCACATGTCAGTTCTAGTATAATATATTTGTCCAATGAATACCCGTTTATCATCTGCATTTCTTCTTAGTGTAGCAATTTTAGTGGCCAGTAGTGTATTTGTAACAAAAATTGAGTCTGAGGTCCTTGATGAGATCGAAGGAACTTCTCGATACCACCTCGTACCAACGGCAGTACATCAAGGTGAGACAGGTATGCCAAAATCAGATATCTGACTGTAAGACATTCACAGGAGCAGGCGCAGTCTCTTCTCACAATTTGGTAATGATGACGACTAGGCTAAAGTTTAAGACAGCCGTCAGGGAGAATCAGCGTACAATAAAGTGAGGAATGATGATGTTCGTTTGAAGTTCTTAGAGGCTGTAAATACTATGTAGTGAATACTACAGTAGGTAATTTAGTTGAGAAGGATGAGAGATGTCTAAAAATCGAAATCGCGGAAGAAGAAATATTACGACCGAATCGGCGAGTTGGAAACGAGTCATGTCTCAGAAAGTAAATTTTTCAAGAGATACAAAAAACTGTTTTACTGTGCAATTGTCTTAAACATGATGTTGTGGAGTGTCTATGTGGCAGTTGGGCCAGGGGGAAACAAAATACACCAACACAACTAGTTTAGCAGTAATCTAGTTTGAATGTACTGGAGATGACCCTTTTTCGAACCTTGTGATATTCATGAGGCAACTAGCGTTCTTTTTGCAACGTAAGAATTCTGTTATGCAAATAGCTATAACAGTCTGGTGTGAGCGTAGAGGTTTATTCGTAATGTACCCAAAATATGCAAAATACAACCGCAACGAAAATATAGTAAAGCAGAGAATGGTGAACACGCGTCAACTATTCCTATCTTGTCCGTCCTTTGGTAGTCATTGGCAGATACTGTTATAAAACGGTTTCTGCTCGTGAGGTACGATTTTTCTTTACATCGCTTAGTGTCTTCTTTTTGTATTGGAACAGGTCCACTACATGCTTGTTTATACGGTATATGTTCTTTACATAATCCACTGAGCCGTGGCAACTGGAAAGCAATGAGTCCATCAATGAATGTCCTGGCTTCAGTAATTCCAGGAGAATCTCGACTGAAAACGAAGTGACTGTGTGTATAAATCTGGAATTTCATTTTTGTTTTGTTACCGTAAGAGCGCGCTGTGGTTAGGCCACCAGATGTTTAAGTCCAGAATATCTTCCGTTTGCACGTTTATGACGCTTTAAGTTCTGCATCTGAGACGACGAACATATCTGAGTTTCAGATTTGGAGTCAACTCCGTACATGGCCCCTTCTCAGACTCAGTGCCCGTCTAAAGAGCATTTCTGTTGATGGAACACGACTTTTTGTTATACGTAACGATGCGTACAGATATTGTAAGACGTGTATATTTCTATTATCTATTGTAAATCCACAATTTATGAAAGATGTTTATATTTTATTAATAGGATTAAGTAGGAATATTTAATATTTGTCATTTTGGAAATAATTGTGGTAGCAGGGAATGCCTGCATCAAACTATTGTTGGCAGGAGAGACCACACACTGATATAATTTTAAAAAGGACAGAAGAGACCACGTGTGGATACATTTTAAGAAAAGAGTGGGAAAGACCGCGCTTTGATACATTTTGTAATGGTAGCAGGGATTGTCTGCACCAGAAAGCATTGTTGGCGGGAGAGACCGCACTTCAGCGTTCGTAGGAAGTCAGTAGTAAGCGAGATGTGAAGCGAGTCGGTAGCAGATCTGAAGCGAGAGGTTGAGAGGAGCCATGTGCCTGCCAGCCCCCAGCTATGATTAACAAGAGATTATAAACGGATGTACAGAGACATCAGCTAATTACACTCCTGGAAATGGAAAAAAGAACACATTGACACCGGTGTGTCAGACCCACCATACTTGCTCCAGACACTGCGAGAGGGCTGTACAAGCAATGATCACACGCACGGCACAGCGGACACACCAGGAACCGCGGTGTTGGCCGTCGAATGGCGCTAGCTGCGCAGCATTTGTGCACCGCCGCCGTCAGTGTCAGCCAGTTTGCCGTGGCATACGGAGCTCCATCGCAGTCTTTAACACTGGTAGCATGCCGCGACAGCGTGGACGTGAACCTTATGTGCAGTTGACGGACTTTGAGCGAGGGCGTATAGTGGGCATGCGGGAGGCCGGGTGGACGTACCGCCGAATTGCTCAACACGTGGGGCGTGAGGTCTCCACAGTACATCGATGTTGTCGCCAGTGGTCGGCGGAAGGTGCACGTGCCCGTCGACCTGGGACCGGACCGCAGCGACGCACGGATGCACGCCAAGACCGTAGGATCCTACGCAGTGCCGTAGGGGACCGCACCGCCACTTCCCAGCAAATTAGGGACACTGTTGCTCCTGGGGTATCGGCGAGGACCATTCGCAACCGTCTCCATGAAGCTGGGCTACGGTCCCGCACACCGTTAGGCCGTCTTCCGCTCACGCCCCAACATCGTGCAGCCCGCCTCCAGTGGTGTCGCGACAGGCGTGAATGGAGGGACGAATGGAGACGTGTCGTCTTCAGCGATGAGAGTCGCTTCTGCCTTGGTGCCAATGATGGTCGTATGCGTGTTTGGCGCCGTGCAGGTGAGCGCCACAATCAGGACTGCATACGACCGAGGCACAAAGGGCCAACACCCGGCATCATGGTGTGGGGAGCGATCTCCTACACTGGCCGTACACCACTGGTGATCGTCGAGGGGACACTGAATAGTGCACGGTACATCCAAACCGTCATCGAACCCATCGTTCTACCATTCCTAGACCGGCAAGGGAACTTGCTGTTCCAACAGGACAATGCACGTCCGCATGTATCCCGTGCCACCCAACGTGCTCTAGAAGGTGTAAGTCAACTACCCTGGCCAGCAAGATCTCCGGATCTGTCCCCCATTGAGCATGTTTGGGACTGGATGAAGCGTCGTCTCACGCGGTCTGCACGTCCAGCACGATCGCTGGTCCAACTGAGGCGCCAGGTGGAAATGGCATGGCAAGCCGTTCCACAGGACTACATCCAGCATCTCTACGATCGTCTCCATGGGAGAATAGCAGCCTGAATTGCTGCGAAAGGTGGATATACACTGTACTAGTGCCGACATTGTGCATGCTCTGTTGCCTGTGTCTATGTGCCTGTGGTTCTGTCAGTGATGTATCTGACCCCAGGAATGTGTCAATAAAGTTTCCCCTTCCTGGGACAATGAATTCACGGTGTTCTTATTTCAATTTCCAGGAGTGTATTATCATAAGAGGAACTAATATTATTGAATTATTTTTTTGAGAAACTCAAGACTACTGAAGGTATGTTTGCGCAATGATAGTTGTAAGATTACTATAAAAAGTAAGTCCCATTTAAACGTTTGTAAAATCATTTCATTCAGAATATAACTAACTTTTGCCAGCAATATTGCATTTCTAATTATAATCCATCCCAAAAACCATTAACGTAAAACTTTGCAAAATTTTATTGTTGGCAAGAAAAAGTTTAACTATTAATTACGTAACTTCAGTCAAATTAATTAAAGAATAACGTCAGCTTTGGTAATAAATACAACCACGTATTATGACAGCCCACCAGCAGCTAAAACAAAGTAAGTATATTCATGTCGCAGTTCGATGTAGCAGTCAGATGGCGATCCAGTAACAGTAAAAAAGGTAAGGAACAGTTTTGGGTTATTGCAGATAACGACTAAGGGCCACATGACGACGACACATTCTATGTTTCGTCGAAATAATCCGAAAATCACTTTTAAAAAGCAGAAATTAAATTCGTATCCGAAGATTGAGAAAGAGAATAAGTTTCAAAGGGAAGATTTCATTTGTTATTACTAAGCAAGAGAAAGAAATCCTAAGGGAAGGTTACATAGGTTGTTTGCGTAACAAAAGAGATATAGAGGAGACGGGAAGGTTTCACTATAAAAGAGATATAGAGGAGACGGGAAGGTTTCAGTATAAAGATCGGGTATCTCAGGTAAACATAATTTGAAAAAAATGGACATGTCCTCTATTCCAACTCACCGATTTAATTGATCCACCAAATAAGAAAATTGTATAAACGTCCATGAAAAGAAAGAAACACAATAGTGCAAGTCACTTGAGAATGAAATTAATAGGAAACGCAAAGGAAACTAAAATTTCAAGGCAAAAAGTGAAGGGAGCAAGAAGAAAAACACCATTTTAAGGATAGTATCAGTACACAGAAAATTCAGAATAACTGTCAGAAAGTTAGAAACGTCAGCAACATTGAGAGTGCAAAAGGAGGTATACTGTTAAATGCAGAAGAAAAAGTGGTTGGGTGAAAAGTGCACGTTGAGGACCTCTAAGAGTGGGATAAACATCTTGCTGACGTGACTGAAGAAGAAAATGGTGACAATTAGATGGGGGAAAGACACATCTGAAACAAAAACAGGAGGATAAACATACATTTAAATTGACGTAGTTTGAGTTTGGAGATGGAAGGAAACCTGGGATAATACGTTACCAACGTGGCGGCCATTATGAAAGCCATTACCATGGATGCAACTTTTTAAAGGGAAAGGGGTACATGACATATCAAACAGATGTATAAGGGGCAGTGAAAAGAAAACGAGACAGATGGAAAAAAGGAAGTGAACTGCTTATTATTTCAAAAGTAATGCCATAAGTATCAATACATTCATCCCATTATGAGACGAAAGGGTCTTTGTCCGAAGGAAATCGGCGGCCACGAATGTCTTTTTTTAGGGCTCCAGAAATATGGAAATCGCATGGGGAGAGATGGGGACTGTATGAAGGACGTGTGATGGCATCCCAACGAAATTTCTGCAGCGTAAGCCAAACAGACACGCCAGCTCCCACAAAGTAATGATGAAATTTTTGTTTGACTGCAAGGGCTCGCTGCTCATTCAGTTACTGGAACATGGAGCCACAATTAACACACAGCGCAAAAACTGAAGCGCGCCTGCAAGTCCAAATGCCCAGGAATGTTGACGGAAGGCATCATTTTGTTGCGGGATGATGCGCGCTGATATGTTGCCAAAGATACTTCGACCACTCTGCGAAAGGAAGTTTGACTGGTGAGCCATTACACATCCTGCATACAGCCTTGATCCCTTCTCACGTGGTTTCCCTATTTTAGGAGGCCTGAAGAAAGACATTTGTGACCGTCGATTTGCTTCGGACGAAGAGGTGCATTCTGCGCACAGACATGGTTTCGTAGAAAACCGCTGTCATTTTTCCGTGGAGACGTTGACCGTCTTGGCTCATAATGGGATAAATATACACACAAAAAAATGGCTCTGAGCACTATGGGACTCACCTTCTGAGGTCATTAGTCCCCTAGAACTTAGAACTACTTAAACCTAACTAACCTAAGGACATCACACACATCCATGCCCGAGGCAGGATTCGAACCTGCGACCGTAGCGGTCTCGCGGTTCCAGACTGCAGCGCGTAGAACCGCACGGCCACTTCGGTCGTCAATATACACACATCAAAAATGTTTTGTATCACCTCGGTTCCGAGAGTTCCGGAAACTGTACAGAAAATTTGAATAGAGATCAACATAAACATCATTTCCGCCCTTTTTATTGCGCATGAAAACCACACATTGCATGTTGTACCACCATACAGCGAGACCTTCAGAGGTGGTGGTCCAGATTGCTCTACACACCGGTACCTCTAATGCCCAGTAGCACGTCCTCTTGCATTGATGCATGCCTGTATTCGTCGTGGCATACTATCCACAAGTTCATGAAGATACTGTTGGTCCAGATGGTCACACACTTCAACGGCGATTCGGCGTAGATCCCTCAGAGTGGTTGGTGGGTCACGTCGTCCATAAATAGCCCTTGTCAATCTATCCAAGGCATGTTCGATAGGAGAACATGCTGGCCACTCTGGTCGAGCGATGTCATTGCCCTGAAGGAAGTTATTCACAAGACGTGCACGATAGGGGCGCGAGTTGTCGTCCATGAAGACGAATGCCTCGCCAGTGTGCTGCCGATATGGTTGCACTATCGGACGGAGGATGGCATTCACTTAACGCACAGCCTTCCATGACCACTAGCGGGTGTGTCGGCCCCACATAATGCCATCCCAAAACAGAAGGAAACCTCCACCTTGCTGCACTCGCTGGTCACTGTGTCTAAGGCGTTCAGCCTGAACGGGTTGCCCCTGAACACGTCTCCGACGATTGTCTGATTGAAGGCGTATGCAACACTCATCGGTGAAGAGAACGCGATGCCAATCCTGAGCGCTCCATTCGGCATGTTGTTGGGCCCATCTGTACCGCGCTGCATAGTGTCGTGGCTGCAAAGATGGAACTCGCCATGGACGTCGGAAGTGAAGTTGTGCAGATGCAGCCTATTGTACACAGTTTGAGTCGTAACACGACGTCCTGTGGCTGCACGAAAATCATTATTCAATATGGTGACGTTGCTGTCAGGGTTCCTCCGAGCCATAATCCGTAGGGAGCGGTCATCCACTGCAGTAGTAACACTTGGGCGACCTGAGCGAGGCATGTCATCGACAGTTCCTGTCTCTCTGTATCTCCTTCATATCAGAAAAACATCGCTTTGGTTCACTGCGAGGTTCCTGCTGGACACTTGCCTTGTTGTAAGCTCTTCGTGGCACAAAGCAACAATGCGAACGCGATCGAACTGCGGTATTGACCGTCTAGGCTTGGTTGAACTACAGACAACACGAGCCGGGTACCTCCTTCCTGGCGGAATGACTGTAACTGATCGGCTGTCGGACCCCCTCCGTCTAGTAGGCGCTGGTCAGGCGTGGTTGTTTACATCTTTGATCGGGTTTAGTGACATCTCTGAAGAGTCAAAGAGACTGTCTGTGATACAATGTCCACAGTCAACAGGATCTTCAAGAGTTATGGGAACCTGGATGATGAAAAACTATTTCTGACGTGTGTATTAACAGGTATAGCGATCACTTTTGAAATAATAAACAGTTTACTTTCTTTTTTCAGTCTGCCCCGTTTTCATTTCACTGCTTCTTATAGCTGATTTTCGCCTGAGCACAGCTCTATTCATTCTCGAATTACGGCTGATGTTTCCTCCTTGCAGGTGATATGAATGCTGATGCCATTAACATCGTCTGGATATCAGGGAGAAGGACACTCATCTTACCACTATTTCAATCAGCATCGCCAAGACAGACCACCGATTATCCATAGTGTGAAATTCCAAGAAACTGGCACTGTTGTAGACAAAATGAAACGATGAAAAACAGCTACGGATGAGCAACATTAGCTGCTTTTTTGGCATCGTCCAGAGCACAGTACTGCTCTCATTTTGCAGCCCTAAGTCAGTACTGAGAATTTTGCTACATGTTGTTGTTGTTGTGGTCTTCAGTCCAGAGACTGGTTTGATGCAGCTCTCCATGCTACTCTATCCTGTGCAAGCTTCTTCATCTCCCAGTACTTTCTGCAACCTACATCCTTCTGAATCTGTTTAGTGTATTCATCTCTTGGTCTCCCTCTACGATTTTTACCCTCCAAGCTGCCCTCCGATACTAAACTGGTGATCCCTTGAAGCCTCAGAATATGCCCTAGCAACCGATCCCTTCTTCTAGTCAAGTTGTGCCACAAATTTCTCTTCTCTTCAATTCTGTTCAATGCGTCCTCGTTAGTTATGTGATCTACCCATCTAATCTTCAGCATTCTTCTCTAGCACCACATTTCGAAAGCTTCTATTCTCTTCTTGTCTGAACTATTTATCGTCCATGTTTCACTTCCATACATGACTACTCGCCGTACAAATACTTTCAGAAACGACATCTTGACACTTAAATCTATACTCGATGTTAACAAATTTCTCTTCTTCAGAAACGCTTTCCTTGCCATTGCTAGTCTACATTTTATATCTTTTCTACTTCGACCATCATCAGTTATTTTGCTCCCCAAATAGCAAAACTCATCTTCTACTTTAAGTGTCTCATTTCCTAATATAATTCCCTCACCATCACCATTCGACTTCATACCATTACCCTCGTTTTGTTTTTGTTGATGTTCATCTTATGTCCTCCTTTCAAGACACTGTTCATTCCGTTCAACTGCTCTTCCAGCTCCTTTGCTATCTCTGACAGAATTACAGTGTCATCGGCAGACCTCAAAGTTTTTATTTCTTCTCCATGGATTTTAATTCCTACTCCGAATTTTTGCTTTGTTTCCTTTACTGCTTGCTCAATATACAGATTGAATAACATCGGGGATAGGCTACAACCCTGTCTCACTCCCTTCCCAACCACTGCTTCCCTTTCGTGTCCCTCGACTCTTATAACTGCCATCTGGTTTCTCTGCTAATTGTAAATAGCCTTTGGCTCGCTCGATTTTACCCCTGCCACCTTCAGAACTTGAAAGATAGTATTCCGGTCAACATTGTCAAAAGCTTTCTCTAAGTCTACAAATGCTACACACGTAGGTTTGCCTTTCCTTAATCCATTTTCTAAGATAAGTCGTAAGGTCAGTATTACCTCACGTGTTCCAATATTTCTACGGAATCCAAACTGATCTTCTCCGAGGTCGGTTTCTACGAGTCATTCCATTCTTCTGTAGAGAATTCGTATTAGTATTTTGCTGCCGTGGCTTTTTAAACTGATAGTTCGGTAATTTTCACATCTGTCAACACCTGCTTTCTTTGGGATTGCTACATATGTTGGCTAAAGGCCATAGGGAACGGCTGAAGCGGATAACAACAAGCTTACAAAGTGCGTGGTTCAATTCAAATGCCTCTGAGCACTATGGGACTGAACATCTGTGGTCATCAGTCCCCTAGAACTTAGAACTACTTAAACCTAACTAACCTAAGGACATCATACACATCCATGCCCGAGGCAGGATTCGAACCTGCGGCCGTAGCGGTCACGCGGTTCCAGACTGAAGCGCCACCGGCCGGCTTAATTACAAAGTGCGTGACAGTACTCTAGGTAATCCTGTAACATTTACGTGTTGTCTTCGGCCTGCATCATCACTGACTGGAGTAAAATTGTCTTAGGTGATTAGTACCACTTGGAACTGAGCGTTGAGGACCAGCGAAGACGTGTGTGGGGAGTGTGTGTACAGCGGTGGGATGCCAGACTGACTGTCGCCCGCTATACGGCCCGACAATCGAAAGTGAATGGCCTAGGGTGCAGTTTCACTTCATAGCAGGGGCCCTTTGGTTGTCATCTGCAGCACCCTTATAGCACAGCGGTGTGCCGACGACGTTCTACGTCCCATTTTGTCACCCTTCATGGCAAGCCACCCTGGGCTTACATTTCAGCAAGATAATGCCCGTCCGCAGACGGCAAGAGTTTCTGCTGCTTGTCCTCGTGCTAGGCAAACCCTACATTGGCCAGCGAGGTCGCCGGATCTCCCTGGAATCGAGAGCGATTGGAGCATTATGGGCAGGAACATCCAACCAGCTCGAGATTTTGACGACGTAGCATGCCAATTGGACAGAACTTGGCACAGTAGCCTTCACGAGAACATCCGACATCTCTGTCACTAAGTGCTAAGCAGTGTAGCTGCCTGCATAAGGCCCAGAGAAGGACCAAAGAGTTATGGCAGTGCTGAATTTGTCTTGAATAAATGATACAATTGGTTTGAAATTGTAATCATTTGGTTGTCTGTACCGGTACGTCAATTTTACCGATTTCCATCTCATTCGAATAATTCTTTCGTGGTGCGTTATTTTCTTTTCCTTTTAGAGTATGTAGCTGTTACTCGATTTTTTCCTTTACATATTTCTCTTTTCGTCCTTAATTGTAACGCAATTGGAATGAGTGGTGATGATATTATACACTGAAAAGCTAAAAAACTGGTGCACCTGCCTAATATTCTGTAGGGCCCCCGCGAGCACGCAGAAATGCTGCAACACGATGTGGCAGGGTCTCGACTTATGTGTGAAGTAGTGCTAGAGGGAACTGACACCATGAATCCTGCAGAGCTGTCCATACATCCGTAAGCGTACGAGGGGTGGAGGTCTCTTTTCAACAGCATCCCAGATATGGTCAATAATCTTCATGTCTGGGAAGTATGGTGGCCAGCGGTAGCGTTTAAACTCAGAAGAGTATTCCTGGAGCCAGTCTGTAGCAATTCTGGACGTGAGGGTTGTCGCATTGTCCTGCTGGAATTGGCCAAGTCCGTTGGAATGCACAATGGACACGAATGGATGCAGGCGATCAGACAGGATGCTTACGCACGTGTCACCTGTCAGAGTCGTATCAGGGGTCCCGTATCACTCCAACTGCACACGCCCCACACCATTACAGAGCCTCCACCGGCTTGAACAGTCCCCTGCTGACATGCAGGGTCTATGGATTCATGAGATTGTCTCCATACCCGTACACTTCCATCCGCTCGATACAATTTGAAAGGAGACTCGTTCGACGAGGCAACATGTTTCCAGCCAATTACAGTCCACTGTCGGTGCTGACAGTCCCCGGCGAGACGTAAAGCTTTGTCTCGTGCAGTCATCAAGGGTACACGAGTGGGTTTTCGGCTCCGAAAGCCCATATCGATTTTTCGGTGAATGGTTTGCACGCTGACACTTCTTGATGGCCCAGCATCGAAATCTGCAGCAATTTGCATAAGAGTTGCATTTGTGTCACAATGAACGATTCTCTCTAGTCGTCGTTGATCCCGTTCTTGCAGGATCTTTTTCCGGCCGCAGCGATGTCGGAGATTTGATGTCTTACCGGGTTCCTCTTATTCAAGCTACACTCGTGAAATGGTCGTACGGGAGAATCCGCACTTCATCGGATGCTGTGTCCCATCGGTCGGGTACCGACTGTAACACCACGTTCAAACTCACTTAAAACTTGATAGCCTGACATTGTAGCAGCAGCAACTGATCTAACAAGTGCGCCAGACACTTGTTGTCTTACATAGGTGTTGCCGACCGCAACGCTGTATTCTGCCTGTTTACATATGTCTATATTTGAATACGCATGCCTATACCAGTATGCTTGGAGCTAAGACTCTAAAAGTTTTTGTTTTCTGTTTTAATCTGTAACGGTGTCAAAAATGGGTCAAATGGCTCTGAGCCCTATGGGACTTAACATCTGAGGTCATCAGTCCCCTAGAACTTAGAACTACACAAACCTAACTAACCTAAGGACATCACACACATCCATGCCCGAAGCAGGATTCGAACGTGCGACCGTAGCGGTCGCGCGGTTCCAGACTGAAGCGCCTAGAACCGCTCGGCCACAACGACCGGCGTAACGGTGTCAGCATGGACTGTCTTGGGATACTGCTAGACCAGGAATCCGTGCTGTTCGAACAACGCTATGAAACAGTGCACTGGCGACAGATACGAAAATCACAAGCAGAGAGGAGCAACTGAACCAGAGACAAGAAAATTAAGATAAGAAAGACAGTGAAGTGGCATTTTTCACTTTCTTATAACTTGAGGACGATAGGCGTAGATGCTGGTCTCAGATGAATAGAATTTATCACAGAAGAGAACAAATGCGGTGGGCTACAGGAAGTCAGTTAGAATGATGAGTGAGAAAAGGAAAAGGTTACCTTCACGTAGTCGATGAGTGCATTGTGTCCTTGGACAAAATCAGCGAGCCCAAACTGGCCCGGCGACAGGTGGCGGAGCCAGGGCGTCTGTATGATGGTGTTGCCGGTGCCGTCGGTGGCCAGAACGTTCTGCCGGCCGCGGCGGCCCAGCAGGAGGAGCTGGCGGTCGGACGCGCGACCGGAGCGCGTCCCGGCGAACATGGACCACGTGACGGCGGCGAAGCAGCGGTACGTCGCGTCGGGGAACAGCACGGCGCCGTCGCACGGCCTCCGCACGCTCTGCACGGCAGACATCTCTGACTGGTGCTGCACTCGGGTCAGACACTGTAGGGCTGAGATACGGGGCGGGGATGGATGTACCGCGAGACTCTGTGTCGGGACTACTCCCTACATTATTTACGCAAGGTGACAAAAATATGTGACCGAAAATGTTCATTGGCCTTTTCCTGGTATGATCAATAAAAACCAGGATCAAACTAACTAATTACTTTTGAATGCATTATGGGAACAGCAGTAATCAATGTCTTATAAATAATTACTATTAAAAACAGTCTTGATCACGATTTATTTAACAAGGTGACCGGTTTCAACCACTACTGTGGTCATCTTCAGACCTATAAGTTGTATACAAAGCTCTAATTAGAGGGCTACAAACATTAAACAAAATACATAAAGTTATAAAGCTATAAAACGTTGAATTACCATTGAGTAGGAACCTCTTTCTGTTGGAGAATCACTACTGGAGAAACCAGTGCACGTCTTACTATATATAATGGAGGCTCCACCCACTTCTGACTGCATGATGTCATTATTAACCAATGAGTAATAAGTTGAACTACAATTTAAAATTTCAAGGCCTATCAGCGAACCATTTGGAACCACTGGTTGCTATGGTGAAGTTAGACAGATTATTGTAGCTTACTCTTTTCGTTTCAATAAAGACAAGTTGCTGCTCAATACTACATCGTCTGACGCCACAGTCTTTGCCATTCTACTTCGCAACAACTTCGTTGGAAAGAAGCCTGCTGCCACATCTTTGCACTGGCGTTTGTCCTCACCATGGCAACCACTAGTTCGACTATCGACTTTACAACAACTTCAGTGAAAAAAGCCTGCTGCTTAATCTTTGCAACGGCGTCTAACTTCACCATAGCAACCAGTGGTTCCAAATGGTTCGCTGATAGGCCTTGAGAGGGCAACCCATGTACTGCCAAAACAGAAGTTCATTTTCCTACATATTTAAATATTTTAACGCTTCTTAATTGACAATAGCTGTTTAATAAGCTAAGTTTAGTGTGTATTTATTTCTAATTCTTGACAATGTTCTTTTAACTAAGAAATTTTAAATTGTAATTCGACTTATTACTCATTGGTTAATAATGACATCATGCAGTGAGAAGTGGGTGGAGCCTCCATTATATATAGTAAGACGTGCACTGGTTTCTCCAGTAGTGATTCTCCAACAGAAAGAGGTTCCTACTCAATGGTAATTCAACGTTTTATAGCTTTATAACTTTATGTATTTTGTTTAATGTATGTAGCCCTTTAATTAGAGCATTGTATACAACTTATAGGTCTGAAGATGACCACAGTAGTGGTCGAAACCGGTCACCTTGTTAAATAAATCGTGATCAAGACTGTTTTTAATAGTTGTTGTTGTTGTGGTCTTCAGTCCTGAGACTGGTTTGATGCAGCTCTCCATGCTACTCTATCCTGTGCAAGCTTTTTCATCTCCCAGTACCTACTGCAACCTACATCCTTCTGAATCTGCTTAGTGTATTCATCTCTTGGTCTCCCTCTACGATTTTTACCCTCCACGCTGCCCTCCAATACTAAATTGGTGATCCCTTGATGCCTCAGAACATGTCCTACCAACCGATCCCTTCTTCTGGTCAAGTTGTGCCACAAACTTCTCTTCTCCCCAATCCTATTCAATACCTCCTCATTAGTTATGTGATCTACCCATCTAATCTTCAGCATTCTTCTGTAGCACCACATTTCGAAAGCTTCTATTCTCTTCTTGTCCAAACTATTTATCGTCCATGTTTCACTTCCATATGTGGCTACACTCCATACGAACACTTTCAGAAATGACTTCCTGACACTTAAATCAATACTGGATGTTAACAAATTTCTCTTCTTCAGAAACGCTTTCCTTGCCATTGCCAGCCTACATTTTATATCCTCTCTACTTCGACCATCATCAGTTATTTTGCTCCCCAAATAGCAAAACTCCTTTACTACTTTAAGTGCCTCATTTCCTAATCTAATTCCCTCAGCATCACCCGACTTAATTAGACTACATTCCATTATCCTTGTTTTGCTTTTGTTGATGTTCATCTTATATCCTCCTTTCAAGACACTGTCCATTCCATTCAACTGCTCTTCCAAAGCCTTTGCTGTATCTGACAGAAATACAATGTCATCGGCGAACCTCAAAGTTTTTATTTCTTCTCCATGAATTTTAATACCTACTCCGAATTTTTCTTTTGTTTCCTTTACTGCTTGCTCAATATACAGATTGAACAACATCGGGGAGAGGCTACAACCCTGTCTTACTCCCTTCCCAACCACTGCTTCCCTTTCATGTCCCTCGACTCTTATAACTGCCATTTGGTTTCTGTACAAATTGTAAATAGCCTTTCGCTCCCAGTATTTTACCCCTGCCACCTTTAGAATTTGAAAGAGAGTATTCCAGTCAACATTGTCAAAAGCTTTCTCTAAGTCTACAAATGCTAGAAACGTATGTTTGCCTTTCCTTAATCTTTCTTCTAAGATAAGTCGTAAGGTCAGTATTGCCTCACGTGTTCCAGTGTTTCTACGGAATCCAAACTGATCTTCCCCGAGGTTGGCTTCTACTAGTTTTTCCATTCGTCTGTAAAGAATTCGTGTTAGTATTTTGCAGCTGTGACTTATTAAGCTGATAGTTCGGTAATTTTCACATCTGTCAACACCTGCTTTCTTTGGGATTGGAATCATTATATTCTTCTTGAAGTCTGAGGGTATTTCGCCTGTTTCATACATCTTGCTCACCAGATGGTAGAGTTTTGTCAGGACTGTCTCTCCCACGGCCGTCAGTAGTTCCAATGGAATATTGTCTACTCCGGGGGCCTTGTTTCGACTCAGGTCTTTCAGTGCTCTGTCAAACTCTTCACGCAGTATCGTATCTCCCATTTCATCTTCATCTACATCCTCTTCCATTTCCATAATATTGTCCTCAAGTACATCGCCCTTGTATAGACCCTCTATATACTCCTTCCACCTTTCTGCTTTCCCTTCTTTGCTTAGAACTGGGTTTCCCTCTGAGCTCTTGATATTCATACAAGTCGTTCTCTTATCTCCAAAGGTCTCTTTAATTTTCCTGTAGGCGGTATCTATCTTACCCCTAGTGAGATAGGCCTCTACATCCTTACATTTGTCCTCTAGCCATCCCTGCTTAGCCATTTTGCACTTCCTGTCGATCTCATTTTTGAGACGTTTGTATTCCTTTTTGCCTGTTTCACTTACTGCATTTTTATATTTTCTCCTTTCATCAATTAAATTCAATATTTCTTCTGTTACCCAAGGATTTCTACTAGCCCTCGTCTTTTTACCTACTTGATCCTCTGCTGCCTTCACTACTTCATCCCTCAAAGCTACCCATTCTTCTTCTACTGTATTTATTTCCCCCATTCCTGTCAATTGCTCCCTTATGCTCTCCCTGAATCTCTGTACAACCTCTGGTTCTTTTAGTTTATCCAGGTCCCATCTCCTTAAATTCCCACCTTTTTGCAGTTTCTTCAGTTTTAATCTACAGGTCATAACCAATAGATTGTGGTCAGAGTCCACATCTGCCCCTGGAAATGTCTTACAATTTAAAACCTGGTTCCTAAATCTCTGTCTTACCATTATATAATCTATCTGATACCTTTTAGTATCTCCAGGGTTCTTCCATGTATACAACCTTCTTTCATGATTCTTAAACCAAGTGTTAGTTATGATTATGTTGTGCTCTACCAGGCGGCTTCCTCTTTCATTTCTGTCCCCCAATCCATATTCACCTACTATGTTTCCTTCTCTCCCTTTTCCTACACTCGAATTCCAGTCACCCATGACTATTAAATTTTCGTCTCCCTTCACAATCTGAATAATTTCTTTTATTTCATCATACATTTCTTCAATTTCTTCGTCATCTGCAGAGCTAGTTGGCATATAAACTTGTACTACTGTAGTAGGTGTGGGCTTCGTATCTATCTTGGCCACAATAATGCGTTCACTATGCTGTTTGTAGTAGCTTACCCGCATTCCTATTTTCCTATTCATTATTAAACCTACTCCTGCATTACCCCTATTTGATTTTGTGTTTATAACCCTGTAGTCACCTGACCAGAAGTCTTGTTCCTCCTGCCACCGAACTTCACTAATTCCCACTATATCTAACTTCAACCTATCCATTTCCCTTTTTAAATTTTCTAACCTACCTGCCCGATTAAGGGATCTGACATTCCACGCTCCGATCCGTAGAACGCCAGTTTTCTTTCTCCTGATAACGACATCCTCTTGAGTAGTCCCCGCCCGGAGATCCGAATGGGGGACTATTTTACCTCCAGAATATTTTACCCAAGAGGATGCCATCATCATGTAATCATACAGTAAAGCTGCATGCCCTCGGGAAAAATTACGGCTGTAGTTTCCCCTTGCTTTCAGCCGTTCGCAGTACCAGCACAGCAAGGCCGTTTTGGTTATTCTTACAAGGCCAGATCAGTCAATCATCCAGACTGTTGCCCTTGCAACTACTGAAAAGGCTGCTGCCCCTCTTCAGGAACCACACGTTTGTCTGGCCTCTCAACAGATACCCCTCCGTTGTGGTTGCACCTACGGTACGGCTATCTGCATCGCTGAGGCACGCAAGCCTCCCCACCAACGGCAAGGTCCATGGTTCATGGGGGGGGGGGTTTAATAGTAATTAATAGTAATAGTAATAGTAATTAAAACTAACTAATGTTCAAATATACACTGAGGGGAAAAAAAATCCTGGGATAGCGGTACGCACAAATACAGATGCTAATATTGTCGTGTACACAAGTTATAAAAGGGCACTGCACGGCCGGAGGTGTCTTTTGTACTCAGGTGCTTCATTTGAAAAAGTTTCCGATGTGATTACACCGCACGACGGGAATCAACAGGCTTTCAATGTGGAACGGTAGTTTGAACTAGACACATGGGAGATTCCATTTCGGAAGTCGTTAGAGAATTCAGTATTCCGACATCCACAGCGACAAGAGTGTGTGGAGAATACCAAACTTCAGGCATTACCTCTCAACACAGATAATGCAGTGACCGACGGCCTTTACTTAACGACTGAGAGCAACGCCGTTTGCGTAGAGTTGCCAGTGCTGACAGACAAGCAACACAGCTTGAAACAACTGCAGAGATCAATGTGGGACGTAAGATGAACGTACCAGTTAGGACAGTGCATCGAATTCTAGCTTTAATGGGCCACGGCAACAGACGACCAACACGAGTGTCTTTGGTAACAGCATGACATTGCATGCAGCCGCTCTCCTGGGCTCTTGACCATATCGGTTGAACCCCAGACTTCTGGAAAACTGTGTCCTGGACTCCTGACCATATCGGTTGAACCTCAGACTTTTGGAAAACTGTGTCCTGGTCAGTTGAGTTACGATTCCAGTTGGTAACAGTTGATGCCAGCACGACATCACCTGCAGCCACTCTCCTGGGCTCGTGAACATATCGGTTGAAACCCCAGACTTCTGGAAAACCATTTCCTGGTCAGTCGAGTTCCGATTACAGTTGGTAAGAGCTGATACCAGCACCACATCACCTGCACCTGCTCTCCTGGGCTCGTGACCGTATCAGTCGGGCCACAGACTTCTGAAAATCCGTGGCTCTGGTCAGTTGAGTCCCGATTCCAGTTGGTAACAGCCAAAGGCAGAGTTCGAGCGTGGCGCAGACCCCACAAGGTCATGGATACAAAGAACTGTGCAAGCTGGCAGTGGCTCCATAATGGTGTGTGCTGTGTTTACATGGAATTGACTGTGTCTTCTGGTCCAGCTGAACCGATATCTGACTGCAAATGGTTATGTTTGGGTAGTTGGAGACCATTTGCAGTCTTGCCAGGCAACGATGGAAGTTCAATAACTGACAGTGCGCCATGTCAATGGAGCACAGTTGTTCATAACTGGTTAAACGGACATTCTGGGCAATTCGGATGAATGATTTGGCCACCCAGATTGCTCGACATGAATCTCATCGAATATTTATGGGACATAATCGCGAGATCATTTCGTGCACAAAGTCCTGCACCAGTAACACTTTCGGAATTATGGACGACTATGGAGGCAGCATGGCTCAGTATTTCTGCGCAGGTCTTCCAACGACTTGTTGAATCCACGTCAGGTTGGGTTATTGCACTACACCAGGCAAAAGCCCTGTAAATGCAGTCTGGAGAGCACTGTAGAGGCAGTCTGTGTGGGGTTATGCTATGCATCGAGGCCCAGCTAACACCAGAGACGAGTTTTCTGCGAAAATGAACTGATATATGGCATATACATCTGCACGCCATAACTGACCACATGGGTTGAGGCGGAGGACACATAATGTACTAGCATCCTACCTCGACTCATCCCATTTTCACGGACAGTAGGTAGTGAAGAAGGTTTGTAAGTACCAACTCCAAGTTTCTACAATTTAACCAATGTAACGGTTATAGGACATGTGGACAGCGTGACAAAAGAACTTGAAGCATCCAGAAGGTGAGCGGGAAATGAAATGAAACTTAAAGGGTTGAAAGGGAAAGGGATTTTATTTGGCAGTATCACTCGACTTGTCACTATGACATCGTGCCCACACTGACCTGCATGCATGCACTGATTCGGATGGGAAGGGTGTCACTAAGCTGTTGTACCCTCTCCTGAGACGAGCTGGCCAGCAGCTGCTGTAACTGGTCCTCGATGTCCTGGATATTGGCAGTGAGAGGCAGTTGACGTCTGGTCCCGCATGTGTGTTCTGCTGGTGATAGATGAAGGTACTTTATTGGCCATGAGAGTACCTCAACATCACACAGACAGTTGATAGAGAAACGTGCCATGTGCCAGCAGCTGCTGTAACTGGTTCTCGATATCCTGGATATTGGCAGTGAGAGGCAGTTGACATCTGGTCCCGCATGTGTGTTCTGCTGGTGATAGATGAGGGTATTTTATTGTCCATGAGAGTACCTCAACATCACACAGACAGTTCATAGAGAAACGTGCCATGTGTCGGCAGCTGTTGTAACTGGTCCTCTGTATCTTGGTTATTGGCACTGGGAGGCAGTTGACGTGTGGTCCCGCATGTGTGTTCTGCTGGTGATAGATGAGGGTATTTTATTGTCCATGAGAGTACCTCAATATCACACAGACAGTTGATAGAGAAACGTGCCGTGTGTCAGCAGCTGTTGTAACTGGTCCTCTATATCTTGGTTATTGGCACTGGGAGACAGTTGACGTGTGGTCCCGCATGTGTGTTCTGCTGGTGATAGATGAGGGTATTTTATTGTCCATGAGAGTACCTCAATATCACACAGACAGTTGATAGAGAAACGTGCCGTGTGTCAGCAGCTGTTGTAACTGGTCCTCTGTATCTTGGTTATTGGCACTGGGAGGCAGTTGACGTGTGGTCCCGCATGTGTTTTCTGCTGGTGATAGATGAGGGTATTTTATTGTCCATGAGAGTACCTCAATATCACACAGACAGTTGATAGAGAAACGTGCCGTGTGTCAGCAGCTGTTGTAACTGGTCCTCTGTATCTTGGTTATTGGCACTGGGAGACAGTTGACGTGTGGTCCCGCATGTGTGTTCTGCTGGTGATAGATGAGGGTATTTTATTGTCCATGAGAGTACCTCAATATCACACAGACAGTTGATAGAGAAACGTGCCGTGTGTCAGCAGCTGTTGTAACTGGTCCTCTATATCTTGGTTATTGGCACTGGGAGACAGTTGACGTGTGGTCCCGCATGTGTGTTCTGCTGGTGATAGGTGAGGGTATTTTATTGGCCATGAGAGTACTTTGACATCACACAGACGGTTTATGGAGAAACGTGCCGTGTGTCAGCAGCTGTTGTAACTGGTCCTCTATATCCTGGTTATTGGCACTGGGAGGCAGTTGACGTGTGGTCCCACACATGTGTTCTGCTGGGAATAGGCGAGGGTATTTTATTGGCCATGAGAGTACTTCGACATCACACAGACAATTGATAGAGAAACGTGCCATTTGTGATCAAGTGCTGTCCTGTTGAAAAATGGCACCACTATGCTGTTGCATGAGAGGTAACACATGAGGATGCAGGATGTCCATGATGTACCAGTCACCACCAGCCGTGAGCTCAAGCCATACCTCATGGCTCCCCAGACCATGACTCCAGGAGTACCACCACTGTGCCTCTCCAAATTACTGCAAGAATGGGAGCTCTGGCCAAGTCGACAGCATACCCACCGAAGATGGTCAACAGGGTAAGTGCAGAATCGTAATTCATTGCTGAACACAATGTAACGCCATTCATCAGCACTCCATGTTTCCCAGACATGGCACCACTCCAAAAACAGCCAGCTGGCTGGTGTGGCCAAGCGGTGCTAGGTGCATCAGTTTGGAACCGTGCGACCGCTACGGTCGCTGGTTCGAATCCTGCCTCGGGAATGGATGTATGTCATGTCCTTAGGTTAGTTAGGTTTAAGTAGTTCTAAGTTATAGAGGACTGCTGACCTCAGATGTTAAGTCCCATAGTGCTCAGATCCATTTTGAACCAAAAACAGCCATTTGTGTTGTGGCGTTGACGGCAACCCATACCTGCGATGGTAATGCCCTGTTCCGGCTGCTGCTAGTCCTCGAACAAAGGTGCAGAATGGCACGGAACGTCGGAGGGAATCTATTACTTGTTCTCGATGAGTGGTGCAGACTGAATAGTTATGACATGTTTGGCACACAATACGGGGATTCTCTCACGTGGCAGTCAGAAGTGATGGACTACAACTTTGATGGAAAGTGTGCTTGCCCTCACATTCCCGTGCAACACAACATTAGGCCACTGTCACATTCAAAAGCCCCACAAATCTGGATACTCCACACTTTGATCAACCGGCCAAATGGAGACCCACTATGAGGTCCCATTCAACCTCTGTGACGAGCTAATAACGCTGTGTCATAGAAGTTCGTGGCACCTCCATGACCACAGTGATGATCACTCAACATGTGACACTGTTCATGTGCCTTGTGTGCTCTGGCACGGTTGGTAAGGTCAGCAGCTTGTGGTCTAGTGGCTAGCATTGCTACCTCTGGATCAGTGGGTCCCGGGTTCGATTCCCGACCGGATTGGGGATTTTCTTTGCCCAGGGACTGGGTGTTTGTGTTGTCCTCATCATTTCATCATCATCCTCGTCATTCGCGACAGTAGCTAGTCTGGACTGCGAAAAATTGGGACTTTGTATGGGCGCTGATGACGGAGCAGTTGAACGCCCCACAAACCAAACATCATCATCATCATGGTTGGTAAGAACACTAAACATGAAGAACAGTAATGTACTTTGCTGGCCATTCTACCCGTCACAGAGACTGGCACTTACATAACCCTCCTCCTGCAGTACTGTGTAATGTACGAAGTTACTGTGACATATGTCCAGGTCTTCTGTGTGATTCACTCGTTTTGAAGGAAGTGTTATTCTTGCGCTTGGTGTACAATCGTAGGCTCTCAGAATTTGTTCAGTGTGGATCTCTTTGATGTGTAGCACCTGTTTTGAAGGGTCTCCTATTGCAGTTTTTTTGATCATCTATGTGACACACTCACGCTAAGTAGCCTAAGCAAACCTGTGATGAATCATGCATCTCGTTGTTGTGTCTTTTCTATGTCTCCTGTTAAGTCAACCGTCCTCCAGGATGGGTTTATTTAGTAGCTCCATTTTGAATCGGTCTTGAGAGATACTCCAGAAGACATCGGCATTTGTATTCTACGAACTCCTGTGAATTTAATGACATAGGGTACAAGAACCTCGTTCACTCAGACGTCGTGTTTCAACTATCCATTAAAAATTTGTGAACAGTGGTTAGCAAGTGCCAGTCAGCCATAGCAATGAAGGTAACCGAGAACACAACAACAAGACATATTTCATTTGAATTAAGATGACTACTGCACAGGCAGAGACTCTACAAAACATCTTCAATATCTGGGTGCACTTTTGTTGAATGTTGTTGTACTGTCAGTGTAGCCTCAAGGTGAGGTTTACACCTCGAAATATGTTGCTTCATTAAATAATTTTAGTGCCAACAAATTTTGTTACTGGTAGTAGTAGCTAAAAGAACTTCTCACGTTTTTGAAACAGGGTACAAACAACGCTAGACAGTCATTTAGGTGAATATGAAGGTGGTTTTAGCAAGGGCACGTCATATTCTTAACAAATATTTAATCTGAAGTCACTCATTCCTCACAGATTACTGAATTCAAAAGATATTGTATTTATTTTTTGATTTCAAAAAGACCTTTGATTACATTTACAGACAAAGATAAAATAATCTGAGAATTTGGTGTGAAGTTTAAATTAGTAAATCAAATTATTGAGTCACCTACTGACACAGTATGAAAAGTGAAATTTATGAGACACATATCTCAACCCTTCGAAATAGACAGGGTGTACGCAGGGAGATAGTGTGTCACCAAGACTTTTTAAGTGTGTTCTGGAATAAATAGTCAGAAATTGGAATGGGAAAAATGAATGACAATATCACCAATAAGTTTGGAAAGCAGGAACAACAATATTAGAATAAATTGTCTCCATTTGCAGATGCCTTTGCTACGCTTTCTGAAAATGTGATATCTGCGTGTAACACAAATTGCTCTGTTGGAACAAATAGCTAGTAGGATCAGCTTAAGAACTGCTGCAGAAAAAAACAATTTTTATAGACATTTAAAGTACACTGAAATTTCTGGAAAGAGATACTGGGTAAACTGAAAAGGTAAGAAGAAAGGTAAATGTCTTTGGGGGATAGTCTATGAGAATGGCTTGGAAAAGGCTGCTATAGAGGAAAGGACACATAAAACGGCAAGGGAGTACAGTACAACCAAAGACTTTTACAACAAAAAGTGACTGTCCAAAAACACAAAAATAAGGCATTACGATGTAGTAATGAAGTCAGAAAATCTATATGCATGCGAATGTTTAGCATCAAACTGTAATTTAGATAAATCAGAAATACTAGATAGGTGAACCATTAGGAAAATACATTGAAGCGCCAAAGAAACTGGTGTAGGCATGCGTATTTAAAGAGAGAGACATGTAAACATGCAGAATACGGCGTTGAGGTCGGCAACGCCTATACGTATAACAGAAGTGTCCGGCGCAGTTGTTAGATCGGTTACGCTGCTACAACGGCAGGTTATGAAGATTTAAGTGAATTTGAACGCGGTGTTATAATCGGTGCACGAGCGATGGGACACAGCAATGCCGAGATAGCGATGAAGTGGGAATTTTCCCGTACGAGCATTTCATGAGTGTACCGTGAATATAAGGAATCCGGTAAAACATCAAATCTCCGACATCGCTGCGGCCGGAAAAAGATCCTGCAAGAACGGGACCAATGACGACTTAAGAGAATCGTTCAACACGACAGAAGTGCAACCCTTCTGCAAATTGCTGCAGATTTCAATGCTGGGCGATTAAGAAGTGTCAGCATGCCCACCATTCAATGAAACATAATCGATATGGGCTTTCAGAGCCGAAGGCCCACTCGTGTACCCTTGATGACTGCACGACACAAAGCTTTACGCCTCTCCTGAGCCAGTCAAAAATGTTCAAAAATGTTCAAATGCGTGTGAAATCTTATGGGACTTAACTGCTAAGGTCATCAGTCCCTAAGCTTACACACTACTTAACCTAAATCATCCTAAGGACAAACACACACACACCCATGCCCGAGGGAGGACTCGAACCTCCGCCGGGACCAGCCGCACAGTCCATGACTGCAGCGCAGTGGACCGCACGGTTAATCACGCGCGGCTGGACCAGTCAACACCGACATTGGACTGTTGATGACTGGAAACATGTTGCCTGGTCAGGCGAGTCTCGTTTCAGATTGTATCGAGCGAACAGACGTGTAAGGGTACGGAGAGAATCTCATGAATCCATGGACCCTGCATGTCAAAAAGGAACTGTTCAAGCTGGTGGAGGCTCTGTAATGGTGTGGGGCGTGTGCAGTTGGAGTGATACGGGACCTCTGATACGTCTAAATACGACTCTGACAGGTGACACGTACGTAAGTATCCTGTCCGATCACCTGCATCCATTCGTGTCCATTGCGCATTCCGACGGACTTGGGCAATTCCAGCAGGACAACGCGACACTCCACACGTCCTGAATAGCTAGAGTGGCTCCAGGAACACTCTTCTGGGTTGAAACACATTCGCTGGCCACCAGACTACCCAGACATGAACATATCTGGATGCCTTGCTTGGTACTGTTCAGAAGGGATCTCCAAGCCCTCGTAATATTACGCGTTTATGGACAGCCCTGCAGGATTCATGGTGTCGGTTCCCTCCAGCACTACTTCAGACATTAGTCGAGTCCATTTCACGCCGTGTTGCGGCACTTTTGCGTGCTTGCGGGAGCCCTCCACGATATTAGGCAGGTGTACCAGTTTATTTGGCTTTTCAGTGTATTAGGCCTACGAAAAGCTATGGAAGGCTGGGAATTGTGGAGTAATGATGGAACTAATCGAAACATGTAAGTCATATCAGAAGTAATTAGAGCAAGAAGACTCGTATTTTTTAGTCACTTTTATGGAACGCAAGAGAGGAGATTAACCAAAAAGACTTCCAATATTTGTGGGATGAGAAGTGAATAAGAAGTTGGACTCATGGATTAAAATATTGATTTAGAAAAAATAACAACAATAATATAGAAACTGAAGAGACAACTGGCTGAGAAGTGTTGAGATGTGTTTAGGGAAAAAGTATTGAATATGTAAGGATTCAAAAGTGGAAGAGTGTACAAACTGGTATGAGCGTGTAATATCTCTTTATATTCGATGAATTATTCTGATACAATTCTACCCTTGAATGAAGATTTCTAATTTTCTATCTTCATACTCACAGAATCCATGCACAAAGTAGTTTCATACAATAGCAATGCCATGAGCGCATAATTATTCTTTGTAGTGCTCTCTCTGGTGGTTGTTAGAAAAAAAGCTTCCGAGATTGTCTTCGTGCCGATTAGCCTGAGCATTGTTTGAAGAATTGTAATCTGAATATTGAGATTTATGACAAAAGATGACTGATACGAAATTGTACGATTAAAAGGGAAATATATATATTGCTCCTTTATACAAAAGGTGTGTATTTGACATTTGAGAATTAATGATATTCATCGATATATCCCCCCCCATGAACCATGGACCTTGCCGTTGGTGGGGAGGCTTGCGTGCCTCAGCGATACAGATAGCCGTACCGTAGGTGCAACCACAACGGAGGGGTATCTGTTGAGAGGCCAGACAAACGTGTGGTTCCTGAAGAGGGGCAGCAGCCTTTTCAGTAGTTGCAAGGAGGGCAACAGTCTGGATGATTGACTGATCTGGCCTTGTAACAATAACCAAAACGGCCTTGCTGTGCTGGTACTGCGAACGGCTGAAAGCGAGGGGAAACTACAGCCGTAATTTTTCCCGAGGGCATGCAGCTTTACTGTATGATTACATGATGATGGCGTCCTCTTGGGTAAAATATTCCGGAGGTAAAATAGTCCCCCATTCGGATCTCCGGGCGGGGACTACTCAAGAGGATGTCGTTATCAGGAGAAAGAAAACTGGCGTTCTACGGATCGGAGCGTGGAATGTCCGATCCCTTAATCGGGCAGGTAGGTTAGAAAATTTAAAAAGGGAAATGGATAGGTTAAAGTTAGATATAGTGGGAATCAGTGAAGTTAGGTGGCAGGAGGAACAAGACTTCTGGTCAGGTGACTACAGGGTTATAAACACAAAATCAAATAGGGGGAATGCAGGAGTAGGTTTAATAATGAATAGGAAAATAGGAATGCGGGTAAGCTACTACAAACAGCATAGTGAACGCATTATTGTGGCCAAGATAGATACGAAGCCCACGCCTACTACAGTAGTACAAGTTTATATGCCAACTAGCTCTGCAGATGACGAAGAAATTGAAGAAATGTATGATGAAATAAAAGAAATTATTCAGATTGTGAAGGGAGACGAAAATTTAATAGTCATGGGTGACTGGAATTCGAGTGTAGGAAAAGGGAGAGAAGGAAACATAGTAGGTGAATATGGATTGGGGGACAGAAATGAAAGAGGAAGCCGCCTGGTCGAATTTTGCACAGAGCACAACATAATCATAACTAACACTTGGTTTAAGAATCATGAAAGAAGGTTGTATACATGGAAGAACCCTGGAGATACTAAAAGGTATCAGATAGATTATATAATGGTAAGACAGAGATTTAGGAACCAGGTTTTAAATTGTAAGACATTTCCAGGGGCAGATGTGGACTCTGACCACAATCTATTGGTTATGACCTGTAGATTAAAACTGAAGAAACTGTAAAAAGGTGGGAATTTAAGGAGATGGGACCTGGATAAACTAAAAGAACCAGAGGTTGTACAGAGATTCAGGGAGAGCATAAGGGAGCAATTGACAGGAATGGGGGAAATAAATACAGTAGAAGAAGAATGGGTAGCTTTGAGGGATGAAGTAGTGAAGGCAGCAGAGGATCAAGTAGGTAAAAAGACGAGGGCTAGTAGAAATCCTTGGGTAACAGAAGGAATATTGAATTTAATTGATGAAAGGAGAAAATATAAAAATGCAGTAAGTGAAACAGGCAAAAAGGAATACCAACGTCTCAAAAATGAGATCGACAGGAACTGTAAAATGGCTAAGCAGGGATGGCTAGAGGACAAATGTAAGGATGTAGAGGCCTATCTCACTAGTGGTAAGATAGATACCGCCTACAGGAAAATTAAAGAGACCTTTGGAGATAAGAGAACGACTTGTATGAATATCAAGAGCTCAGATGGAAACCCAGTTCTAAGCAAAGAAGGGAAGGCAGAAACGTGGAAGGAGTATATAGAGGGTCTATACAAGGGCGATGTACTTGAGGACAATATTATGGAAATGGAAGAGGATGTAGATGAAGATGAAATGGGAGATATGATACTGCGTGAAGAGTTTGACAGAGCACTGAAAGACCTGAGTCGAAACAAGGCCCCCGGAGTAGACAATATTCCACTGGAACTACTGACGGCCATGGGAGAGCCAGTCCTGACAAAACTCTACCATCTGGTGAGCAAGATGTATGAAACAGGCGAAATACCCTCAGACTTCAAGAAGAATATAATAATTCCAATCCCAAAGAAAGCAGGTGTTGACAGATGTGAAAATTACCGAACTATCAGCTTAATAAGTCACAGCTGCAAAATACTAACACGAATTCTTTACAGACGAATGGAAAAACTAGTAGAAGCCAACCTCGGGGAAGATCAGTTTGGATTCCGTAGAAACACTGGAACACGTGAGGCAATACTGACCTTACGACTTATCTTAGAAGAAAGATTAAGAAAAGGCAAACCTACGTTTCTAGCATTTGTAGACTTAGAGAAAGCTTTTGACAATGTTGACTGGAATACTCTCTTTCAAATTCTAAAGGTGGCAGGGGTAAAATACAGGGAGCGAAAGGCTATTTACAATTTGTACAGAAACCAGATGGCAGTTATAAGAGTCGAGGGACATGAAAGGGAAGCAGTGGTTGGGAAGGGAGTAAGACAGGGTTGTAGCCTCTCCCCGATGTTGTTCAATCTGTATATTGAGCAAGCAGTAAAGGAAACAAAAGAAAAATTCGGAGTAGGTATTAAAATTCATGGAGAAGAAATCAAAACTTTGAGGTTCGCCGATGACATTGTAATTCTGTCAGAGACAGCAAAGGACTTGGAAGAGCAGTTGAATGGAATGGACAGTGTCTTGAAAGGAGGATATAAGATGAACATCAACAAAAGCAAAACAAGGATAATGGAATGTAGTCTAATTAAGTCGGGTGATGCTGAGGGAATTAGATTAGGAAATGAGGCACTTAAAGTAGTAAAGGAGTTTTGCTATTTGGGGAGCAAAATAACTGATGATGGTCGAAGTAGAGAGGATATAAAATGTAGGCTGGCAATGGCAAGGAAAGCGTTTCTGAAGAAGAGAAATTTGTTAACATCCAGTATTGATTTAAGTGTCAGGAAGTCATTTCTGAAAGTATTCGTATGGAGTGTAGCCATGTATGGAAGTGAAACATGGACGATAAGTAGTTTGGACAAGAAGAGAATAGAAGCTTTCGAAATGTGGTGCTACAGAAGAATGCTGAAGATTAGATGGGTGGATCACATAACTAATGAGGAAGTACTGAATAGGATTGGGGAGAAGAGAAGTTTGTGGCACAACTTGACCAGAAGAAGGGATCGGTTGGTAGGACATGTTCTGAGGCATCAAGGGATCACCAATTTAGTATTGGAGGGCAGCGTGGAGGGTAAAAATCGTAGAGGGAGACCAAGAAATGAATACACAAAGCAGATTCAGAAGGATGTAGGTTGCAGTAGGTACTGGGAGATGGAAAAGCTTGCACAGGATTGAGTAGCATGGAGAGCTGCATCAAACCAGTCTCAGGACTGAAGACCACAACAACAACATCGATATATTGCGTAGTTGTTAATCAGAAGGGAACTTCCGAAATGAAAATGGTTGAAATGGCTCTGAGCACTATGGGACTCCACTGCTGTGGTCATAAGTCCCCTGGAACTGAGAACTACTTAAACCTAACTAACCTAAGGACATCACACACATCCATGCCCGAGGCAGGATTCGAACCTGCGACCGTAGCGGTCGTGCGGTTCCAGACTGTAGCGCCTTTAACCGCTCGGCCACTCCGGCCGGCGAACTTCCGAAAGACTGGATACGAACCTGCATTTAATAATCCAAGAGCTCCATTACTTCTTCAGAAGGTTAAACTTCATCAAAGCCAACTAGCCGCTTGATCTGAGGTTTGCCGACTGATTATACAACGCTCCCAAAAATACGAGGCATTTTATTTGTACAGATTAGCAGACTGCCGCAAAGCACGAGCCTGCAGAGAAGAAGAATCATCGCGTGATTTCATTCTAACAAGTAAAATTTCTGAATCATTTTGAGTGACTGGGCTATGACTGTGTTTCCTATTATGAATGATTGATTGCTCAAACGAATTGAGAACTACATAATTACATAGATAGGAAGAAAAATTACAAGCGGTCAGAAGACGGTGGAAGGTAGAGTACTGGAAGAAAAGAACAACTGTAAGTAGGCTGTTTATGTTTTCTTTATGTAAGTAGGCTGTTTAGGTTTTTTTATTGGTAACGCCACCTCTGTATGAAAATCACTGGCTGTGCTGTGTGCAGTCTGTGGCTGCTTTGCATTGTTGTAATACCCGCCATTGTAGTGTTAGGCAGCTGGCTGTGAACAGCATGTAGCGTTGCGCAGTTGGAGGTGAGCCGCCAGCAGTGGTGGATGTGGGGAGAGAGATGGCGGAGATTTGTAATTTGTCATGAACTGCTATATTTATATATGATGATATCAAGGTAAATACATTGTTTGTTCTCTACTAATATCTTTCATTTGCTAACTATCCCTATCAGTAGTTAGTGCCTTCCATAGTTTGAATCTTTTATTTAGCTGGCAGTAGTGGCGCTCGCTGTATTGCAGTAGCTTGAGCAGCGAAGATTTTTGTGAGGTAAGTGATTTGTGAAAGGTATAGTTTAATGTTAGTCAGGGCCATTCTTTAGTAGGGAATTTTGAAAGTCAGATTGCGTTGCGCTAAAAACATTGTGTGTCAGTATAAGCACAGTCTTGTATAAATTGTTCAAAGGGGACGTTTCATATGGCGACCCTGCCAGGATTCGAACCTGGAATCTTCTGATTTTTTCTTGTAGTTTGTGTAATTAGTGTAGCTATTGTTTATTGCTAGCGCGTAATTATAGAGAGAATTTCCTTTGTAGTTGTAGTTTTTCATTGTTGTACAGTAAAACAGTTGTGGCATGCATGTAGATTTGCACCAAGTATTTCGTAGCTGCGCTGGCAATTAAGTAGACATTATTTCCATTGCTATGTTATTTTATTTTGCTCTTCAAATTGCGCTTTTCTGTGTTATCGTGTGAAATATTGTGACAATAATGGCGTGTGAAAAACGTAATACTAGGCTCCAAAGTAAACTGAGAAATGACAGTGAAGACGAAAGCAGTGTGTTAGCGCCGCAGAGTAATGAATTAACTAATGTTCAAAGTAGTAATTTGGTAATTGCGCATAGGGAAATGGAGCGGGCGGCAAACAATGGTGTAGACAGTGAAACAGGTAGTGAACAGGGAAGCGTTATCTATCGATTGGTCGGCAACAGCTCGCCTCAGGAATCGGGAATGACAGAACACAATATTGCAAATACTGCAGACTCAGGTTTTGGGTTCCCACCGTTTTCTCAAATGAGTCAAGACACATTTTCCACTTGTCAAAATGTGAATGTTGCCAGTGCAACTTCACTGCCGAAAAGCACTGAGGAACATGTTTCAGACACCAGTGCATTGTTATTACAATTAATGCAACAAATGGGACAAAAGCTTGAAAAGTTAGACACAATGGAACAACATCAGAGACAAACACAGCAACAGTTAGACACAATGGAACAAAATCAGAGACAAACACAGCAAAAGCTTCAAAAGTTAGACACAATGGAACAAAATCAGAGACAAACACAGCAAAAGCTTCAAAAGTTAGACAGAGTGGAACAAAATCTTAAAAAGTTAGACTCATTGGAACAAACACTTGAACAAACACGGGAAGATTTAACTACTGAGTTACATAACATTGAATCGAAATGTCAAAAAGTCTGTAATGACGTAAAAACACAAATTTGTGAGCATTTTCAACCTATTTTTTCGCGGCATGAAAATGCATTACAGAATCACGAAGCAGCCATAAAAGAACTGCAAATTATTGTTCATGAAAATCATGAGACCTTGCAAGCTAAATTTGACTCAGTTGCATCTACCGATTCGGTTACGCAACTTGCAAAAACTCAGGAAAACTTTAAGGACACAGTAGATACTCTGAAACTTGGTTCAGAAAAACACACAGAAGAAATAAGGACACTATCGGAGAAAGTAGCCGAACTTTCGGATCAGGTCACTAAGTTATCTACAAAGGTAGATGATGATCTGAATGACACAAGACCTGTAGCCTTCACTGACACAGAAGAGTATGAACAAATTAGAAAATTCAAACAGAATCAAAATCAAATCAATACACAGTACAAAAGAGAAATCCGGGAAGTAGAAGATCAGCTGACACAGGTAACACAAGAATTACGTATTTCAGAGGATACTCGCGCCCCAATACGGGAAGAGGGACACAGAAATACGGAACAGCCACAAAATTATAACACAGGGCATTTCGGAAGTTATGAAAGAAATTGGCAATGTGCACCGAATTTTGATATGGAACGGCCGACACGACCTAACAATGACCGATATGCGACTCGCCGACATGATGATTTTGACTATAAGCTGTTCATTACTACACATAAATTCAAAACATTTAAGAATTCTGGCAACGACATTCATCCACAAGCATGGCTCCATCAATTCTCGCATTGTTTTCCTCCCAACTGGTCGTTAGAACACAGATTAGAATTTATGTGTGGCTACTTGGAGAATGAACCAGCTGTAAGAATGCGATCGGTAATTCACGATTGCCACAGTGAAGGAGAATTTTACCATGCCTTCCTCTCAGCATATTGGTCTCAAGCCACACAAGACCGAGTAAAACATGGTATCATAATGATGAAACATTTCGAACAATCTGAATTCTCCAGTCTTGTGAAATATTTTGAAGACATGTTGCACAAGAATCAGTACCTGTCAAACCCATACAGCCCCTCAGAACTCATCCACATTTGCTTAATCAAATTACCTGAACATTTATGGCATATTATTTTAGCAGGACGTTGCAAAGACGACATTGAAGCTTTTCAGGGACTGTTACAAGAACTAGAAATTGACACTGATAATCGCGGAACGCGAAAACAAGGACACAACAATTACAGGTCACATCCATCACAATTCCGTGACGACAGAAACAATAACCGGACACGACTGGTCTATTCTTACAACGCAAATCGTGACCAAAATAGACACCACCCGTACGACAACCGTTGGTAGAGTAGTAATAATTACAGGGAAAGATCACCTCTCCACGGTAGTGACTACTACAGAGACAATCAGAGAAACAGACAATATGGGAACCAAAACAATTATTATCAAGGGAGACAGAATAACTTTAGACGCAACGGTCCAGCGCGCAGTTACGATTCAGGGAGAAACTCTCCACCACGTGACCGACAAACAAGAAACTATGTAAACTACCGACATGACGACAGACGATGTGATCGTAACGACAGACCTGAATTGCATCAGAACTGGCGGGATTCAAACAGAGCAGGGCCCTCTCGGCAAGGCGAATTTGTAGAAGTTAGGTCTCCTAATCCCAATAACAGCGCGCGCCAACAAAGAGACAGACAATGACTCGCACAGCAGGCAGCTGCGTGCGGCCGCTGGCTCAGGGAAAAATAACAAAGACGCTAGCCTTGAGAAAAAATTTAGCATTCTTTACCGATGTAAACAACATGATAATTGCTTTGAAGTTGAAAGTCTGCGTACTAGGAAGAGTAAAGGATTGCACCACACTTCACATGTAAAACCGCTTACTGAGAGATAATCTGCTTTTTAACTTTGTCTTTGCCATATAACTTTTCACTTTACATTACTAGTATGCTGTGTCAGACTTAAGAAACTGTTAACATACAACAATGTTTGGAGTTAAATATCCAATCTAGAACCTAGGGAACATTTTTAAATAGAAATTACGAATGCATTGTTATAGTGAACAGACGACACAGTGTTGTATTTGTACATTCTTGCTTGTTAGTTGCACGATTACGTAACGACTATAAGGCTCACATACTTAGAACATTTACCAGTACTGCTAATGAGATTTTAATGCAACATTTTGGTTTACTTGAAAATACATTCTGGTTTTAAAGTACTTTCTGTGAGATACCAGACGACACAGTGGTTAGTTTATGTGACAACTACACGGTTTTATCACGACGCTACTAATGAGTGAAAATTTACAATGTTGCTTTTGCAGTGTTTCTGTTTTATATCTGCACAGTTTTCTGTTTTATTCTGGAAAGTAAAACAGGTTTTAGTAGTAACTTTTGTAGTATAGCTACAATGAGACTGCCTTTTCCGTAGCACAACAATACGTTACAGTACAGTACTTTCTTCATCACGGCAATAAGCGTAATAACTAAGACATTTATACGCAAAGCATTTCACTTTTGTGTATTATGAGGTAAGTACATTGACTTCTGCAGAACTTAGCTTTCGGAGGACGATAACTACGACACTTCCACACAGATTATGTTGCAACAAGACGCACATTTAGCGCTACAGTACACGTATTTGAGTGATTAATTTTGTACTTAAAACATTTATTTTTAAAGATTTTTTGAATTACAAAGAAAGTTTTCCGTGATACATTTCATTCCATTGCTGTAATCTGTAACACCTGAGGGTATAATTACATTAATCCTCAGGGGAGTATACGCCTACTTTGTGTACCATGTGTGTGGCAACCACAAGGAACCCTCGCTAATATGGTATTTGCTTATACAACTTTACACATCGGTACCATATTTCTCTAACACAGAATTACACAGCTATCTGATCATTTAACTGAGAGATAAACATTTTTTTATTACATCAGTGACAGACGTTTACGCAATTACACAGTTGGATAACTTCACACTTATGAAATTGTATTTTGTCTGTACTGTGTGAACTGTTCATATTTTTTCGGACCCATTGTGATACTATGAGAGCTTTGAATGATGTATTTGGTATGGGATCATGATTTTTAAAGTACGTTTGAGGCAGATGACACTTTTGACATGAGCAGAGAATTTTTTTAATTATTGGAGGAAGCTACGACGATTTTGAGATTTGACTGAGGTGTTATGATGTTATTTTTACGACGACGATGTGTATTATGCTGCTGAGGTATGTTTATGATTAATAGGCTGACGCTATATGAGTTATTTGATTATGCTTCATATTTATAATGACGAAATATTGACGAGTGTCGATGGATACGTATATGTGTAATAAGGTAAGGAGTAATGAATAGTGGGTAGGGACTCTTGACTTGTGAAAAAGGTTGCTGGAAACCAAGAATCGTACTTTAAGAGTTATGAAATGTGCGTAAATGCGTGACTGTATCACAATGCTGACGAATATTTTATTTGGACACTTATATTCATAGGATTTTCTTTCTACAGATTTGCAACGCTAATTCTTGACCTGTGAAATATTTTTATGTGAGACTGTCACTGTAGCGGATACTGGTGTCGTAAATATTTCCGTAAGAAAGTTAAGTGACCACCTGCATGTAATGCGTCGTGGGCACGCAGCTGTGTCAAACACCTGGAGAACAAGCCATTAGGGTGTGCCTTTCCGGAAGCACAGGTAGAAAAAAAAAAGAAAAAAGGCAGGCCTTTATCCTCGCCATTGGCATTCCTTTAGAGAAAATATTGCAAATGCGACACCCTCATTACTTCCATTAACCTTGCTATTGATATTCCTTTGTAGAGGGCATCGCTAATGCGACACACTCGTTACTTGAAAACATATGATTTTTGTAATGCGTTGTGGGCACACAGCTGTGTCAAACACCTGGAGAACAAGCCATTAGGGTGTGCCTTTCATCGCTAATGCGACACCCTCGTTACTTGAAAACATATGATTACTCGCACTTTGTGCTAATTACTGAAATGCTTATGAATTGATGGGAAATATTCGTACATCTGCACACCTGATTATGACAAGTGTCTTTCTCCGAGAGTTGAGTGCTACTGACTTACGAAATGCCACATGACTATTGAATGATATTTTTATGCTTTGCTTTTCATAGTTGCTTATTTCATTTGATGTCTGGTTTCCAGCTGTGTTGCAGCATTGCTTTTATAAAATGAAATGCATTTGCTAATGTGAACACTTTCTGTCAACAGATCTATTAAATAATTATTTTATGATCCACATTCTTTAAAAAAGGAGCACTTGGAAAGGAAAGAACAATAAGAAGGAACTAGTAACAGTAACACATAATTTTCTTTTCAAGTACATGGTAATATTTTTTTACAATAAGTTGTTATGGTGCACCACTTTAATTACATAGACATTAAGATGTGAATATACATTTCCCTTGTCTGCAGTGTTGTCTTTAGTGTACTATTTTTTCTGCTTGAGCTATGTCATGTTTAGATATATGTTTTTTTTATTTGCTGCTGCTGTTTGCCAGGCATAATGTTACAGAATTTGACTTTGTATTACGCTGTTAAGCCAGTTTTACTACGGATTTAGTTTTCATGTTGCTGCACATTGGCTCATATTAGTTGTAATTTTGCATTTTTTTTGTTAATTTAGATTTACTGTAGCTTGCTTTGCGATTTTCCATTTTTTTCATTGCTGTTTATATTAATTGTTTTATGTGCTGCTGCATTGCCTCATCCCTTAGTTTAGCATCTGAGCTCAGTAGATTTAAGTTAGCTTAAGAGGGGTAGACTATATAAGAAACTGACTATGGAGAGTAGGTAAAGAATGCGTTGCAAAGTTATATGAAACAGACTTGGGCCAAAATGAGTATTGTGCACTGAGAAATAATTATATTGAAAAAAATATGAATAGAATACAGAAAGCAGGTATAGATAGGACTTTTTGGGAATAATGTTGAATGAAGGGAGATCTCCAAGAAGTAAAGAAAGTTTTGTTTGCAAAATACTGCAGTACAACAAACCCTGTCCTTTCCTTTTGTATATCCTACTATATGTTTGTGTACCCTTGTGTATTTGTTTTCTTCCTGTCTCTGTGTAGTTTCATAGAATTTTTTCTTCTTTTAATATTAAGCTACATTCACTATGATGAGGAATACTGTTATCCTCGAATATAATTGGCATTAATAATATGTTATTTACCTTATAAATATGCTTACACATTATTTATTCTGTTTTGTTTTAATGCTCATGTGTGAAGTTGATGTTTCGAAAGTGATTCTGATCTTTTATTTTTGTACTCATGTCATAATTCCTGTAACACTGATGTATATGTTCATTTCTATTCTTTTGTAAAGCCTGTACTACAAATGTTATCTGTATTATTATGTTCTTTAATGATGTATTTTGTACCTTTGTTATTGTATTTTTATGTTACCAAATTGTAATTGTTACCAGTTCTTCAAATTAAGTAACATTTCACTGCACACGTTTCTGTTGGTCATAGTACATGGACAATATGTGAGAAGTAGGGACTGATAGTGTTTGCACGTGTGTTAATGATTCAGCAAGGGACTGGATAACAGCATTGCTGGATCTAAGGACAATTCCAGAAACTTTGTGAGTGCACAAGTGGTGGTTTATGGACTTGCTATATTGTCCGCAAGACTCTTCGATGGTGATTGTGCACCTGCACATTTGCAACAGATGGCTGCTGGCTGTCTCTACCAGGACTACAGTGGGTCTGCATCTTTGATGGCCCACCAATTGCTACAAGGACTGCAGTGGGTCTGCACTTCTGGTGGCCCACCAGTGCCGTAATTTCTACCAGGACTACAGTGGGTCTGCTCTGTGATGACCTAACTACCAATATTCTTCAAAACGTCGACTGACTCTGCTGTGGGTTTGCTCTGTTGTGGCCCATTATCTGTCTGCATGTCGAGAGTCAGCACTGTCGTTCCGTTGGAAGGAAAACACTACTTCTTCAAGATTGCATGGAAATCCACTACTTCTGTGTGCATTTTCTTCTACTGCTCAGACTTTGAGAAAAACACCACTATTTTACCGCAATGAACGATCAAGACTGTCTTTATGGACTGTGAGAAAATTTGAGCTTTTGACCAACATTATATCAATAAGTGTGTGCATTTTACATCTTTGTTACTGTAATTGTAAAAAATTTTTGTCAAATCTGTATTGGCCAGTGCCCAACACCATTTGTAAAAATTTTTTGTGGGGAGCATGGGGGCTATGTAAGTAGGCTGTTTATGTTTTCTTTATGTAAGTAGGCTGTTTAGGTTTTTTTATTGGTAACGGCACCTCTGTATGAAAATCACTGGCTGTGCTGTGTGCAGTCTGTGGCTGCTTTGCATTGTTGTAATACTCGCCATTGTAGTGTTAGGCAGCTGGCTGTGAACAGCATGTAGCGTTGCGCAGTTGGAGGTGAGCCGCCAACAGTGGTGGATGTGGGGAGAGAGATGGCGGAGATTTGTAATTTGTCATGAACTGCTATATTTATATATGATGATATCAAGGTAAATACATTGTTTGTTCTCTACTAATATCTTTCATTTGCTAACTATCCCTATCAGTAGTTAGTGCCTTCCATAGTTTGAATCTTTTATTTAGCTGGCAGTAGTGGCGCTCGCTGTATTGCAGTAGCTTGAGCAGCGAAGATTTTTGTGAGGTAAGTGATTTGTGAAAGGTATAGTTTAATGTTAGTCAGGGCCATTCTTTAGTAGGGAATTTTGAAAGTCAGATTGCGTTGCGCTAAAAACATTGTGTGTCAGTATAAGCACAGTCTTGTATAAATTGTTCAAAGGGGACGTTTCACAACTAACAAGGAATTGAAATTAGCGTGTGGTTCTTAATTGGACGATGCAAGAAGAAAAAGTAAATGGAGTGGGTTTGCGTGGTGGTGCAGTGCGGCGGGCACTCGCCTGGTCGTGTCGGCGGCCCGCCATCAGGTCGAGCAGGTCGCTGACCTCCGCGGCCGTCTCCAGCTCCAGCGGCTGGAAGCGCCTGCCGAAGCCCAGGTGCCGCAGCTGGCTCAGCGAGAAGCGCCGGTGGTGCCGCCACGCGGGCTCGTTCGCCAACGACACGCCTGCACTCGACAAATCAAACACTGGTTTCTCCTTCACACAGAATTAAGGTCTCTGTAAACGATGAATTTGTTTGTCAAATTCGCTCTTTCATATCCGTGGATTTGGCAAACAGGTGTGCGGAGGGACCAACCAAGTTTGTCAAATTTAACCTCACTTCTGGAGCATCTGCCATGCTGTGCCAATCGTGTCGTTACGTACACTGCTGGACGAAATTGATATAGCTCGGTGGAACCTGGGCAATTAAACGGAAAGAACTGCTACGGTATAGGACAGAAGATAACTGAAACAAATATACGAGGCTGAGTCAAATGAAAACAAATATTTTTTACATATTATTTATTGTGCAGAAGTGGTACAGATCTGTATCACTTTTCAACATAATCTCCCCCACGCTCGATTCAAGTCCTCCAGCGCTTACAAAGTGCATAAATTCCTTCAGAAAAAAATTCTTTTGGTAGTCCGCGCAACCACTCATGCACCGCGTGGCGTACCTCTTCATCAGAACGGAACTTCTTTCCTCCCATTGCGTCTTTGAGTGGTCCAGACATATGGGAATCACTTGGGGCAAGGTCTGGTGACTATGGTGCATGAGGAAGACACTCAAAATGCTGGTCTGTGACTGTTGCAACAGTTGTACGGTGTGGAGCCTTGCATTGCCATGTTGCAAAAGGACACCTGCTGACAGCAATCCACGTCGCTTTGATTTGACTGCAGGCTGCAAAAATGGTTCAAATGGCTCTGAGCACTATGAGACTTAACTGCTGAGGTCATCAGTCTCCTAGAACTTAGACCTACTTAAACCTAACTAACCTAAGGACATCACACACATCCATGCCCGAGGCAGGATTCGAACCTGCGACCGTAGCAGCCGCGCGGTTCCGGACTGCGCGCCTAGAACCGCTAGGACTCAGCGGCCGGCTTTGAAGATATTACACTGACCAGTCAACGGTATTGTGAGACTGAACTCCTTCTCATGTGGGTCTATTCAGACGTGCATTCTGCCCTAACTTCACTTTTGCGGACGACAGTCGAACGGTATCGAACAGAGGACATTCGTCAAATCCACTGGCTTGCGCGTTTCCCCGATTTAAATCCCATCTAGCACGTGTGGAAAGCATTAGGGAGACGTACTGTTGCACGTCTACGCACACCAACGACCATCCAGTATCTACGATAATGATATTGACTGAAGCAGTTCATTAAAATTTGTACCAGCGCCGGGATTGGAATGTGTTTTTCTGTTTACTAAGCAGATATGCAAGCCATTATTCAGGCAGGATTAATCCCATTTCGCTCATTGTTAAGGTGCTATTCCAATATTGGAGAATAATGACAATACTGATGAGAGTTTAGAAGGGGAATAGCGTTTCTAGGCGCTTCAGTCTGGAACCGCGCGGCTGCCACGGTCGCAGGATCGAATCCTGCCTCAGGAATGGTTGTGTGTGATGTCCTTAGGTTAGTTAGGTTTAAGTAGTTCTAAGTTCTAGGGGACTGATGACCTCAGATGTTAAGTCCCGTACTGCTCAGAGCCATTTGAAGCAATGGGCTGAGGCGTGAGTTGGAATTTGTACCGGGTTGGGAGGCTAAGGCAGTCTGTGCAGGTGTGGTAAGATCAGTGCCAGTGTGGCGTACTGGCTACTGCACCTGCCCAGTAAGCAAGCGACCTGGGTTCGAATCCCGGCACTGGTACAAATTTTAATTCATTGCTTCGCCATGGATCCTTATCGTAGGTAAAGGTGACACTCAGCATATTGCGACAACATCAACTGTTTATGATCATCTACTAGTTGCCAACTGTGCTGGTGGAGTAATGGAATGTCCTTCCTCCACAACTCCTTTCCAACCTTGTGAACAGAATGGGAGCACGTCATGGAGCATGCAATGACGTACGTGGTAGCCGCACACCCTACTAAGAACCATGTCTCACCTTTTGTGATGTCCACAGTGGACAATCATGAATCGCAGCTGCCTTAGTGTGGTTATTGTCTTTGGATAAGAGGATCACTTCTGTTCGTTACTGTGCGTATTTTTTTCAGTTACCTGCTGTAGTATACTGCAGCAATTCTTTCTACTTAGTTCTTCGTTTTCTCGAGCTATGTTACTTAGCGGTGACGCTATAATGCGGTAATTACTTTCGTCCTTGAGTTTTGCAAACCAGTGTGTTTTGACACCAGTGGGAATTGCAACCAATCCCGACATAGCCTTTCTTGCTTTGACAGGAGTGCTGTGTATACAGAACAAAGAGAGAGAGAGAGAGAGAGAGAGAGAGAGAGAGAGAGAGAGAGAGAGAGAGAGAGAGAGACAGAGAGCGAGAGAGAGACAGAGAGGGAGAGAGACAAAGAGAGCTATGGCTGGTATAGGGAATTGTTGAAAATGAGAGAGAAATATGTCTCTGAAAATGTAATGAAAGTTCAGCAAAACACCACAACATGGAAACGTGTACATAACCCACGGAAGAACGTAAGGACTTTGATTTTTTTAAATTTTATTGTGCTCCCGCTTGTATGTTGTTTGCAGCCTACTAGTTTTTCTTCTTAATATCTTCCTGCGTAATATATGGCTGGGAAAGACACAATACCTCTACCATTTTGGTAATTGCTAGTGCCATTTTATTTTTTCCCACGTATTCTCTTTAGCGTAGTTCCCACAATTGTGGAACCTCACGATACTGGTTGAAAAACTCTTTCTCACGAAATAAGAACGGCGAAAAATGAACAAAAGCAACGTCCGACACCTTGTGATGCTGGCCACCAACGAGAATTTGTCTCAAACGCGTCAGACACAGCCTATGTGTGCCAAACACGTCGAACAAAGTTGCAAACACACAAATAATTCGACAAACTGTTTGGTCGTTTATAGAAACCTTAGGTGTATTATGTGAGGGAAGCATACTGACAGGTCTTCTAGAACCTTTAGAAAATTGCATACACGGTGGTTTTAAAAGGATTTTACAACCTTGAAAATTCATTCAACCTTATTCAACCGACTTACAGACCAAGTCTTGGCGCAGTTTTGTAGGAAAATATGTCAGCTTTTGAGTCACATAGTACGCTAGTAGGAATCACACCACCACAAGCCCTAGCAACTTTTCTAGCAACGATGGGCTTGTTCAGTGGTCCCATATGTGCTAGCTGAATGTTTTGGTTTCAAGAATCAGTGTGCGACTACTCTGCAACGTACGAGGGCGCACGATAAAGAATGATCATATGTTTTTGACCACAAACCGTTACTCATCATGATAATTTTTACGGTCCTTCTCAAAGTGATCTCCTACGGACGTGATGCAGTTGTCCCAGCATTTCTGCGGTCCGCAAAGACATGCTGGAAACCACTTTTGAAAGATCCTCAGAATAGCCTCCGTGGCGTTCGCTCCTGCTTCTCGTTACTGAAAATGTCTCTCACGAAGCTGTTTCTTCTGGTTAGGGAATCAAAAGAAGCCGCACGGTGCTATATCCGGTCTTTAAGGAGGGTGATGGATTCGCTTCACATTTATGTTTGCGAGATATAGAGTAACAACGTTTTCAGTATATGATCGTGCATTACAGTGATGCAACATCCAACTTATTTCAGGGATATGTGCTCTTTTGCCCCTGACATGGAGTTGCAAAGCTTTCAGAACGTGCCTTTAGTATTGCCAGTTATTGACATTTGTGCAGGTGCAATATGCTGATGAACCATCCCATGCATGCTAAAAAATGAGGTGACCAAATCTTTCTCAGCAGGAGCGACCATTTTCCTTTCTGGGGGACTGATGATTAAGGATATTTCCCCACTGAGCTTTGCGATTTGCTCTCAGAATCAAAATGATGTAGCCAAGTTTCATCAGCAGTGATTAGCTTCGAAAGAATTTCCAGACGTGCGGTTCTAGGGGCAACGATCTGGAGCCGAGCGACCGCTACGGTCGCAGTTTCGAATCCTGCCTCGGGCATGGATGTGTGTGATGTCCTTAGGTTAGTTAGGTTTAATTAGTTCTAAGTGCTAGGCGACTAAAGACCTCAGAAGTTAAGTCGCATAGTGCTCAGAGCCATTTCAACCATTTTTGAACCTCCAGATTTTCTTCTAACATTAACTTCAACCGCATGCAGACGTGCGTGGGACTGTCTTTTGGTTTAGGAATCAATAGTCTCTGGACCCACCGCGCACAAACATCTCTCATGTGTAAACTGCCTGTGACCAACTTCTGGGTGACACCCTCCGAAGTTCCGAATACTTCAGAAAGCGTTCGTAAAATTATTCGTCGATTCTCTCTCATAATGACAGTAGCGGTATTGTTTTCTTCAGTACAAACAGTAACCAGAGCGCTGGGTCCACCTTCCTTTGAAATTAATCGTCTCCCCTCTTGAAAAAAAAAAAAAATAATAAAATGTCAACTATCTTCGAATTGTGCTGTGGGGAAGAACAGACTCTCTACAGGCCTATTGCAACACTGATTACGCCTCAGCTGAAGATTTTTTTAGACGAAAACCAAATTTCAAAGGCAGCTATTGCTCATCGAGCTTCACCTCCATTGTTGCGGTTGACGGTAATGAATTTGTCTCAGCTTGCCCGTGGAAACGAGGTTACGAACAGTGAAACTAGTACGCATGTTTGTTACACATTAAGCTAACAGAATATCATAAGACTAAATTCTAGCGCGAGATATCATGACCGTAAAAAAATTTAAGATCATTCGTTGTCGAATAGCCCTCGCAATTTTCGTTCATAATACGGTAAAGATCTGGCATGCCTCGGGAATAACTGTGCTCAGTCTCAGCTCTGTAGCTAACCTGTACGGTCCTGTTCTGTGCTTTCAAACTGTTTAAGACTATTAACTCTCCCGACGCGTGTGAGTTTCGCTCAGTGATACGGTATTTGTCAGCAAGGAACCTGCCTGCTGCAGAAATTCATCGACAGATTTGCGATGTGTATGGTCATACTGTTATGAGTGAGACCAAAGTGCGTAAGTGTCTACGAGAATTCAAAGATGGTCGTGACAACGTCCATGATGAGGACCGCTCCGGTCGCTCTTCCTTGATTACAGACGATTTGGTGGCTTCAGTTGAAGCGAGGATTCGTGAGAACAGGGGCTTCACAATAACAGGTCTCTCAAACGAATTTCCTGACGTGTTGAGATCGGTGCTTTACAACATTGTTTCTGAACACCTAAAGTTTAGGAAACTGTGCTCCCGTTGGATCCAGAAACTCCAAACAGAGGACCACAAAAACCAAAGATTTGAGTGTGGGATGAAGTTCTTGAATCGTTATCACGAAGAAGGTGACGGCTTCTTGTGTCAGATAGTATCTGGAGACGACACGTGAGTTTCGCGTATCACGCCCGAATCGAAGTAACAGAGCATGGAATGGAGACACACACACTCGCCTGTAAAGGTGAAGGCCAGACTCTGTCCCAGCGCAAAATCATGGCGTCGGTGTTCTAGGATAGGCATGGTGTTCCGTTGGTCGACTTCATGCAACGAGGAACCACTATCAATGCAGAAGCATACTACCAAGCCCTGAGAAAGCTACGCAGAGCGATTCAAAATAAAAGACGGGGCATGCTGACAAAGGGAATTGTCCTTCTCCATGACAATGGAAGACCTCACACTGCACGTCATACCCACGATTTATTGGGCAGTTTTGGCTGAGAAGTCTTAGACCACCCACCCTACAGTCCTGATCTTGCGCCGAGCGATTACCATCTGTTCCGCCACCTCAAACAACACCCCAATGGCAACTGTTACAATGAAGACGACGACGTGAAAACGGCAGTGAACTCTTGGTTATCGGAGCAGGCGCAAAGTTTTTATGAATAGTATATTTTAAAATTGCTTGAGAGGTGTGATACATGTTTGAACAAACTTGGCAACTAAGTCGAAAAATGGAGTGAAGTATGTACTTTCTGAAAATAAATTTACTTTTTTGAAATAGCCTTTCGTTGTGTACTTCAGATAGATCTTACTTAAAAAACACGCCTCGCACATCCACACTCTGCAAACAAGTGCGAAGTGCATGCCAAAGGAATGTTTCTGTGGGTGCAGTAACTATTCTAACCTTATCCTCACGATCCCTGTGTCAGCGATACATAGGGAGTTGTAGTATATTCCTAGAGTCATCATTTCAAGCCGGTTCTTAGAACTTTATTAGTATACTTCCTTGGGATAGTTTATGTCTATTTTCAAGAGTCTCCAGTTCAGTGTCTTCAGCATCACTGTAACTCTCTCCCACGTGTCAAAACAACCTGCAACCATTCGTTATGTCCTTTTCTCCATACGCTAAATACCCCCACTCAGTCCTACTTGGTACGGGTGCCACATACTTGAGCAACATTCTCGAATGGGTCGCACCAACGATTTGTTACTGTTTACTGATTGCACTTCGCTAGTATCCTGCTAATAAATCGAAGTCTACTACCAACTTTGTGGCCGAGCGGTTCTAGGCGCTTCAGTCCGGAACCGCGCGACTACTGCGGTCGCAGGTTCGAATCCTGCCTCGGGCATGGATGTGTGTGATGTCCTTAGGTTAGTTAGGTTTAAGTAGTTCTAAGTTCTAGGGGACTGATGACCTCAGATGTTGAGTCCCGTAGTGCTCAGAGCCATTTACTACCAACTTTACCTTGCCACATACTTGAGCAACATTCTCGAATAGGTCGCACGAACGATTTGTTACTGTTTACTGATTACACTTCGCTAGTATCCTGCTAATATATCGAAGTCTACTACCAACTTTCCCTACAACTGAGCCTATGTGGTCATTACATTTCATATGCTTAGGAAGTGTTACGCTCAGGTATTTATATGAGTGGATCGATGCCAACTGTGACTCATTGATATTATGGTCACAGGGTACAACTTTTCCTTTTTTTGAAGTGCAGAATTTAACGTTTCTGAACATTGAAAGCAAATTGCCACTCTCTGTACCACTGTGAAATCTTATCAAGATCTGAATGAATTTATTATGCAGTTTTTTTCAGACTGTACTTCATCATGGATAATGCATCATCTGCAAAAAGTCTGAGGTTACTATTAATATTGTCCGAAACGTCATAAATATACAGTATGAACAGCAAGGGTCCCAACACACTTTTCTGGGGCACACCGGAAGTTAATTCCACATCTGACAATGACTCTCCATCCAAGATAACATGCTGGTCCCACCACGCCAAAAAGTCCTCAGTCCAGTCACAAATTTCGCTTGATACCCCATACGGCCGTACTTTTCAGAATAAGCGTAGGAACCGCGCGACCGCTACGGTCGCAGGTTCGAATCCTGCCTCGGGCATGGATGTGTGTGATGTCCTTAGGTTAGTTAGGTTTAAGTAGTTCTAAGTTCTAGGGGGACTGATGACCTCAGAAGTTCAGTCCCATAGGCTCAGAACCATTTGAACCAGGCAATAAGCGCAGGTGTGGTATTGAGTCAAATGCTTTTCGGAATCTACCTGCCTGGCTTGATTCAAAAGCTTTCAGTGTGTCATGTGAGAAGTGCGACTTGGGTTTCACATGATTAATGTTTTCGGAATCCATGCTGATTGGCAAGGAGGTCATTCTGTTCAAGATACCGCATTAAGTTTGAGCTCAGAATACGTTTTAAGATTCTGCAACAAATCGATGTCAAAGATATTGGATGATAATTTTGGGGATCACTTCTACTACCCTTCTTGCAACCAAGTGTGACCTGTGCATTCTTCCAACTACTGCGCACAGATTTTTGTCCGACGGATCTAGATGATAGATGATAGAAGAGAGGCAAACTCAGTCGCAAATTAAGTATAGAATCTGAGAAGGGTTACATCGGGCCCTGGAGCTTTGTTCAGTTTTAATGGTTTCGTCTGACACTAATACTGACTTCACTCATCTTTCCAGAGGTACGAGGATTAAATTGCAGCAACAGCCCTGGGTTTTCCTTTGTAAAGGAACATTTTATAACAGAGTTAAGCTTGTCAGCTTTTGCTTTGATATCCTCAGTTTCAGTTCTCGTCTCAGTCGGTAGGGACTGAACACTAAATTTGGTACCGCATACGACCGAAATTTCTTAGGGTTTTGTGAAAAATCATTTGACAGTATTCTGTTACGGTAGTGTGACTGGCCAGCGTTAGTCCGATATGCTTCGCCAGCATGTCATACCTGCCCTACAGTAAAGAGACATTTTGAACTCAACATTTTCATGCAATACGGGGTCCTACCGCACATCGCTCGTGAAATTCACCTGCTTCTCGGAAACACATTTGGAAACGATCGAATTATCAGCCGATCGTTTACAAATGCTTAACCGGTACGCTCACCTGATCTCACTCCCTGTCGTTTCTGGTTGTGGGGCTGCCTGAATGACAGGGTTTACCAGGGGAACATTCACACATGTGCTGATCTGAAGCGCAGCATATCACGAGAGGTAACCGGCATGTGTACGCACATGCTTCGTCCTGCTGTGCAGAATGCAATCGTGCACCCCTTTTGTAGCAGTAAAGGTAGTGGTATGATGTACCGTAGCAGCATATTAAAAGTGTTTCAGCTGAATTGATTCTACACTGCTGGCCACCGTTAATGCAACACCAAGAAAGACAAGAGGTAGCACAACAAAATTTATTTTGTAGATAACATGTTGACCAAGTATCAAATGATCACGTTTACAGACGTCTGTGACATGTGGTTCCTGCCAGAATCAGTAGCCAGAGTAGCCGCCATTGTTGGAGATCACCGCTGCCACACGTCTCGGCATTGAGTCAAAGAGACGTTGGATGTGTTCCTGGGGTACAGCAGCCCAAGCAGCTTCCACACGTTGCCAAAGATCATCTGGTGTGGCAGCTGGGGATGTAATCTGGGTCACTCGTTGAGCAACCATGGACCACATCTTTTCTATCGGCGAAAGATCCGGAGAGCGAGCCGGCCAGGGAAGCACTTCAATCTGGTTATTGACGAAGAACCTTTGGACAATGCGCGCCACGTGTGGTCGCGCATTATCCTGTTGAAATATGGCTGTGGCCGAGCCCTGAAGGTAAGGATGGACAACTGGCTCCAGCACCTCGGATATGTAGCGCCGTCTATTTAAAGTACCGGCAATGCGTACTAGAGGCGTGCGAGAGTAATATCCAATACCGCCCCATACCATAATACCCGGTGCAAGACCAGTGTGGCGGTGCATAATGCAGCTGTCCAGCATCCTCTCTCCACGGTGTCTCCACACTCGAATCCGACCATCGTGGTGCTGCAGACAGAAGCGTGCCTCGTCAGTAAAGACAACGTCATTCCATTCTGCCGTCCACATCCGTCTGTCATCACACCATTGGCGACGGAGACGTCTGTGGTTCTGCGTCAATGGTAGACGAAGCAATGGACGTCTTGCGGACAGACCACTCTGCTGTAAACGGCGTCGAATGGTACGCGCAGACACTGGATGATGCGTTACAGACGCAATGTGCTGTGCTATGGTTCGGGATGTCGCTGAGCGATCCGTCACTGCCATGCGCACAATTTGCCTATCAGCACGTGCAGTGGTGCACCGAGGTGAATGCGATCGACCACGTCGGTCCGTCGTACCCTCCTGCATCCAACGGTCACATATCCGCGTTACAGTTGTTTGGTTTCGTCCAACACGACAAGCGATTTCTCTGTATGATAATCCACAATCTCGGTAAGCCACTATCCTTCCTCTGTCGAACTCGGATACTTGATCAAACGATGTTCGCTGCTGTCTACGAGGCATAACTGATCGTCTTGTGAAACAACCACAAGGTAAACACACGTGCCGAACGTACACTCGTCGAAATCGCCAAGCCTTAAATGGCGCTATGGGGTGGCGCCACAGGCGCGCGTGATGTGCGTCTGCGCTGAAATTATAATCAGTTGCATATCTCATCGCTGCAAACCCATGGTGTAAATTTCACTTGATTCGGATACTTCCTTCAGGGTGTTGCATTTACGGTGGCCAGCAGTGTACATTATTTCTCTTCCCCATGTCCTTGACATTAGTGCTACCAAGTTTGGTACTCGTACGGTAATTAGTTTCCGTGTTATGTGTTAAATAGGGAAAGTTTAATTATAAACAACCGGTAGACAGTCGATTTTGCCTCACTCTGTTTCCGAGTCGAACACGAAAGGGTAGTAGTGGCACAGGGTACATTGCACCTGGCAGCGTACGGTGGGTTACCGAGTATGGATGTAGAGGTAGACGTGTGTGTCGAATGTCGACTGAAGGACCTGGTGCTCTCCAGAGGCCTTACTCTGTATCAAATGGTTCAAATGGCTCTGAGCACTATGGGACTTAGCATCTGAGGTCATCAGTCCCCTATAACTTAGAACTACTTAAACCTAACTAACCTAAGGACATCACACACATCCATGCCCGAGGCAGGATCCGAACCTGCGACATTAGCGGTCGCGCGGTTTCAGACTGTAGCGCCTAGAACCGCTCGGCCACCCCGGCCTGCTATTCTGTATCGTTCGTACCGATCGGTGTAGTAGGTTAGTCTCGTTAGTGACGTAATTTTCGGTTCTTTATCGAAATATTCTATTCGGTAAGTTTCTAAGACTTGTTACCGAACGGTCCTCCGACTGATTTTACGACAATTTTACCGAGAGGTTTTGGATTTCGGTCTGGCCCTGTCGATCGGTGAGCTGCGGTTTATGTACACCTATAGTTTGTTATTTTAAACATATTTAGCGGTTTTAGCTTTGGATTTAGTGATTGTGTTACTAAAGAATCACCAGAGGACGCATGCAGTTGGAAAGTGAGTTCGTAATAGACTATTTTCCTTTGTTAGAAATATGATTAGGTTAAGTTGTTACTGTGAATGACTACATCAAAAAATAAAGTTTTCGGTCAATATCCTCTCAAAATACGTGCTATTTTTATGCAAATAAGAGTTTAAAGATGATTAAATACCAAGACATTGGCTCTGCTTACGTATATTATATGAGTGTGAACTGACGTTACTCGAGTCTGTGTGTACTTTTTCCCAGAAATAGGTTGGTTAGTAATTAACGAAACGTGTTTACAACTTTCAAGAAACAATGGAAAGCAATTATGTGAAGCGAGATATTGGAAACCTTCCAAACTATCACGCGTTTATGACTTACGGAGCACCGTTTGGTAACGAAGTCTGCCTAAGATCCTCTACACAATGAGCATTGCGTGTCTGTTCTTTGGCGTGGTCAAAATGTCAAGGAACCTGTAATTAATTTAAGTTTGTTTTATTACTTTTAAATGTCAGTTGAAAATTATATACTACTGTGGAATGTTATGACCAATAAAGTTAAAAAAAAAGTGGTTAGCGCGCAGGATTGCGATACCAAAGGTCACAGGTTCGCGCATGGGTGGATGCGAATTTTTTTTTTCCTCTTCATTTATGCAACACGTTCAGAGACATGGTTATTTGTGTAAGCTAAGATTTTTCTGCAATATTCGTTGTTACTTACATGTAAGAGCGCACTTCCTCAGTAATGATTTCGTGATTTCTGTGTGTTTAAAATACGAAATATGAAATTGTTGGAGATGAAATTGCTGTGAGTGAAACAACCGAGAGTAACCTTTATATTTTTTCTTGTCAGAAATAATTCACCATTTTTTCCGAATATGTAGCGATTTCGAGTATGCGGTTAGAGAGGAATCTAAGAGCATAACTTAAATTTCTGGGAATATAACTACCAGCAGTCGTCTTCATAATCTTTCTTGTCACAAGTATTTATCTGCGATCGAATCCTCAACCACAGTAGACAGAGATGAAACATCTCTGCCGTAATATTTTTAGAGTGTAGCACCATATACGAAACATTTTCATTCATGAGAGGCACGTTATAAACTTCGATGAACTGCAGGAGGTCTCGAAAATGCGTTTTTTTTCTCACTTTTGTTTTTAAGACCCAAATCGTTGACGCATCATGTAGGGACGTGGCTACTTAATCATTTGGATCTCTAGGAGCGTGTTATGACCACATTCTGTTTATCTTCTTATTCTTTGAAACTCTCAGACTCAATTTTTCGGGTGTTTTTATAGATGTATTAGTACAACGTGGTTCTACACACTGTTCCTATCTCATTTTCCGAAAGGTAAAATCCAAAACAAGTGTCAGTGTAAATGAGAATAAGATGACATAATGTGCCATTTACGACAATCTGCAGAATACAGTCAAATACGCTATCGTTATTATGCATGCATGGAAACATGTGGTCAGAGAAACTAAAAAATTTTATGTACTTCAGCTGAGAATCATGGATGTACTGTGCCAGATAATGTTAAGGAGAAGGCAAGGGCGATGAAGGCGGGCACGTCAGCTAGATGGACTGCGGCGTCATGCGTTATGGCAACGTAAACGCAATTTTCGGTACTTGGAAGAATAGCGCGCCTGTGTCGTCTGCTGGCCGCTTTGTGTTCGTGGCGCTGTGCGCACTACACTGCTGCCATGGAGGTAAGAATAAGGGGAGATGGCGCTACGTATCCCAGCCACACTACGTTTTGAAGCCATGGGGGCGTGGCTCGCTGCCATGACACTCTGACCAAAACATTGCCAGTGTGCTATAGCGCTGCGTGTATTACAGTCGCTAATTGCACCATATACGCATGTAACGTCATCAGATTGGTTGTTTCAAAGTTTTTGTTTAAAATAAAACCTCGTAAAGGCGAAATTCCGCGTTTCTTCTGATTAAAAATAGTTTTCAATGTAATATTACGAATAGCTAGCCTTCAATGTAAACGATACAATTTTGTTAATTCAGTAATAAACGTGTATCACAAACTAAATAATAGAAACTGAAAACTAAGTTAGCTATACCCTACCTTCAAAGCCCCACAAATACATCTTGTTTGTAATACGTACTGGGACATTTCAGTTACGTTGCACTACTGGGAAACACTGTTCATTGCCACCAATATTTACTGAAATACAGTACATAGAATGGCAAATCTACACAGTGTCCTGTATAGGCCTATACTTTACGCCAGTTAATGTAGTGTTAGCATTTAATTTGGTACATGATGGAGACAAAGTGAGTTACTCAACACTTCGATTATCGACGATACGTACGTATTATACTGAATCGTGAACTTGAAAACTAAGAATTTAATTCTTTGAATTAACATACCCTTTGCAAATGTTTTGGGTGTGTAGGGAAAACTGATGGTACAGCATTTTCTCGGGGCCTTACTGTTGAAAGGGAAGTTCGGTCTATGTCCTCTTCTCGGAAATGCTGAGAACATATAGTGCTCCATTTAGAAGCACGCCAATTCTTCCTCCTCACGGCATTCTCCCACACAGCTTTCCGACTTTCATTTTTAGGAAATCTAAAATCATACAGGAGAAAAACACGCTATAGTACAAGTACCGATGTAGCACACGTTCGTTCACAATGAAGTTGTAAAATCACACTTAACGAGACAACTTACACATGAAATGTTATTCCCTTCGATTTCGCATCACAACCAGAACGATTCGTACATCCGAACACCACACAAGTCACCATAATGGCGCAAAATCCTTCCAAAAGCGAGCGACAAGCCTATGCACACAAGCTTACAGCAGCAATGTTTTGGTCGGATTGAGATGGCTACCCTCGGCTTCACATAGCTTCACAGCTGTGACGTCACGGCGTCTCCCTCTATTCTTACCTCCATGACTGCTGCAGTGCGACACAAACCGACAACAGCGCTTCGGTCCTCTAGGCCCGAACGGTATCGCTACCGAAATGCATACTGAATAACGCAGAGACTTTAATTCGAGTACTAGACCGTTCGGTGCTATTGAGTACCGAAACGATCGGCACAGTGGCGGAAAGATACAGAATAGGCACCCAGTGGTGTGGCATGTAATGGGAGGGAGCGGTGCTGACCGAGGTTCCTGCTGAAGGTGCGCATCTCGGAGAGTACGCTGGACTGGCGGCCCTGGAACTCTGGCCTGGAGAGCAGCTGCCGGATGGAGGCCTCGTCTGTGACGTAGACGGCCGGGAACGGCCCCAGGAAGAGGCCCAGCGTGGAGGTGCGGTAGTCGGCGCTTAGCCGGCGCAGCGCCGCGGGGATGCGGCGGCGGTCCCTGAGCAGCAGCCACCAGTAGCTGCCCCACACCGGCAGCCGGCAAGGCCCTGGGGGCAGGGCAGGCGGGCGACGTCACAGCCAGAGAGAAGAGGAAAGCGATACGTAAAGTACAGACAGTGGGTAAGACATAGTACCACGCCTAATACGTGTAAGAAACCCGCTGGCATTCAAGACAACTTCCAGTCTTCTCGGAATGGATATACAGGTTGGTCCATTGATAGTGACTCGGCCAAATATCTCACGAAATAAGCCTTAAACGAAAAAACTACAAAGAACGAAACTCGTCTAGCTTGAAGGGGGAAACCAGAGGGCGCTATGGTTGGCCCGCTACATGGCGCTGCCGTAGGTCAAACAGATATCAACTGCTCATCATACAATGAAGGCTTTCGCGACCGGATGGTACTGTTGTTGATAATTCTTCCGGGTTATATGGCCGTGGTCCATGGAATTCTTCTATTCCTAACGTTTCGTCCAATACTACGTTGGACATCCTCAGAGGTATGGCTGGTCCTGCGAGTCCTGCCGACTGACGAGTCGGGCGTCGGAGAGCGGCCTAAATACAGAGGAAAGTGGGCGTGGTCTAGCTTGCACATAGTAGCAGAGAGAAAACTAGTCAAAGATAAAATGTAACTATCGATAATAGTCCGTCATAGATACAGAATCGATAAGTGATTTTTGGTTGGTTGGTTGGTTGGTTGGTTTGGGGAAGGAGACCAGACAGCGTGGTCATCGGTCTCATCGGATTAGGGAAGGACGGGGAAGGAAGTCGGCCGTGCCCTTTCAGAGGAACCATCCCGGCATTTGCCTGGAGTGATTTAGGGAAATCACGGAAAACCTAAATCAGGATGGCCGGACGCGGGATTGAACCGTCGTCCTCCCGAATGCGAGTCCAGTGTCTAACCACTGCGCCACCTCCCTCGGTAAGTGATTTTTATCTCTCGTCTTGATGTACGGCTATTGTGATCAAAATGCCCAACGGGCATGTGCTATGTATGCTGCTCGGTATCCTGGAGGACATCATCCAAGGGTCCGGACCGTTCGCCGGATGTTGTTGTTGTTGTGGTCTTCAGTCCTGAGACTGGTTTGATGCAGCTCTCCATGCTACTCTATCCTGTGCAAGCTTCTTCATCTCCCAGTACGTACTGCAGCCTACATCCCTCTGAATCTGCTTAGTGTATTCATCTCTTGGTCTCCTTCTACGAATTTTACCCTCCACGCTGCCCTCCAATATTAAATTGGTGATTCCTTGATGCCTCAGAACATGTCCTACCAACCGATACCTTCTTCTAGTCAAGTAGTGCCACAAACTCCTCTTCTCCCCAATTCTATTCAGTACCTCCTCATTAGTTATATGATCTGCCAATCTAATCTTCAGCATTCTTCTGTAGCACCACATTTCGAAAGCTTCTATTCTCTTCTTGTCTAAAATATTTATCGTCCACGTTTCACTTCCATACATGGCTACACTCCATACAAATACTTTCAGAAACGACTTCCTGACACTTAAATCCACACTCGATGTTAACAAATTTTTCTTCTTCAGAAACGCTTTCCTTGCCATTGCGTGTCTACATTTTATATCCTCTCTACTTCGACCATCATCAGTTATTTTGCTCCCCAAATAGCAAAACTCCTTTACTACTTTACGTGTCTCATTTCCTAATCTAATACCCTCACCATCACCCGATTTAATTCGACTACATTCCATTATCTTCGTTTTGCTTTTGTTGATGTTCATCTCATACCCTCCTTTCAAGACACTATCCATTCCGTTCAACTGCTCTTCCACGTCCTTTGCTGTCTCTGACAGAATTACAATGTCATCAGCAAAGCTCAAAGTTTTTATTTCTTCTCCATGGATTTTAATACCAACTCCGAACTTTTCTTTTGTTTCCTTTACTGCTTGCTCAATGTACAGATTGAATAACATCGGGGAAAAGCTAGAACCCTGTCTCACTCCCTTCCCAACCACTGCTTCCCTTCCTTGCCCCTCGACTCGTATGACTTCCATCTGCTTTCTGTACAAATTGTAAATAGCCTTTCGCTCCCTGTATTTTACCCCTGCCACCTTCAGAATTTGAAAGAGAATATTCCAGCCAAGTTCGCCAGATAGTTACGTTATTTAAGGAAGCTGTAAGTGTTCAGCGACATGTGAAACGTCAACCACGACCTCCAACAAATGATGATGCCCGAATAGGTGTTTTAGCTGCTGTCACAGCTAATCCGCACATTAGTAGCAGACAAACTGCGCGAGAATCGGGAATCTCAAAAACCGCGGTTTTGAGAATGTTACATCAACATCGATTGCACCCGTACCATATTTCTATGCACCAGGAATTGCATGGCGACGACTTTGAACGTCGTGTACAGTTCTGCCACTGGGCACAAGACAAAAAATTACGAGACGATGACAGATTTTTTGCACGCGTTCTATTTAGCGATGAAGCGTCATTCACCAACAGCGGTAACGTAAACCGGCATAATATGCACTATTGGGCAACAGAAAATCCACGATCGCTGCGACAAGTGGAGCATCAGCGACCTTGACGGGTTAATGTGTGGTGCGGCATTATGGGAGGAAGAATAATTGGCCCCCATTTCATCGATGGCAATCTAAATGGTGCAATGTATGCTGATTTCCTACGTAATGTTCTACCGATGTTACTACAAGACGTTTCATTGCATGACAGAATGGTGATGTACTTCCAACATGATGGCTGTCCGGCACATAGCTCGCGTGCGGGTGAAGCGGTATTGAATAGCGTATTTCATGACAGGTGGATTGGTCGTCGACGCACCATACCGTGGCCCGCACGTTCACCTGATCCGACGTCCCCGGATTTCTTTCTGTGGGGAAAGTTGCTATCATGAGCCACCGACAACGCCTGACAACATGCGTCAGCGCATTGTCAATGCATGTGCGAACATTACGGAAGGCGAACTACTCGCTGTTGAGAGGAATGTCGTTACATGTATTGCCAAATGCATTGAGGTTGACGGACATCATTTTGAGCATTTATTGCATTAATGTAGTATTTACAGGTAATCACGCTGTAACAGCATGCGTTCTCAGAAATGATTAGTTCACAAATGTACATGTATCACATTGGAACAACCGAAATAAAATGTTCAAACGTACCTACGTTCTGTATTTTAATTTAAAAAAACCTACCTGTTCCCAAATGTTGGTCTAAAATTGTGAGCTATATGTTTGTGACTGTTACAGCGCCATCTATCACAAAACGAAAAATGTGGTCCAACTAAAACATTCATATTTATTTACGTACTACACGAAAATGTAATAACAAATTGAGGTTCCTATTTTTAAAAAAATGCAGTTGATATCCGTTTGACCTATGGCAGCGCCATCTAGCGGGCCAACCATAGCTCTCCATGCTACCGTTCCTGTGCAAGCTGCTTCATCTCCCAGTACCTACTGCAACCTACATCCTTCTGAATCTGCTTAATGTATTTATCTGTTGCTCTCCATCTACGATTTTTCTCTCCACGCTGCCCTGAAATACTAAATTTGTGATCGTTTGATGCCTTAGAACATGTCCTACCAGCCGATATCTTCTTCTAGTCAAGTTGTGCCACAAATTTCTCTTCTCCCCAATTCTATTCGATACCTCCTCATTAGTGATCTACCCATCTAATCTTCAGCATTCTTCTGTAGCACCACATTTAGAAAGCTTCTCTTCTCGTCTAAACTGTTCATCGTCCACGTCTCACTTCCATACATGGCTACGCTCCATACAAATACTTTCAGAAACGATTTCCTGACTCTTAAATCTATACTCGACGTCAACAAATTTCTCTTCTTCGGAAACATTTTCCTTGCCATTGCCAGTCTTCATTTTATACCCTCTCTACTTCGACCATCATCAGTTATTTTGCTCCCCAAATAGCAAAACTCCTTTACTACTTTACGTGTCTCATTTCCTAATCTAATACCCTCAGCACCACCCGATTTAATTCGACTGCATTCCATTATCCTCGTTTTGCTTTTGTTGATGTTCATCTCATACCCTCCTTTCAAGACACTGTCCATTCCGTTCAACTGCTCTTCCACGTCCTTTGCTGTCTCTGACAGAATTACAGTGTCATCAGCAAAGCTCAAAGTTTTTATTTCTTCTCCATGGATTTTAATACCAACTCCGAACTTTTCTTTTGTTTCCTTTACTGCTTGCTCAATATATAGATTGAATAGCACCGGGAAAAGCTACAATCCTGTCTCACTCCTTTCCCAACCATGCCCCTCGACTGTTACAACTGCCATCCGGTTTCTGTATAAATTGTAAATAGCCTTTCGCTCCCTGTATTTTACCCCTGCCACGTTCATAATTTGAAAGAGAGTATTCCAGTCAACATTGTGAAAAGCTTTCTCAAAGTCTACAAATGCTAGAAACGTAGGTTTCCCTTTCCTTAATCCATTTTCTAAGATAAGTCGTAGGGTCAGTATTGCCTCACGTGTTCCAACATTTCTACGGAATCTAAAGTGATCTTCCCCGAGGCCGGGTTTTACCAGGTTTTGCATACGTCTGTAAAGAAATCGTGTCAACATTTTGCAGCCGTGAGCTATTAAATTGATAGTTCGATAATTTTCATATCCGTCGCTTTGCTAATGATGTTTTCCCCTTACCTTGTATGCGGTATAAATCTGCGATATGATGCCTCTCGAAACAATGAACGGTTCGGCTACCAGATTGTGGTAGCGCCCATCAGCCGAGCAACAACAATTTGCTCACATTCGAATTCTCTTAACCCCAACATTAATGAACGAACAGTTACACAGAACACAGTGCTGATCACGCCTGATATATCGAGGACAGTGTATCCGTGCCGTTAGTGGTCAAATACATTAATGCAACCAGCAGGTTTAGCCACCGTCTGCATTTACTCGTAGCGGGTGGTTATAATTGAAGAGCACATACTCACAGAGGTCCGCTGTCGGCTATAGTTATCGTATGGCAGCACAACTTGGTTGGTAGGGGAAAAAAAATTGTTTCAGTTTTAGCCACAAGGTGCAAATCTGGCGCTGTACAGCATCTCATCGACGACTCCGGTGCTCATATTAAACAAATTGTGTAACTGACTGTTAATTATAAAATCGACTTTACGCCTTTTTCACATAACTGACCTCTTCTGCTCACGTCCCGTTGCTAGGACATTACGTATGGAAAAATTTCTATATGTCTTTTTTGCCTTCACAGCGCCAGATACGCACCTGGTGGTCAAAAGTGGAAGTAATATTTTTTCCAGCGTAAATCGATTCCGCATTAACGCATTAGGATATCCAGCCAGTTTCGCAGCCATACGAGAGTTACAGCCCACTCTGGATTTCTGTGACTAGCTAAACTTTAATTAAATCCCCCCCCCCCCCCCCCCCCCCGGATGTGTTCAAGCACGCATTTCTCGTAGTACTTGCAACCACCACAACTCGCTCCGTTCAGCTGTTACACTTTCAAATGGTACAGCAGCCAGAAGCACAATATATGTCACAATATGGCATGATTATTAGAAGATGCCCTAGAGTAGCTGCTTATAGTAACTAATCTTAATTCATGACAGACTGTTTAGGCATTTATCACCATTGTCAAGCTCCAGGCAAATGCCGGGATGGTTCGTTTGAAAGGGCACGGCTGACTTTCTTCCCCGTCCTTCCCTAATCCGATGAGACCGATGGCCTCGCTGTCTGGTCTCCTCCCCCAAACAACGCAACCATTGTCAAGTACCTGCGACCATGGTTTTGGTAGGACCGTGTATAAATATTACTGTCATTTATATTGAAGTAATAATTTTTACATTGGCCAGCCAGGAAGAAATTTTAACGTCATATATAAAAGAAGAGATTACATTTGAAAAATCAAATCCAAACTGCTAATACAATTAAAAAAAAATTGCAAACCTTCCACAGAATACAAAAAGGTCTTGAAGTGAACATTCTTGAAGAATTAAAAATCTATGTTCAATGAAGAAAATAATCACAAGATATATTATACCTACATCTATGTGATTACTCTCCTGTTCACAATAAAGTTCCTGGCAGAAGGTTCAATGAACCACCTTCAAGCTGTCTCTATGATTGCCACTACAATTCACGTATCATGTCTGACACTATCTCCCCTATTTCGCGACAATACAAAACGCGCTGCCCTTCTTTAAACTTTTTCAATGTCATCCGTCAGTCCCACCTGATGTGGATCCCACACCGCACAGCAGTACTCCAGAATAGGGCGGACAGGTGTGGTGTAAGCAGTCTCTTTAGTAGACCTGTTGCACCTTCTAAGTGTTCTGCCAATGAATCGCAGTCTTTGGTTTGCTCTACCCACAACATTATATATGCAGTCGTTCCAAGTCAGGTTATTTGTAATTGTAATCTCTAAGTATTTAGCGGATTTCTTTTGGGGCTCATCTGAATAAATTCACACTTTTCTTTATTCAGGGTCAACTGCCACTTTTCAGACGATAGAGATATCTTATCTAAATCACATTGCAATTCGTTTTGGTCATCTGATGACTTTACAAGACGGTAAATGACAGCATTATCTGCAAACAGCCTAAGAGAGTGTAACCTTCCCACCGCAATTTTAAAGAAATAAAGAGACAATACTCAATAGAAATGGGAGCCGAGTGTAACCTCCCCACAATATTTTTGAAAAAGTATGGGCAATATTATTTAAGAATGCTAATGGACACTGCTCTAAGCGTAACCTGCCCACAATCAAATGTACTGACAATGGCAACAAAAATGTGAAATACGCAATCTGACTCAAATATAAATTCTTCACAAAATTTAAAGTCCGTTCAGTGACAAGAAAATACAATTAAATCGAAATATCGGTCTTTGGCCCTGTGTAAAACAATCAGAATTAAAGTATTACCTCAGAATAAATGCACGTCACATATCTGCTCTTGTTGTTGCGCACCGCTTGGAGGAACTGCATTGCAAATAATAATATTCTCCTTTTTTGTGATTTTACTAAAAATTTTCTTTTAAAGAAGTGGAGTGAAAAGGGAAGTGCAACGAAATCTTTAGTTCCATAAAAAATTAAATTTTTGAAAAAATGCTTTTGAAATAAAAATTATTATTGGGGAACTTGTTGGACAATAGTTACAATAAATAAAATTTTTCATTATCTAATAAATATATTAATTAACAGTATACCTTATTCCTCATCTTGACCAGTGTTGCCGACCGCCTACATCACACAACCGCACTGGGCTGCTACTACTGACCGACCGCTCTGCATGACGACTACAGACTCGCAACGACTAACTGACTCGCAACGACTGACTGACAGACTCAGAACCGCTCGCAACACTCGCGCGGTCAAGCGCATACTCTCTGGTCACAGATGCTACAATGCCTCGCCATCGCTGCTATGTTACATACGTGTTTCAAGAGCTACTCAGATTGTCCCCTTTGTCGTTAATATAGATCAGGAACAATAGACTCGATGACTTTCCGTCTATTACTACGAACTGTGACCTTTCTGACAGAGAATCACGAATCCAGTCGCACAACTGAGGCGACATTCCATAGGCACGCAGTTTGCTTATCTAAAAATATGGAATCAATATGACATTCCCTGTCGATAGCACTCATTACTTTATGAGTATAAAGAGCTAGCTGTGTTTCACAAGAATGATATTTTCTGAATCCGTGCTGACTATGTGTCAATAAATCGTCTTCTTCAAGGCAATTCATGATGGAACACAGTATATGTTCCAAAACCCTACTGCAAATCGACGTTAGTGATATGGGTCTGTAATTCAGCGGATTACTCCTACTTCCCTTTTGGGTATTGGTGCGACTTTCAATTTTCCAGTCTTCAGGGACGGATCTCTCTATGAGCAAACGGTTGTACATAACTGCTAAATCCGAAGCTATTTTATCAGCGTACTCTGAGAGGAACCTGACTGGTATACAATGTGGACTGGAAGCCTTGCTTTTATTAAGTGATTTAAGCTGCTTTGTTACACCGAGGATATCTACTTCTATGTTTCTGAGCTTGGCAGTTGTTCTTGATTGGAATTCAGGCATATTTACTTCGTCTTCTTTGGTGAAGGAGTTTCGGAAATCGGTGTTTAATAACTCTGCTTTAGTGGCACTGTCATCAGCGGCTTCACCGTTGTTATCTCGCAGTGAAAGTATAAGTATTGACTGCGTCTTGCCAGAGTATACAGATTTTAGCCTGAAATAATACTTTAGATACTTTATTGAACTTTTAGTACACGGAAAAGAAAAATGAGAAATAACATATGCAAGAAACACAGATAATAGTGACAACATTTGGTTAATAAAATATTATCGTTGTTGATTATATATATACAGGGTGTTACAAAAAGGTACGGCCAAACTTTCAGGAAACATTCCTCACACACAAATAAAGAAAAGATGTCATGAGGACATGTTGTAAGTAGGCTGTTTATGTTTTCTTATTGGCAACGTTACGTAGCGCTCAATATGAAAATCACTGGCTGTGCTGTGTGCAGTCTGTGGCTGCTTTGCATTGTTGTAATATTCGCCATTGTAGTGTTAGGCAGTTGGCTGTGAACAGCGCGTAGCGTTGCGCAGTTGGAGGTGAGCTGCCAGCAGTGGTGGATGTAGGGAGAGAGATGGCGGAGTTTTGTAATTTGTCATGAACTGCTATATTTATATATGATGATATCAAGGTAAATACATTGTTTGTTCTCTATTAATATCTTTCATTTGCTAACTATCCCTATCAGTAGTTAGTGCCTTCCGTAGTTTGAATCTTTTATTTAGCTGGCAGTAGTGGCGCTCGCTGTATTGCAGTAGCTTGAGTAGCGAAAATTTTTGTGAGGTAAGTGATTTGTGAAAGGTATAGTTTACTGTTAGTCAGGGCCCATTCTTTTGTAGGGGTTATTGAAAGTCAGATTGCGTTGCGCTAACAAAATATTGTGTGTCAGTTTAAGCAGAGTCATGTATAATTGTTTAAAGGGGACGTTTCAATGTGTCCGGATACGCTTAATTTCCATGTTAGAGCTCATTTTAGTTTCGTCCACCTACGCTCAATGGAGCACGTTATCATGATTTCATACGGGATACTCTACCTGTGCTGCTAGAACATGTGCCTTTACAAGTACGACACAACATGTGGTTCATGTGCGATGGAGCTCCTGCACATTTCACTCGAAGTGTTCGTACGCAACAACAGATTCGGTGACCGATGGATTGGTAGAGGCGGACCAATTCCACGGCCTCCACGCTCTCCTGACCTCAACCCTCTTGACTTTAATTTATGGGGGCATTTGAAAGCTCTTGTCTACGCAACCCCGGTACCAAATGTAGAGACTCTTCGTGCTCGTATTGTGGACGGCTGTGATACAATACGCCATTCTCCAGAGCTGCATCAGCGCATCAGGGATTCCATGCGACGGAGGGTTGATGCATGTATCCTCGCTAACGGAGGACATTTTGAACATTTCCTGTAACAAAGTGTTTGAAGTCACGCTGGTACGTTCTGTTGCTGTGTGATTCCATTCCATGATTAATGTGATTTGAAGAGAAGTAATAAAATGAGCTCTAACATGGAAAGTAAGCGTTTCCGACACATGTCCACATAACATATTTTCTTTCTTTGTGTGTGAGGAATGTTTCCTATATATATATATATATATATATATATCATTTACTATCTATTCCCTTGATTTATTAGACAGTTCACTACCGACGTAATACGGACGTCGCATTATTCTAGACGTGAGTACAATGTAGTCACTTTACTGGATGTAGGTTCCACGTTTTATGCAAAACAACGTTTTTTCTTGTTATCCAAACACATGTTTCGGCACCTCTGTTTCCATCATCAACGGGTTTTGTTCATAGAGAAATTGTAAAAGAAGATATATTTTAGGTTACAACCGATCTAACAAAATGAGGCCTAAAGACAAAAAAACTGTCTTTAGGCCTCATTTTCTTAGACCAATTATAACCTAAAATATGTTCACTTTTCACCGTTTGTCAATTAACAAATCCTACTGATGATGGTACAGAGGTGCCGAAACATGTTTGGGTAGTAAGAAAAACATTGTTTTTCATAAAAGGCGGAACCTATATCCAGTAATTTCGACTGGAAACACGGCAAAAATACTAGCGCTGCAAATCCAAACGATGAGTAGTGACTTTAATATGACATTCTCATTTGTACAGATTTTCACCAAAACTGTATTCGCAGGTACTTGACTATGACGATAAGAGCCGAAACAGTCTTTCGATAACGGAGATTACTAAAGGTAGCGATTCTGGTCCATCTTTCTAATAATTATTTTCGTAGTTGATATCTGGATCAGAATCGAATCTAGAGTAAATACCAGTAGCTGATTAACTCGCGAATCATTGACATCAGCATGGTCCTTTGAGCGTCTAATGCAAAAAGCAGCGAGGTTAAAAGCCCCACTTGACTCACCGGGCGGGAAGTTTTCAGGCCAGGCTAGGAGCTCCCTGTAGAGCAGAAACAGCAGTACGACCACCGCTGCCACCAGGAACAACGTCAGCATGGCTCCTGGCGCGGACCAAAACTGCGTCCGTACACACAGCTGTTTTCGGCTTTCCCCTTAGACGCAGCCGCTAATGCCTGTTTAATGGGCGGGGAACGGCGCAAAACAGGTGCTCGTGGCAGCTCGTAAAGATAGTCCGTCATCCGGACTGGGTGCACCTCATACGCTAGATTCAGAACATCCGCATAGTGAGGTGGTTTAAGGGAAGTCATAGGCTTACCTCGGCGAACTGACATGCTTCACAGTTGCTTAGGAACAGACACATTGTTGGACAGAAATAATCGCGACCAATGTTGGACAACATGAAACACAGCACATACGTTAAAGAGATGGAGCGGTATATCGATTACGAAAAAGGGTGCAGACTGCACCACACGGGAAAGCAGGATAACAGACATAAATAACGTTCATGTTTTGCACAGGTCAAACTCCAAACATAATGGGAGATATCGGACTCTCAGTGAGGAAGAGGCTCCCATCGTACACTAATACACATTTTTTACTTGTTATTCACACTAGCTACATCTAAATCTACATTAATACTCAGCAAGCCACCCAACGGTGTGTGGCGGAGGGCACTTTACGTGCCACTGTCATTACCTCCCTTTCCTGTTCCTGTCGCGTATGGTTCGCGTGAAGAACGACTGCCGGAAAGCCTCCGTGCACGCTCGAATCTCTCTAATTTTACATTCGTGATTTCCTCGGGAGGTATAAATAGGTGGAAGCAATATATTCGATACCTCATCCAGAAACGCACCCTCTCGAAACCTGGACAGCGAGCTACACCGCGATGCAGAGCGCCTCTCTTGCAGAGTCTGCCACTTGAGTTTGCTAAACATCTCCGTAACGCTATCACGCCTACCAAATAACCCTGTGACGAAAGGCGCCGCTCTTCTTTCAATCTTCTGTATCTCCTCTGTCAACACTACCTGGTACGGATCTCACACTAATGAGCAATACTCAAGTATAGATCGAACGAGTGTTTTGTAAGCCACCTCCTTTGTTGATGGACTACAAAAAAATGGCTCTGAGCACTATGGGACTTAACATCTGAGGTCGTCAGTCCCCTAGAACTCAGAACTACTTAAACCTGACTAACCTAAGGCCATTACACACATCCATGCCCAAGGCAGGATTCGAACCTGCGACCGTAGCGGTCGCGCGCCTCCAATCTGTAGCGCCTAGAACCGCTCGGACACTCAGGCCGACCGATGGACTACATTTTCCAAGGACTCTGCCAATGAATCTCAACCTGGCACAGACTCTTCATCTCCATATACATGGTTACTCTTCAATTCACACTTAAGTGCCTGGCAGAGGGTACATCGAACCATTTTCATTTTACTTCTCTACCATTCCACTCTCGAACGGCGGGTGGGAAAAAGGAACACCTAAATCTTTCCGTTCGAGCTCTGATTTCTCTTATTTTAATATGATGATCATTTCTCCCTACGTAGGTGGGTGTCAACAAAATACACTCCTGGAAATTGAATTAAAAAAAATGGAAATGTCGTGTGGCTAGGGCCTCCCGTCGGGTAGACCGTTCGCCTGGTGCAGGTGTTTCGATTTGACGCCACTTCGGCGACCTGCGCGTCGATGGGGATGAAATGATGATGATTAGGACAACACAACACCCAGTCCCTGACCGGAGAAAATTTCCGACCCAGCCGGGAATCGAACCCGGGCCCTTAGGATTGACAGTCTGTCACGCTGACCACTCAGCTACCAGGGCGGACAAAAAATAAGAACACCGTGAATTCATTGTCCCAGGAAGGGGAAACTTTATTGACACATTCCTGGGGTCAGATACATCACATGATCACACTGACAGAACCACAGGCACATAGACACAGGCAACAGAGCATGCACAATGTCGGCACTAGTACAGTGTATATCCACCTTTCGCAGCAATGCAGGCTGCTATTCTCCCATGGAGACGATCGTAGAGATGCTGGATGTAGTCCTGTGGAACGGCTTGCCATGCCATTTCCACCTGGCGCCTCAGTTGGACCAGCGTTCGTGCTGGACGTGCAGACCGCGTGAGACGACGCTTCATCCAGTCCCAAACATGCTCAATGGGGGACAGATCCGGAGATGTTGCTGGCCAGGGTAGTTGACTTACACCTTCTAGAACACGTTGGGTGGCACGGGATACATGCGGACGTGCATTGTCCTGTTGGAACAGCAAGTTCCCTTGCCGGTCTAGGAATGGTAGAACGATGGGTTCGATGACGGTTTGGATGTACCGTGCACTATTCAGTGTCCCCTCGACGATCACCAGTGGTGTACGGCCAGTGTAGGAGATCGCTCCCCACACCATGATGCCGGGTGTTGGCCCTGTGTGCCTCGGTCGTATGCAGTCCTGATTGTGGCGCTCACCTGCACGGCGCCAAACACGCATACGACCATCATTGGCACCAAGGCAGAAGCGACTCTCATCGCTGAAGACGACACGTCTCCATTCGTCCCTCCATTCACGCCTGTCGCGACACCACTGGAGGCGGGCTGCACGATGTTGGGGCGTGAGCGGAAGACGGCCTAGCGGTGTGCGGGACCGTAGCCCAGCTTCATGGAGACGGTTGCGAATGGTCCTCGCCGATACCCCAGGAGCAACAGTGTCCCTAATTTGCTGGGAAGTGGCGGTGCGGTCCCCTACGGCACTGCGTAGGATCCTACGGTCTTGGCGTGCATCCGTGCGTCGCTGCGGTCCGGTCCCAGGTCGACGGGCACGTGCACCTTCCGCCGACCACTGGCGACAACATCGATGTACTGTGGAGACCTCACGCCCCACGTGTTGAGCAATTCGGCGGTACGTCCACCCGGCCTCCCGCATGCCCTCTATACGCCCTCGCTCAAAGTCCGTCAACTGCACATACGGTTCACGTCCGCGCTGTCGCGGCATGCTACCAGTGTTAAAGACTGCGATGGAGCTCCGTATGCCACGGCAAACTGGCTGACACTGGCGGCGGCGGTGCACAAATGCTGCGCAGCTAGCGCCATTCGACGGCCAACACCGCGGTTCCTGGTGTGTCCGCTGTGCCGTGCGTGTGATCATTACTTGTACAGCCCTCTCGCAGTGTCCGGAGCAAGTATGGTGGGTCTGACACACCGGTGTCAATGTGTTCTTTTTTCCATTTCCAGGAGTGTATTTTCGCATTCGGAAGAGAAAGTTGGCGATTGAAATTTCGTAAATAGATCTCGCCGCAAAGAAAACCGCCTTTGTTTCAGTGACTGCCACCCCAACTCGCGTATCATATCAGTGACAATCGCACTCCTATTGCGCGATAACACGAAACGGGCTGCCCTTCTTTGCACTTTTTCGATGTGCTCCTTCAATCCTACCGGGTAAGGATCCCACACCGTGCAGCAATATTGCAGGAGAGGACGGACAAGTGTAATGTAGGCTGTCTCTTTCGTGGGTTTGTCGCATCTTCTAAGTGTTCTGCCAACAAAGCGCAGTCTTTGTTTCACCTTCCCCACAATATTATCTGTGTGGTCTTTCCAATTTAAGTTGCTCGTAATTATAATTCCCGGGTATTTAGTCGAATTGACAGCCCTTAGATTTGTGCGATTTATCGTATACCCAAAATTTATCGGATTTCTTTTAGTACCCATGTGGATGACCTCGCACTTTTCTTTGTTTAGTGCCAATTGCCACTCTTCGCACCATACAGAAATTCTCTCTAGATCATTTTGTAATTGGAATTGATAGTCTGATGATTTTACTAGACGGTAAATTACAGCGTCATCTGCAAACAACGTCTTTGGGGCACATTGTCCCACTCCTCTCTCAAGGCGATATTCAGTTCCTCCTCGGTTCTAAGAGGGGGTGTTGGTTGGGAAAGATGTCTGCCATGAGCATTCCAGGCATGCACTGTAGGGTTTAGGTCCAGGGAGAACGCAGGCAATTTTATACCTTCAGTGTCTTCACTTTTCATTGTGTCCGACACCTAAGCAGTCATCAATTGTCGCCTGTAAACAGAAAGCCGGGACCTACTGCACCCCTAAACAGACGGACATAAACCAGAATGATCTCCCTGCAATACCGCTGTGCTGAAACGCTACTTTGCGCAAAGGTATGGAGCGGCGTTTGGTCACTGTGCATAATGGCTGTCCTCAACATAACGCCTAGGCCATACCGATGACATTCTCTGGTGTGTGACGTGTTCCCGTCCCTCTCCATATCAACTGGTAGCCAGAATCACCTGCCCCACTGAAGCAGGACTCGTGGGCGAAAATCATTCTAGACCGCAGATGCCGACCTCAACAAACGTGCTCCCTGCACCAACGAACTCTTTCTCGACGATGGTGTATATAATTGACGTGGGAAGCGTTTGAAAGGCTTCCGAACATACAAACCAGCATGATTTCATCGCCGCGAAATGGTTTTGGCAGACACACATCTACCGACAGCGGTTGGAAGGTCTGCAGCGATCTGCCTAGGTGTGAAATGTCTGTCCGTTTTTGCCACTAGGGTCACGTATCGATCTTCTTGTGGTGCGGTGCTCGGTCTACGACCCCGGCTTGCTTTCGCACAGCATTCCCACATTCAGTAGCTTTTCTTAATCGCATGTTGACACTTCTGGACACACGGGTTATAGTGGCCACAATAGTGACACTTTTACCGGCCTCTAGTCGTCCAACTGCTTGTCCACCATCATAAGCACTCGAATAGTGTCTTGCCTTACCACACGAAATGTCGCACTAGTCGGTTCTACATCAGTCCTCGTAGACACCATACTTCATGAGCTGTCGAATACATTCTGAGCGTTCGTGCACAGGCTTCGCAGCAGTTAACGCGTCCTGTCCTCTATATTTCCTTATTGTACTGTGGGGACCAGATGCATTTGAAGGTCACTTTTTCACGTTTTTTTTAATAACTCGAAAGCTGTAACCTCCAGCGAAAACGTATCCCAGTACCAAATTTAACCACATTAAATTTCCTACAAAAAAGGTCCTATTCATTTTTTCTTTAGGGCTAATAGTTCGCGCGTAGCGAGGGGGAGAAAACGAAAATCTCGCTCGTGGTTTATGAAGGCCAGATACAACTTCGCAGGTTGCACAAAAAGACATCGGTAGGGGCTGCTGACTCACCTTATATACTTCGCAAGCACATGGCGAAGGTACCTTGTATGCTAGTCATTCCATTTTCATTTGCAAGCCGGCCGGTGTGGCCGAGCGGTTCACGGCGCTTCAGTCTGGAACCGCGCGACTGCTATGGTTGCAGGTTCGAATCTTGCCTCGGGCATGGATGTGTGTGATGTCCTTATGTTAGTCAATTTTAAGTAGTCCTAAGTCCTAGGGGACTGGTGACCTCAGATGTTAAGTCCCATAGTGCTTAGAGCCATTTGAACATTTTTCCATTAGCAGTTGCAAATAGAGTGAGGAAAAACGACGGTCTATACGCTTCTGTACGAGCCTCGATTTCTCTTTTCTCTTTCTTAGTAATCATATACAACCGCTCACTTGACGAAAGGTCTGTTCTTAAAGACAGTGACGCCAATATTCAAGAAAGGAAATAGGAGTAACTCACTGAATTACATACCCATTTCACTGACCTCAGTTTGCAGTAGGATTTTGGAGCATATACTGTACTCGAAACATTATCAATCACCTTGAAGAAAATGTCTTATTGATACATAACCAACACGGATTCAGAAAATATCGTTTTGTGCAACACAACTGACTCTTTATTCCCATGAGGTAATGTGTGAAGCTTTTGATACCGTTCATCACAAGCGACTATTAATCAAATTACGTGCCTATGGAGTATCGTCTCAGTTGTGTGACTGGATTCGTGATTTCCTCTCAGAGAGGTCGCAGTTCGTAGTGATAGACGATAAATCATCGAGTAGAATAGAAGTGATATCTGGCGGTCCTTACCAGGTAGGATTGACGGAGGACATCGAAAAAGTGCAAAGAAGGGCAGCTCGTTTCGTGTTACCCCGCAATAGGCGTGAGTGTGCCACTGATATGATACGCGAGTTGGGATGGAAGTCACTGAAACAAAGGCGGTTTTCTTTGCGGCGAGATCTATTTACGAAATTTGAATCACGAACTTTCTCTTCCGAATACGAAAATATTTTGTTGACACTCACCTACGTATGGAGAAACAGTCATCATAATAAAATAAGAGAAATCAGAGCTCGAGCAGAAAGATTTAGGTGTTTCTTTTTCCCATTCGTCATTCGAGAGAGGAATGGTACAGAAGTAGTATGAAAATGGCTCGATGAACCCTCTGCCAGGCACTTAAGAGTGAATTGCAGAGTATCCATGTAGATGTAGATCCTCCCGTGAGATCTACGTTGGCCGCTGTGCATTTGTTCTACAGTCAGTCAAATATCGGCTGTCTAAACTTCTTCATTAGCGTTTCGAGAATAAAATGTCTTCTTGCCTTCAAGTGATTCCCATTTGAGTTCACGGAGTATTTCCGTAATAACCGCCTGGCTAAGCAGGGATGGCTAGAGGACAAATGTAAGGATGTAGAGGCTTATCTCAATGGCAGTAAGATAGATACTGCCTACAGGAAAATTAAAGAGACCTTTAGAGAAAAGAGAACCACTTGTATGAATATCAAGAGCTCAGATGGAAACCCAGTTCTAAGCAAAGAAGGGAAAGCAGAAAGGTGTAAGGAGTATATAGAGGGTCTATACAAGGGCGATGTACTTGAGGACAATATTAGGAAATGGAAGAGGATGTAGATGAAGATGAAATTGGAGATACGATACTGCGTGAAGTGTTTGACAGAGCACTGAAAGACCTGAGTAGAAACAAGGCCCCGGGCGTAGGCAACATTCCATTAGAAGTACTGACGGCATTGGGAGAGCCAGTCCTGACAAAACTCTACCATCTGGTGAGCAAGATGTATGAGACAGGCGAAATACCCTCAGACTTCAAGAAGAATATAATAATTCCAATCCCAAAGAAAGCAAGTGTTGACAGATGTGAATATCACCGAACTATCAGTTTAATAAGTCACGGCTGCAAAATACTAACGCGAATTCTTTACAGACGAATGGAAAAACTGCTAGAAGCCGACCTCGGGGAAGATCAGTTTGGATTCCGCAGAAATGTTGGAACACGTGAGGCAATACTGACCCTACGGCTTATCTTAAAAGCTAGATTAAGGAAAGGCAAACCTACGTTTCTAGCATTTGTACACTTAGAGAAAGCTTTTGACAATGTTGACTGGAATACTCTCTTGCAAATTCTGAAGGTGACAGGAGTAAAATACTGGGAGCGAAAGGCTATTTACAATTTGTACAGAAACCAGATGGCAGTTATTAGAGTCGATGGGTATGAAAGGGAAGCAGTGGTTGGGAAGGGAGTGAGACAGGGTTGTAGCCTCTCCTCGATGTTATTCAATCTGTATATTGAGCAAGCAATGAGGGAAACAAAAGAGAAATTCAGAGTAGGTATTAAAATCCATGGAGAAAAAATAAAAACTTTGAGATTCACCGATGACATTGTAATTCTGTCAGAGACAGCAAAGGACTTGGAAGAGCAGTTAAACGGAATGGACAGTGCCTTGAAAGGAGGGTATAAGATGAACGTCAACAAAAGCAAAACGAGGATAATGGAATGTAGTCGAGTTAACTCGGGTGATGCTGAGGGAATTAGATTAGGAAATGGGACACTTAAAGTAGTAAAGGGGTTTTGCTATTTGTGGAGCAAAATAACTGATGATGGTCAAAGTAGAGAGGATATAAAATGTAGACTGACAATGGCAAGTAAAGCGTTTCTGAAGAAGAGAAATTTGTTAACATCGAGTATATATTTCAGTATCATGAAGTCGTTTCTGAAAGTATTTGTGTGGAGTGTAGCCATGTGTGGAAATGAAACACGGACGATAAACAGTTTGGACAAGAAGAGAATAGAAGCTTTCGAAATGTGGTGCTACAGAAGAATGCTGAAGATTAGATGGGCAGATCACATAACTAATGACGAGGTATTGAATAGAATTGGGGAGAAGAGGAGTTTGTGGTACAACTTGACTAGAAGAAGGTATCGATTGGTAGGACATGCTCTGAGGCATCAAGGGATCACCAGTTTAGTATTGGAGGGCAGCGTGGAGGGTAAAAATCGTAGGGGGAAACCAAGAGATGAATACACTAAGCAGATTCAGAAGGATGTAGGCTGCAGTAGGTACTGAGAGATGAAGCAGCTTGCACAGGGTAGAGTAGCATGGAGAGCTGCATCAAACCAGTCTCAGGACTGAAGACCACAACAAGATCAATAACCGCCTGTTAAGCGAACTTGCTGGTAATCAAGCTAGCAACACGACTCTGAGTCGTTTCACTCGAGGAGTACTTAAGAATGGAAATTGGAAATTCGAGGTAAGTTCCTGTGTGACCAAACTACTGAGGTCATCAGTCCCTAGGCTTACACACTGCTTAATCTAACTTAAACTAACTTACGCTAAGGATAACACACATACCCATGCCCGAGGGAGGACTCGAACCTCATGGGGAGGGGGGGGGGGGGGGGGGAACCGCGCGAACCGTAACCGTAACCGTAACAAGGCTACCCCGCGCGGTCCTCAAGAATAGGTTTCACTATAGATATGTACGCAGTCTCGTAGACAAATTAGCTACATTCTCCTAAAATTCTCCCAATAATTCGAAGTCGACCATCCACCTTCGCAACTACTCCCTTTACGCGATCGGTCCATTTCATATTACTTTGCAACGTTACTCCTAGATATTTCATCGAAGTGAGTGTGTCAGTGTGTATTCGAACATTGCAGGATGCTTTTCCCTGTACATCTTAACTGACTTATATTTTTCCGCATTTAGAGACAGCCGCAGTTTCACCACACAAACTACCTACAGTCATTAAACTATGACACTTTGCCGTACACAACAGCGCCATCTAGAAACAGATTGCCGCCCAACCTGTTCGTCAGATGATTTATGTATATAGAGGATATAAGCGGTCCTGTGAGACCTCCCTGGGACGCATCTGATGATCACTCACAGTCGAGGACAACGTAGTGGGTTCTATTACTTAAGAAGTCTTCGAGTCACTCACATAGCTAGGAACCTATTCCGTATGCTCGCAGCTTTGTTAAGAGTCTGCAGTGGCGCTCCGCATCAAACGTCTTCCGGAAGTCTAGTAGTGGGAAACCTGCCTGCTCCCCTTCATCCACGGTTCGCTGGATACCATTTGAGAGAAGGGCAACTGAGTTTCGTACGCGGAATGGCTTCTGAATCCGTGCTGACCTGGAGACAAAAGCTTTCCTCTCTCAGGGAAATTTATTGTTTTCAGACCGAGAAGACGTTCAGGAATTCCGCACGAGTTATTGGTCTGTGATTTACCCTTCTTGTATACGGTAGTCGCCTGCACTTTTTTCTCTCACTTGGGACTTTGCGTCGAGCGAGAGATTCGCGATAAATGCAAGCTAAGGAAGCGGTCATTGCCGAAGAATAATCGCTGTAAAACAGAACTGAGATTCCATCCAGACCAGGCGACTTACGTGTTTTCAACTCTTTGAACTGGTTTTCAGCTGAGCGACGAGTATTTCAGTGTCTTCCATACGAGAGTTTGCGCAATAATTGAACGATTGTACGTCTGCACGATCCTTCATCTACTACATCTACATTTATACTCCGGAAGCCACCCAACGGTGTGTGGCGGAGGGCACTTTACGTGCCACTGCATTACCTCCCTTTCCTTTTCCAGTCGCGTATGGTTCGCGGGGAAAACGACTGCCGGAAAGCCTCTGTGCGCGCTCGAATCTCTCTAATTCTACATTCGTGATCTCCTCGGGAGGTATAAGTAGCGGGAAGCAATATATTCGATACCTCATCCAGAAACGCACCCTCTCGGAACCTGGACAGCAAGCTACACCGCGATGCAGAGCGCCTCTCTTGCAGAGTCTGCCACTTCAGTTTGCTAAACAACTCCGTAACGCTATCAAGGTTACCAAATAACCCTGTGACGAAAAGCGCCGCTCTTCTTTGGATCTTCTCTATCTCCTCCGTCATCCCGACCGAGTACAGATCCCACACTGATGAGCAATACTCAAGTATAGGTCGAACGAGTGTTTTGTAAGCCACCTCCTTTGTTGATGGACTACATTTTCTAAGCACTCTCCCAATGAATCTCAACCTGGTACCCGCCTTACCAACAATTAATTTTATATGATCATTCCACTTCAAATCGTTCCGTACGCATACTCCCAGATATTTTACAGAACTAATTGCTACCAGTGTTCGTTCCGCTATCATATAATCATACAATAAAGGATCCTTCTTTCTATGTATTCGCAGTACATTACATTTGTCTATGTTAAGGGTCAGTTTCCACTCCCTGCACCAAGTGCCTATCCGCTGCAGATATTCCTGCATTTCGCTGCAATTTTCTAATGCTTCAACTTCTCTCTATACTACAGCATCATCCGCCAAAAGCCGCATGGAACTTCCGACACTATCTACTAGGTCATTTATACATACTGTGGAAAGCAATGGTCCCATAACACTCCCCTGTGGCACGCCAGAGGTTACTTTAACGTCTGTAGACGTCTCTCCTTTGAGAACAACATGCTGTGTTCTGTTTGCTAAAAACTCTTCAATCCAGCCACACAGCTGGTCTGATATTCCGTAGGCTCTTACTTTGCTTATCAGAAGATATTGCGGAACTGTATCGAACGCCTTCCGGAAGTCAAGGGAAATTGCATCTACCTGGGGGCCTGTATCTAATATTTTCTGGGTCTCATGAACAAATAAAGCGAGTTGGGTCTCATACGATCGCTGTTTCCGGGATCCATGTTGATTCCTACAGAGTAGATTCTGGGTTTCCAAAAACAACATGATACGCGAGCAAAAAACATGTTCTAAAATTCCACAACAGATCGATGTCAGAGATATAAGCCTATAGTTTTGCGCATCTGCTCGACGACCCTTCTTGAAAACTGGAACTACCTGTGCTCTTTTCCAATCATTTGGAACCTTCCGTTCCTCTAGAGACTTGCGGTACACGGCTGTTAGACGGGGGGCAAGTTCTTTCGCGTACTCTGTGTAGAATCGAATTGGTGTCCCGTCAGGTCTAGTGGACTTTCCTCTGTTGAGTGATATGAGTTACTTTTCTATTTCTTGGACACTTATCTCGATGTCCTGCAGGAAGTACCTTGCGCAACTTTCTTATGCAGAGTCTACACAGATGTCGAAACATGTTGGTTCGAGCTATGTGTGGTGACAGTAGGAACTTACTTTACACGGCACGTTCTCCGTATGTTCGACATCTCTGCTCCTTGCAGGTCCGTGGTAGCACGAAACTCGCATGTGAGCGAGCCCATCTGCTTCTGGGGCGCGGATGCGCACCAAGTGCTAATCGCAGATCGCTTGCGCAAACTGGAGAGTCGCGCGCAAATGTTTAAACAGCGGACGGCGGAATCGAGTAATTCGTTTCTCGGTCGCGGGCGGCGCCAGCGTCGCTATAAATCGGCATTAGGCGCGACGTATGCAGTGTCCGGGGCGAAAGGCGCATTAGCGGGATTCCAGCGCCCGCTCTGTTTGCACCTATTCCGGGCTATCATCGGCTTTCGCTGCAAAGCTGGCGCTGGAAACAGCGCAAAAATAAATACACGATGAAATGCTCGCATATTTATCACTGTTTGTGGATGTTATTAACAATTTATTACAAAAACAAGCAACCAAGGCAGCAAAGAAAACGTGCAACATTTGGCCTAATTGTGCAACGGAAACCGTGAAACTTAATTTTGCCTATATCTGAAAATAACAATTAAGTGCCTGGCAGTGGGTTCGTGGAAACATTTTCAAGCTACACTCCTGGAAATTGAAATAAGAACACCGTGAATTCATTGTCCCAGGAAGGGGAATCTTTATTGACACATTCCTGGGGTCAGATACATCACATGATCACACTGACAGAACCACAGGCACATAGACACAGGCAACATAGCAAGCACAATGTCGGCACTAGTACAGTGTATATCTACCTTTCGCAGCAATGCAGGCTGCTATTCTCCCATGGAGACAATCGTAGAAATGCTGGATGTAGTCCTGTGGAACGGCTTGCCATGCCATTTCCACCTGGCGCCTCAGTTGGACCAGCGTTCGTGCTGGACGTGCAGACCGCGTGAGACGACGCTTCATCCAGTCCCAAACATACTCAATGGGGGACAGATCCGGAGATCTTGCTGGCCAGGGTAGTTGACTTACACCTTCTAGAGCACGTTGGGTGGCACGGGATACATGCGGACGTGCATTGTCCTGTTGGAACAGCAAGTTCCCTTGCCGGTCTAGGAATGGTAGAACGATGCGTTCGATGACGGTTTGGATGTACCGTGCACTATTCAGTGTCCCCTCGACGATCACCAGTGGTGTACGGCCAGTGTAGGAGATCGCTCCCCACACCATGATGCCGGGTGTTGGCCCTGTGTGCCTCAGTCGTATGCAGTCCTGATTGTGGCGCTCACCTGCACGGCGCCAAACACGCATACGACCATCATTGGCACCAAGGCAGAAGCGATTCTCATCGCTGAAGACGACACGTCTCCATTCGTCCCTCCATTCACGCCTGTCGCGACACCACTGGAGGCGGGCTGCACGATGTTGGGGCGTGAGCGGAAGACGGCCTAACGGCGTTCGGGACCGTAGCCCAGCTTCATGGAGACGGTTGCGAATGGTCCTCGCCGATACCCCAGGAGCAACAGTGTCCCTAATTTGCTGGGAAGTGGCGGTGCGGTCCCCTACGGCACTGCGTAGGATCCTACGGTCTTGGCGTGCATCCGTGCGTCGCTGCGGTCCGGTCGCAGGTCGACGGGCACGTGCACCTTCCGCCGACCACTGGCGACAACATCGATGTACTGTGGAGACCTCACGCCCCACGTGTTGAGCAATTCGGCGGTACGTCCACCCGGCCTCCCACATGCCCACTATACGCCCTCGCTCAAGTCCGTCAACTGCACATACGGTTCACGTCCACGCTGTCTCGGCATGCTACCAGTGTTAGAGACTGCGATGGAGCTCCGTATGCCACGGCAAACTGGCTGACACTGACGGCGGCGGTGCACAAATGCTGCGCAGCTAGCGCCATTCGACGGCCAACACCGCGGTTCCTGGTGTGTCCGCTGTGCCGTGCGTGTGATCATTGCTTGTACAGCCCTCTCGCAGTGTCCGGAGCAAGTATGGTGGGTCTGACACACCGGTGTCAATGTGTTCTTTTTTCCATTTCCAGGAGTGTATTTTTCTACCGTTCCATTCTCAAACAACACGCGGGGAAACCGAACACTCAAAACTTTCTGTGCGTTCTCTGACTTATTTTATTATTAAGAGCATTTCTCCCTATGTGGGTGGACGTCAACAAACGTTTTCGCATTCAGAGGAGAAAATGGTATTTCAAATTTCGAGAAAAGCCAAGCGTAAAACGTCTTTGTTTTAATGACTGCCGACCGAACTCGCGCATCATATCCGATACGCTCTGTGACCTATTTCGCGATAACACAAAACGTGCTGACCTTATTTGAACTTTTTCGATGTCCTTCGTCAGTCCTATCTGTTGCGGATCCCCTATAGCACAGCAATATTCCAGAAGAGGGCATATTAGCATGTTGTAGGCAGTCCCTTTAGCAAACGTGTTGCATCTTCTAAGTGTTCTGCCAATAAAACGTAGTCTTTGGTTTGCTTTCCCCACAATATTATATGTGTGATAGTTCCATTTTAAGTTAAAAAATGTCCAAATGTGTGTGAAATCTTATGGGACTTAACTGCTAAGGTCATCAGCCCCTAAGCTTACACACAACTTAAATTATCCTAAGGACAAACACACACACCCGCCCGAAGGAGGACTCGAACCTCCGCCGGTATCAGCCGCACAGTCCATAACTGTAGCGCCTAAGACCGCTCGGCTAATCCCGCGCGGCCATTTTAAGTTAGTCGAAATCGTAATGGCTTAGTATTTAGTTGAATTGACGGCCTTCATATTTGTGTGATTTATCGTGCAATCGAAATCTAGCGGATTCCTTTTAGTGGTGTTGGGTGGTGGTTAGTGTTTAACGTCCCGTCGACAACGAGGTCATTAGAGACGGAGCGCAAGCTCGGGTTAGGGAAGGATGGGGAAGGAAATCGGCCGTGCCCTTTCAAAGGAACCATCTCGATTCCTTTTAGTACTCATGTAGATGACCTTACACTATTCATTATTTGGGCTGAATAGCCGTTATCGTACCACAGTGATATCTTGCCTAAATCATTTTGATCTTCTGGTTACTTTACTAGAAGGCAAATGACCGCATTATCTGCAAGCATATCTGGTCGGATTGTCTCCTAAATCGTTTATATAGATTTCCTCGAGGGTCGCCAGATCTCACTTCTGTTTTATTCGATGACTCTCCATTAGCTGGTGCGAACTGTGACCTTTCTGACAGAAAATCACGAATTCAGCGCACCAATTCGATTACAGGTCGCTTGTGAGTAGTGGTGTCAAAAGCCTTCAGAAAATATAGAAATATGGAGGCAATTTGAGATCCCCTGACGTCGATAGCACGCATTTCTTCGTGAGATTGAAGAAAAAAAATGGCTCTAAGTACTATAGGACTTAACATCTGAGGTCATCAGTCCCCTAGAACTTAGAACTACTTAAACCTAACTAGCCTAAGGACATCACACACATCCATGCCCGAGGCAGGATTCGAACCTGCGACGCAGGAGCAGCGCGGTTCTGGACGGAAGCGCCTAGAACCACTCGGCCACAGCGGCTGGCAAGAATGAAGAGGTAGTTGTGTTCCACAAGAACGACATTTTCTGAATCCGTGCTGACTACTTGTCAGTAAATCGTTTCCTTCAAGGTAATTCACGATTTTCGAACACAGCATTGTTCCAAACTTCTACTGTACATCGAATGGCTCTGAGCACTATGGGACTTAACTTCTGAGGTCATCAGTCCGCTAGAACTTAGAACTACTTAAACCTAACCTAAGGACATCACACACATCCATGCCCGAGACAGGATTCGAACCTGCGTCCGTAGCGGTCGCGCGGTAACAGACTGTAGCGCCTAGAACCACTCGTCCACTCTGGCCGGCCGACGTAATTGATATTGGTCTTCAATTCGATGGGTTGCATTATGACCAGCGGAAAAATGAGCCTATTGAAGCACAAAAATGGCAGATACGCTCCTCCCTAAAAGAAACTGACAGAAAAACGGGAACCCATCTGCTTCAATCCTGATTCCTCCTTTCATCGTCGTTTGGGAACTGCAGATGGACTCCATGTAGCCGAACGTAAACATTTCCATTCCATGATCAGTTCAGTTGGGCTTGAGTACACAGTCCATTGTCCGCCCCCGGCAGCTGAATTGTCAGCGTGACGGATTGCCAATCCTCTGGGCCTGGGTTTGATTCTCGGATGGGTCGGGGAATTTTCTCCGCCCAGGGACTGGGTGTTGTGCTGTCCTCATCATCATCCTATCATCCTCATCGACTGCAGGTCGCCGAAGTGGCGTCAAATTGAAAGACCGGCACCTGGCGAACGGTCTGCCCGACGGCGGGCCCTAGCCATACGAATAAATAAAAACCCAGTCCATTCCATGTAAACACAGCCCACACTGTTATGGACCCATCACCAGATTGCACAGTGTCTGTCGATAACTTGGGTCCATCGCTTCGTGAGGTCTGCGCCACACTTGAACCCTACAATCTTCTCTTACCAACTAAAATCGGTACTCATCCGACCAGACCACGGTTTTCCAGTCGAGTCCAACCGGTATAGTCAACAGCCAAAGAGAGGAGCTACAGGCGATTTCGTGCTGTTAGCAAATGCATTCGCGTCGGTCGTCTGCTATCGTAGTTCATTAAGGCCAGATTTCGCCGCACTGTTCTAACGGATACGTCCGTCGTACGTCCTACATTGATTTCCCGCAATGTTGCATGTCTGTTAGCACTGACAACACTTCGCAAACGTCGCTGCTCTCAGTCGTTAAGTGAATGCCGTTGGCCACTGTGTTGTCCGTGGTGCGAGGTAAAGCCTGAAATTTGGTATTCTCCACACAATCTTGACAGTGGGGATCTCGGCATATGGAACTCCCTAACGATTTCCGAAACGGAATGTCCCATGCATTTAGCTCCAACTACCATTCTGCGTTCAGTCTGTTAATTCCCCTCGTGCCGCCATGTTGTTGTTGTGGTCTTAGGACTGGTTTGATGCAGCTCTCCATGCTACTCTATCCTGTGCAAGCTTCTTCATCTCCCAGTATCTACTGCAACCTACATCCTTCTGAATCTGTTTAGTGTATTGCTCCACGCTGCCCTCCAATACTAAATTTGTGATCCCTTGATGCTTCCCGACATGTCCTAGCAACCGATCCCTTCTTATAGCCAAGTTGTACCACAAACTCCTCTTCTACCCAATTCTATTCAATAGCTCCTCATTAGTTATGTTATCTACCCATCTAATTTTCAGCATTGTTCCGCAGCACCACATTTCGAAAGCTTCTATTCTCTTCTTGTCTAAACTATTTATCGTCCATATTTCACTTCCATACATGGCTACACTCCATACAAATACTTTCAGAAACGACTTGCTGACACTTAAATCTATACTCGATGTTAACAAATTTCTCTTCTTCAGAAATGCTTTCCTTGCCATTGCTAGTCTACATTTTATATCCTCCCTACTTCGACCACCATTAGTTATTTTGTTCCCCAAATAGCAAAACTCATTTACTACTTTAAGCGTCTCATTTCCTAATCTAATTCCCGCAGCATCACCTGATTTAATTCGACTACATTCCGTAATTCTCGTTTAGCTTTTGTTGATGTTCATCTTGTATCCTCCTTTCAAGACACTGTCCATTCCGTTCAGTAGCTCTTCCAAGTCCTTTGGCCGCCCGCGTTGGTCTCGCGGTTCTAGGCGCTCAGTCCGGAGCTGCGCGACTGCTACGGTCGCAGGTTCGAATCCTGCCTCGGGCATGGATGTGTGTGATGTCCTTAGGTTAGTTAGGTTTAAGTAATTCTAAGTTCTAGGGGGCTGATGTTAAGTGGCTCTGAGCACTACGCAACTGACGTTAATTCCCATAGTGCTTAGAGCCATTTGAACCATTTGAACTTAAACCCTCTAGTGGGCAGTTCGATGGGTTTCAGAAATGAGGTGTTTGTAAAATAACATGTAACTTCTGTAATCTTGTGTACGTAGGCCAAACGTGTAGGACCTCTAACGAAAGATACACCATGAGCGTACAGCTATGAACATAATTAAATTTTCGTTCTTCAGAGAACATCTACGTACAGAAAACCATGCGGTTACTGATATTGAAACAAAGCTTGATGTACTGCAATTATTTGGCAAATGAGGTACTACAGACGTGTGGGAGGAACCAGAAATGTACATGAGTGTCTTCAAGAAACCTGAGAACTTCCTGAACAAGCAAACAGAATTTAAGAACAAGGTGTTTTTCGACCATTTGTGATAAATTTTGTGATAAACTTAGTAGTAGTAATTTTTATTCCTTTGTATTCGTTTTATATAATCATAGTGGCATATGGACGGACCATGTAGATCTCGACGTCAGACCTGTGCATATGCGAATGTAATCTCACTACATATGCGATCCAAAAACTATGTGCGTGGTAATTTGTACGGGTATTTAGCGCACAATGACAGCTTTTGTACGCGAAAGATGTAATGACTGCAAAACTTTAACAGTGAGTCGATTAAGGTAGTAGCGGATACACCATTGGCTGTGATGTTTATCTTCTTCACGGGGCATTTGCCTAGCGGCAGTTGTGCCTGAGATGTTGTCGTGTGTAAATGCAGTGTGAACAAGAACTAGTTAACGCGTGTGTTTCACTAGTATTTGATATTCTGTTCTTTACTACATAATTGCACGTCTTTACTAGGTGTAAAGTCCGGTTGTTTTAACGTATGACACACATATTGTTGTCACTGAGGAAATGCAGGTGCTATTTGGTACAGAGGTGAGTAGTTTTATGGTCATTGTACGTATAGGTTTCTTTAGCTTTGCTGATGCTTTGCACGTGAGCCAGATTTCTAATTTGGCCATGACTAGCTTCCGTATATGGCTAGTAGCCGAATTCTGTGTACAGAGATTATCAGTGGTCATCTTTAATAGAATTCCGTAAATGGTTTTCAGTGTTTGTGTAAAATGTTGCGTACTGGTCTCATTTATACATAAGGGTTTTGTATGACGTAATGATTCCATGATACAGACTAAAGCCGGCCGCGGTGGCCGTGCGGTTCTGGCGCTGCAGTCTGGAACCGTGGGACTGCTACGGTCGCAGGTTCGAATCCTGCCTCGGGCATGGGTGTGTGTGATGTCTTTAGGTTAGTTAGGTTTAAGTAGTTCTAAGTTCTAGGGGACTTATGACCTAAGATGTTGAGTCCCATAGTGCTCAGAGCCATTTGAACCATTTTTTTTACAGACTAAATATTTTCAATTGCACGATCGTAAGAGACACTTCAGAGATTGGTTGTTTGTGTATAAAGTCTTCCTTCGACGGTACAGTAGGTCTTGATTGAAATGGTGGCAAAAAGATTTTCTATGTTAGGCAAAGCGAAACGGATCGTGTTACGATACTACATAGATAGGTTTCGCACTGCGTTTGTTCTATGCAGTACAGTGTTCCCCACTACATAAAATTTGCCACCTAACCAACTGTTTTGTTTACTGCATTACTCGCAACACATACACATATTGCTTCCGCTTACGTAGTTCAAAATGGTTCAAATGGCTCTGAGCACTATGAGACTCAACTGCTGAGGTCATTAGTCCCCTAGAACTTAGAACTAGTTAAACCTAACTAACCTAAGGACATCACAAACATCCATGCCCGAGGCAGGATTCGAACCTGCTACCGTAGCGGTCTTGCGGTTCCAGACTGCAGCGCCTTTAACCGCACGGCCACTTCGGCCGGCGCTTACGTAGTACAAATCTGAAGTTCTGGTAATCCCTTACAACGTACCTTTATTCTCACTGGCTTATGATAGAAATGTTACACGGCGTAAAACCTTTTCGTGAATGGCACCTTCATTTAAGTCGTCTATTGCCCTTGATTATGCAAGAAACTACCTATATTCCCTCAAAATCAGTTCGATACTGCGCGTATGACTGCATGTGCTAAACAAAGTAATGTGCCCCACATACCGTACTCTATATATAGTTTTTTCCGTCAGTGGTAGGGGTTCACCGAAGCCTGTGTTCCATATTCAAATCTACACCCAATTCCGGAAAATACAAGTTTTACGCTCTTCTAACGTGGCACGATTTTCTGGTGATTGATATTCGTCTGATATAAGCTGGTACAATGGTAGCTGCCTTACTATAGTTAACGATTTGATTATATGTTACAGTTGGTTATTTACGTACTATGATAGAACGCTACTTATGAACACACAATTTAATTAGTTTTATCATAACTGACAACTGTGTTTTGTCATTTCTTGTGTATACGTTTTTCATTACTGCGAGTGGTGTTCAGTAAGTAATGTAACATATATTTTTTTTTCTGAAAGCTGGTTGGTTTTATTCAGGATTCCAATACACCGTATTATTCCCCAGTCTCTTGGCTACAAAGGTCTATTTAGCAATATAATATCCGTTCAATGTGACAGTCTTACGTCGCCTTAGGGGAGGACCTTTACGAACGTAGGCCACCACCGTACTGGTCGATGTGTGAGCCAACTCAATGATCTCCACATCATCCACATAGTGCATCCCGAGAAGTGGACACTTCATTGGCTCAAACACATGGAAGTCGGAAGGTGCGAGATCCAGGCTGTAGGGAATACGAAGAACAACATTCTGATGTGGTATCGACAAGGGATTGAAAATTGATTCCGCATTTCTGGATTTCCGGAGGGCTTTTGACACTGTATCACACAAGCTGCTTGAAGTGAAATTGCGTGCCTAAGGAATACCGTCTCAGTTATGTGACTGGATTCGTGATTTTCTGTCAGAGAGGTCACAGTTCGCAGTAACTGTCGGAAAGTCATCGAGTAAAACAGAAGTGATTTCTGGCGTTCCCCGATGAAGTGTTATAGGCCCTTTGCTGTTTGTTACTGAGGGCCGTAAAATCAACTGAGTACCTAGGAATTACGATTACCAACAACGTAAATTGGAAGGGACACATAGAAAATGTTGTGGGGAAGGCTAATCAAAGGCTGCGTTTTTTTGGCAGGACACTTGGGAAATGTAACAGATCTGCTAAAGAGACCGCCTGCACTACGCTTGTCCGTCCTCTTTTAGAATACTGCTGCGTGGTGTGGGATCCTTACCAGATAGGACTGACGGAATTCAGCGTAGAAATTCAAAGAAGGGCAGCACGTATTATATTATCGCGGAATAGGGGAGAGAGTGTCACTGAAATTATACAGCATTTGGGATGGATATCGTTAACAGAAAGGCATTTCTCGTTGCGGAGGACTCTTCTCAATGAAATTTAAATCACCAACTTTCTCCTCCGTATGCGGAAATATTTTGTTGAAACGGACCTACATAGGGAGAAACGATCACCATGATAAAATAAGGGAAATCAGAGCTCGCACGGAAAGATACAGGTGTTCGTTCTTTCCGCGCGCTATACGAGACTGGAATAACAGAGAATTATTGTCAAGGTGGTTCGATGAGCACTCTGCCAGGCACTTAAATGTGATTTGCAGAGTATCCACGTAGATGTAGACTGCGTTTTGTGAGCTCATCTCTGGAGCGCAGGCTCCTGTGAGGCATAGCATTGTCACGGGGAAGAGGTAGTTCGTTTCATTTTTGTGGCGTCAAACACGCTGAAGTCGTTTCTTCAATTTCCTGAGGGTAGTACAACACACAGCCAGCGGACTTGCCGCAGTGCTAACACCGGTTTCCGTCAGATCACCGAAGTTAAGCGCTGTCGGGCTGGGCTAGCACTTGGATGGGTGACCATTCGGTCTGCCGAGCGCTGTTGGGAAGCGGGCTACACTGAGCCCTTGTCCACATCTCATCTACATCCATATTCCGCAAGCCACCCGACTGTGTGTGGCCGAGGGTACTGTGAGTACCTCTATCGGTTCTCCCTTTTATTCCTGTCTCGTATTGTTCGTGGAAAGAAAGATTGTCGGTATGCCTCTGTGTAGGCTCTAATCTCTCTGATTTTATCCTCATGGTCTCCTCGCGAGCTATAAGCAGGAGAGAGCAATATACTGCTTGACTCCTAGCTGAAGGTATGTTCTCGAAACTTCAACAAAAGCCCGTACCGAGCTACTGAGCGTCTCTTTTGCTTAGTCTTCCACTGGAGTTTATCTATCATCTCTGTAACGCTTTCGCGATTACTAAATGATCCTGTAACGAAGCGCGCTGCCCTCCGTTGGATCTTCTCTATCTCTTCTATCAACCCTGTGTGGTACGGATCCCACACCGGTGAGCAGTATTCAAGTATTGGGCGAACAAGTGTACTGTGACCTACTTCCTTTTGTTTTCGGACTGCATTTCCTTAGGATTCTTCCAATGATTCTCAGTATGGCATCTGCTTTACCGACGATTAATTTTATAAGGTCGTTCCATCATTTTAGTACAATTTGTGAGGCAAACTGAGGAGCTACTTGATTGAGAAGTAGCGGCTCCGGTCTCGGAAACTGACATACGGCCTGGAGAGCGGTGTGCTGACCACATGCCCCTCCGTATCCGCATCCAGTGACGCCTGTGGTCTGAGGATGACACGGCGGCCGGTCGGTTACCTTTGGGCCTTCATGGCCTGTGCAGGAGGATTTAAGTTTAGTTTTAGTTAGTACAATACACTTCAATAGATCGTTGCACCGTGAGAGAGGACATAAAACAGAATAACCCCTTGAGAGTTCCCATGACTTTTCCGGCTTTGAACATTTTCTTCGGAGGAGGGCTGGTGTGGCATCACTGCGTGAATTCCCGTTCCGATTCAAAGCGATGAACCTAAATTTCATCGCCTGTGACGATGTTCCACAAAAAACTGTCACGATGAGTCTCGTAATGCCACAAGCAATTCCGCACAGATGGTCCTTCGTTGCTCTTTGTTCTTCTGTTAGGCGACGAGAACCCAGTGTAGTGTTGGCAGAAGAGCCAACACTGTTTTTCTAGAGGAGGCCGAAATGCACGCGTTTAATTACACGCTGACTGGCGTGAGGTCTGGAACAGGACAATATCTTGAGAATTCCAAATAAAGTACGTAGTTGATATAATACTTAACTTTGATCCACAATTGTAGAACATCGCTCTCGATGTCATATGCTTTACATAATAATTATCAATTGAATACGGCGCCTTGCTAGGTCGTAGCAAATGTAGCTGAAGGCTATGCTAACTATCGTCTGGGCAAATGAGGGCGTAATTTGTCAGTGAACCATCGCTAGCAAAGTCGGCTGTACAACTGGGGCGAGTGCTAGGAAGTCTCTCTAGACCTGCCGTGTGGTGGCGCTCGGTCTGCAATCACTGACAGTGGCGACACGCGGGTCCGACGTATACTAATGGACCGCGGCCGATTTAAAGGCTACCACCTAGCAAGTGTGGTGTCTGGCGGTGACACCACACCCAGCGGGCATACAACTTTGAGTACTGCAACTGGTAGACGAGTGTGTCAGCACTACCAGCAGAGATGTCCAGCTGTGCAGCGAGGTGTTCGTGATCCGACGATCACCTGAAATAACTGTCCGCACACTGGAATATCGCTGGAGTCACAGCTGTGTGCGGCTGGCCGGTTCCTGATAGGTCGGACAGGTTTGCCGGACTTCGTTGCGGTGATGACAAACGCCGCAACCAACGACTTGCCGTGCTTTTGTTCATTGCCAGGTCGCCGCAGACATTCTCCAAGGGCCTATGAATATCTGCGACGCTTTGGTTTTCCGCCAAAAGAAACTCACAAGGGGAGGCCGCCAATTGTGAAATTCAGATTCGATTCATACTGCGCATAATAAAAGCTCATCGCCAGAGGTGTAATGTGGCAAAGCACCAAGATGCACTTCTCAGCCGTTGTCGAGAAAATCAACAGTTAAAAGAAACCGTTGCGGTGAAATACTCTCTACGATTAAAAATTTTCTACAGCGTCGTGGCGCAGCGGTAAGCGCTCGGCTACGTAATCCGAAGGTCGCCGGATAAAATCTCGCGCCATGCAACTTTTTTTATTATTAGTTTTTTGTAATTCAAATGTATACACACACACACACACACACACACACACACACACACACACGTTATAAGTTGCGCTAGGGACCGCATCTACCTTCTTTCGAAGTTAGCAGGCAACTACGCTGTTATGCGGCGGCTCGTTTTGGCCCATTCAACATCTGTCCTTAAAGTGTAACGAGCGAGTAACGGAGTTTATATTTCATACCCGCCACAGCAAGTTTGTGTTCGTGGGGTCTCTATTCTAATTCGAACGTTTGACTTACGCTATACGTATTCGTTTCGGAATATCGTTTCTACGTCCTCCGTTAACTGTACGTGGTTAACATTATGAAGACAATTAATAACATTTGTGAAATACAACTTTGTTTGCGGAAAACATAATGATGTTCTTAGTCGCCAGTTTTTCCACGACAAACGACTTTCAACAACTTATTATATGCATAATTGTTGCAACTGATTGCCGGGAATTATATATATATATATATATATATATATATATATATATATATATATATATATGAATTACAAAAAACAAATACTAAAAAGAAAGTTGCATGGAGCGAGATTCGATCCGGCGACCTTCGGATTAGGAACCCGAGCGCTTACCGCTGCACCACCACGCTGTAGAAAATTGATAACCGTAGAGAGTATTTCACCGCAACGGTTTCTTTTAACTCGATTTTCTCTACAACGGCTGAGAAGTGCATCTTGGTGCTTTGCCACATTACACCTCTGGCCATGAGCTTTTATTATGCGCAGTATGAATCGAATCTGAATTTCACAATTGGCGGCCTCCCCTTGTCAGTGACAGGTCTCTGCTTGGAACGCACCTCCGCTACAGACGCCACTTTGAAGGCTACACTGCCACCTACTGGGACTTCGTGAAACTACGGCGTAGGATTTGAATTGGGAATACTCCACCATGCCCCACAACAAATACCCATTTTTTCAAACGAAATTGGCCGAGAAAAAAGATATGTTGCGTTACTTAGTACTTGGCTGTTACGAGGACGGTATATAATTCTCGTTTGTCATTAGGAGCATATTCATGTGGTTATGTTACACAGATGTCTCCCCCTCTCTAGCCGCTATCTTTAACTCTTTCAGCCGGCCGTTGTGACCGAACGGTTCTAGGCGCTTCAGTCTGGAACCGCGCGACTGCTACGGTCTCGGGTTCGGAATCCTGCCTCGGGCATGGATGTGTGTGATGTCCTTAGTTTAGTTAGGTTTAAGTAGTTCTAAGTTGTAGGGGACTGATGACCTTAGAAGTTAAGTCCCATAGTGCTCAGAGCCATTTGAACCATTTTTAACCTAATCAAGTTCGACTCGTGGAACTTCACCCTTTCATGGCTTTTTCAGTCTTTTTCTCAAGGTCGCCTCTCACTTGGCAGTCCCCTCCCGGATATCCGGATGGGGGAGTAGTCTGGAACATTTTTCCAGTGGAGAGATCATCAAAAACTTTTTTCAGTTCCAGGCCACATGTCCTGTCGATACAGGCTATGTGTTTGTAATGCAGTGGTTTCCATTGCCTTCTGCATCCTAATTGATCATAGCTGATACTTCCGCCTTTTAGGGTCAGTTTCCCACCCCAAAGCAAGGAGAGTACCCTGAACCTATGTCCGCTCCTCTGCCCTCTTTGACAAGACAGTTAAAATGGTTCAAAAAGCTCTAAGCACTATGGGACTTAACACCTGACGTCATCAGTCCGCTAGACTTTGAATTACTTAAACCTAACCAACCTAAGGACATCACACGCATCCATGCCCGAGGCAGGATTCGAACCTGTGACCATAGCAACAGCGCGTTTCCCCACTGAAGCGCCTAGAACCGCTAGGCCACCCCGCCAGTTGACAAGACAGTTAGCTGAACGAAAATGGGTAGAAGCCTTCGGCTGTCATTCCAATTATTTTATTCAAAATTTAAACAGTAGCTGTTTTCCGACCCAGCACCCATCACGTTTTGGTTACTAGCCAAAGATACTGTCCCTTTTAGATAAAAATGTGGGATCCTTGGCAGATAGAAATGATAGAGGAAACAGAAAAGACAGAAAAAACAACAGATCGTTTCTTGATGGATTCGTTTAGAAAGGGGGAAGGCGTCCTGGGGATGCTCATCGAACTCCAATAGCAGACAATACAAGAGATGCGTTGCGAATGAGAAATTTGAGCTAATACCGAAATTCGATAGATGTTTCCCCATGCCAATCGCAATGGGATTGCTGCGTGAAATATCATCTGCCGTACTCCGAAAAGTCACTTGTGTAGTATGGATGTAAATGTGCAATTACAGTGTTGCTATTTTCTGCCAGACATGTGATTGATGTAGAACTGCAACAATAATGGTCCAAAGATGGACTCTTGCTAAAGCTCTTCATTAATATGTTTTGGATCTGATAATACGAGGGTGATTCAAATGGAAATCGTGAAAGTTCCATAAAATTTCAAAAAGTTGTTTGGTTGATTTAGTAGATGGCAGTCGTGTTCCCAGAGGTTCAGAAAGTGGCTGACAGGTGGCAGTGTGATGCAACAAGATGGCCACCCTGGTGTCGACATATATCGCTATTGGACAGCGATCTGTGAAGTGTTTTTGTGTAGTGACCGTGTCAAAACAATCGAAATTAATCGCAGAAGGACAGCGCAGTACGGTGGCCCATGTTTGTCGTTACAGCAAGAGTACAAGTGATGTAGAAAGTTTAAAAGTGGTTTAACTTCTGTGGAAGATGCCCCAAGACCAGGGCAAAATTACCACACAACGACAGAAGAGAACATTGCGTTATTTGAGCACCTTGCAAAGGAGGACAGACGTGAAACTCCGAACGAAACAGTCTCAAGTTTGAAGATTAGTACTGGTTCAGCGGAGAATATTGTTCTTGCGCTTTCCGACAGCGGAATCTAGTAGGACTGCATTCATTCATGTCATTGTGCATTCCGACCGACTTTGGCAATTTCAGCAGGACAATGCGACACCCTACACGTCCAGAATTGCTATAGTGTAGCTTCTGAGTTTAAACACTGCCGCTGGCCACCAGACTCCCAAACATGAACACTATTGAGCATATCTGGGATGTCTTGCAACGTAGTGTTCAGAAGAGGACTCCATCCCCTAGTACTAGTACGGATTTATGGGGAGTCCTGCAGGATTCATGGTGTTGGTTCCCTCCAGCACTACTTCAGACATTAGTCGAGTCCATGTCACGCCGTGCTGCAGAACTCCGGCGTTCTCGCGGGAGCCCAACACGATATTAGGCTGGGGTGCCAGTTTCTTTGGCTCTTCAGTGTAGTACCGTCAAAAGGGGTGATTTCGGACATCGGTGTGAATTCGGACAGTATGGCTTATTTGCTCTTTGCCACTGCATAGAAACAAAGAGTTACTTATTTTAACGTCCATGCGCCAGTTATTTTAAGCGCAAGAATGCATTTATCGCTTTCCACAACTTTTACTTTGCGTCAATTTGTAACCTCCACTGACACAGTACTCGTTAAAGCCTGTGCTATGGTAAGTGAGCGAGGTTCACCTTATGAAAAAGGATTTTCGTATAGATATCGACCGCGTGTACCTGAATGGTGGCAAATCAGACTTACACCCACTCTGTAATAACAATGATACGTCAAGTAAGTTCGAAATGCAACTACACGTCACGATGGACCAAAAGCAACCCCGAAGATGCTACCAATTTGATAATAATACGGTCGCCAGCTTAACTAGGCATTAACTGAGTTTCTTCCCTGTACAAGTTGTTATATATTCATGCAAAACAAGAAGTTGTAACACTGCATAATATAGTAGAATTTTAGAACCAGAAATTCTATTGAACTGATAGTTTTACGTTCTGTACTGGTATGGAAAAAACCATGAATACATAACATTACACTATAATGTATACTACAAAACTTTATACTGTCTATTAATCTGATTAAAATCGGGCATAGGTTACCCTAAATATAGCACTTTCGTGCCACACAAAAAATATCAATTTTGATAAAGATAAAACACTGATAAATTTTGACTTTTATATTGACTTTAACTTTTGCTGGTCAAACCAATTTAGAACACTTCAGAATTCAAATGAATGAAGGGGGGGACCCTGAAACTGTTATGATCGCTGTATTTAAGAAAAATGATTACTGAATTTGTTATTCATTCAAGATCTCCAGTATTTAAGTTACTACTCTTTTCATCGTATTTACTGCTCATTTAAATGCCTTTAAATCTGTCTCGAAATATAAAACTTCATTATTATATAAATACTAAAGTTATCTTTCAACTTCGTTAGACCTTTGCTATTCATTTACTAGTTCATTAACAAACCATTTCTTTAAACACCATTCTAATATAGCTAGTTATGCAAATAATTATTGTTATCACAATTTTTAATTTTCATTCCGGGACACTCGGATTGCACAACGTTTGGAAAGGACTCTGTCTAGGTTAGTTGTGAGGATAATTGAATGATGGAAAAGTTCTTGTAAAATTTAGGTTGTTATTGCACCAAAAAAACACAGTTCACTCTCTGATCCATACGAATACAGTACTAAAAGTTTCAATCTGCTAGTATCGATGCGCCGGTTGGCGGGCGGCAAGATGACGAGGCACACAGCACACATACAACCACAGCTATGGCTCTTGATGTATCGGCACTTTAATTCTTCTTAGCGTCGCAATACTTTTTCATTTAGTACCTATGGAATTTTCCCATGCTGTGTGGGCGTTGGAACGGCATACCCGAGGCTCAATGAAACTACGTCTTCCAGGAGAGCCTCCCCGCCCCACAAGGTGTTGCTCAAACCAGTGCCAAACTCCAACTACTACTGAGCCCGTTGTGCCGTGCAGTGCCCGCGCGCATTTTCCCGCGCTCGCCTGCCATCCACCTTTTACCGCTCCCTTACAGACAGGGTATTCACCCGAGGTTTTGCATTCTACATATCCTAACACATTGCCTACGTATGGACCAGACGCACAGTTACAATTTTAAACATCTTACAACAGTTTGAACATCTGTTACATTTCAATTCTATTACAATATTGCTTGACATTTGACATAAACAGTAATATTCACATTGAAACTTGTTTACAGTTTTCTTGACACAATGGCATGAAACAAAAAAGAAATGAAATCAGGACATCAATTACACAAGTTTATCGAAAAATCAGATGGAAAAAATATTATTCGTATATACAATAGTACAGCGTCGTTGTTGTTACAAATTGATTCCCTAGGTGAATAACTGACGAACAGTCTGTGTTAAAAATCCATGCGTTATCGTAAAGTGGAAACTTTCTGTTGTTGCGCCGAGCGGGAAGTTACTGTAACCGTAATTGTCGATGCTCTCAGTAGCTAACAGCATTGAGACAATTTCTGTACAAGTTTGTCGAGTTTCTCGTGCAAGGTTATAAAATAACGACGGTTTTTGTAAACCTGTGTACTGTGTGGGGTGATTTCGGACAATGCCAAGAAAGTATAAGAGCAGGAGAGGAGCAACAGTATGGTGTAATTATGACCCGGAACTTTTAGATAAAGCAGTTCGTGATATTCAGGTAAGTTATCGTACAGAAAAACGTGTGATTTGTATGGTATACCTAAATCAACCCCCCCCCCCCCCCCCCCCAGGTGGTCCACAACTCTTTTGTGGATACGTGCGTAGCGAGCACGGGACCCCAAGCTAATGTGGTCCTCCTTCCTTTCCGGGCTGCATACCCTCCCTTTCCGCATCCTTCCCCGTCCCCCATCTTCGCCCCCCCCTCACCCCTGGCTCTTTCCTTCCCTTTCTCCCCCTCTGGGAGTATGGTTTGTGCCTACGTCTGGAGACGGACGCTCGAAACTGTTACAAATTCCTTGCTTTCTACACTTGCAAGTCTTCGTCCTTCCTCTGTCCTTCTCTTTTCCTTCCCTCTTCTCTTTGCCCTTTTCTCCGCTGCGGCGTTTGAGACCCCTCTTCTTTCCTTTCCCTTTCTCTTTTTTCCTCCCTGTGCGTGTCTGAAGGCCGACCCACGCACTTCCATGCGTAGCCGGTGACGGGGTAACGCGTAATTACCCGCCCCGGGTAGACAGGGAGGACACGTACGTACCCCCTGGTAACGGCCAGGCCCAGGGAGGGGTGATTACTCGAGCTGATACCTTCCGAAAGTGCCGATTGGTCCCTCCGTCCGTTTGTCGGGAGGTGTGACCTGAGGTGTGAACAATCACCTAAGGCGGGAGTGCCCTCAGAGGGCCCCCACAAGGGAGGAGAGCGCCATCGGAGACGCCGGTAATCATGGGGGATTCTTCCGCAATGGTTTCCTCACCTTCCACTATGTCTGCTCACAAGCGTAAGTTCACTGTGTCTCAGCCACAGACAGTTCTTCCATCGTTGCCACAGTTCCTTGTTGTTTCTCGGTCTGACGAAGGTCACGACTTCTCCACGGTCAACCCTTTCATTATTCAGAAAGGTGTCGACGCAATTGCAGGTCCTGTAAAGTCTTGTTCCAGATTACGGAATGGCACCCTGTTGTTAGAAACAGTCAGTGCCCTCCAGGCACAAAAATTGCTGTGTACCTCACTACTACACACCTTCCCTGTCCGGGTGGAATCGCATCGTACCTTAAATTCCTCGCGTGGAGTCGTTTATACACGCTCACTCGATGGATTGTCTGACGAAGAAATTCAGCACTACCTGTCTGACCAGGGCGTAACGGCTGTTCATAGGTTTATGAAAAGGGTTGACACGAACATCATTCCAACCCGCACTGTCTTCTTGACATTTGACAAAGTTCAACTCCCATCGAAAATCAAAGCAGGCTATGAGATAATTTCCGTTCGCCCTTACGTACCAAACCCTACGCGTTGCTATCGATGTCAGCGGTTCAATCACACCAGCCAGTCCTGTTCCAATCCGGCCAAATGTGTTACGTGTGGCAAGGATGCCTATGAGGGTGCTTGTCCACCTCCATCCCCTCGCTGCATCAACTGTATGGGTGACCGCGCTGCTTCCTCTCGAGATTGTCCCGTTTTTAAGGACGAAAACTCATCCAGGAAGTTAGAGTAAAGCAAAAGGTGTCGACCTTTGCTGCTCGAAAATTATTCGCCAGTCGACGGCCCACCGTGCCTCAGACAGGAAAATACAGCACTGTCCTTGCTTCTCCTCGGCCAACTAAGGAGGCGGCCACGCAGACTTGAGACCTCACCTTTAGTACCACGGTCGTCACATCGGCCAGCGCAAAGATCGCCCGTTCAACCTCACCACTTTCGCCTGCTCACTCTCTGGCTCACCCTTCGTCGAGTTCTGCTACATCCAGAGCCCAAAAGTCAGACACCAAGACTTCGAAAAAAGAGCATACTCGTGAAGAGTTTTTACATACCGCAACTTCCCAACCATCGGTTCCTCCTTCCTCTAAACATCATACTTCCAAGAAACCCAGTTCCTCTCCTTCTCCGCCAAGGCGTGTCCCATCTACAGCACCACCTGGCGGAAATCGCCCTCGGCCGTCTTCTGTGTCGCCGAGGCGCACTGCTGGCGGCCGATCAACCGGCCGATCGCTGGTGGCAGGAGCTGCTCCTGACCAACCTATGGATCAGGATCTTCTGCCTTCGGCTGAATGCCATTCCATGCTGTCGGTCGCAAGCTCTGAGCAGTCGTTGAGTTGACAGCGACCTTGGTCACATTCCTCCATTTTCTGTTCACCCTACGTCCATTATCCACTGGAATATCCGCGGTATTCGAGCCAATCGGGATGAATTGTCGATCCTCTTACGATCCTACTCGCCGGTCATCTTCTGTTTTCAGGAAACAAAGCTGCGTCCCCATGACCGCTTTGTTCTCCCTCATTTTCAGTCCGTCCGATATGATCTCCCCTCTGTTGAAGGCACTCCAGCACATGGAGGACTCATGATTCTTCTCCATAAAACTCTCCATTATCACCCAATCCATTTAAACACTTCCTTCCAAGCTGTCGCCGTGCGTCTTTCCCTTTCTGGATACACGTTCTCTCTTTGTACTGTATACATTCCATCGTCCACACCAATGGCACGAGCTGATCTCCTTCATCTTCTTGGTCAGCTTCCACCCCCATATTTGCTGGTTGGGGACTGCAATGCCCACCACCCGCTTTGGGGATCTCCACATCCTTGTCCACGTGGCTCACTATTGCTAGACGTCTTCCACCAAGCAGATCTAGTTTGCCTCAACACTGGGGTCCCTACATTTTTGTCTGCCTCCACGACAAGTTTATCTCATTTGGACCTTGTGGTCGGTACTGTTCCGCTAGCTCGGCGCTTCGAATGGTTCGCCCTTGATGATACACACTCGAGTGACCACTTTCCGTGTGTCCTTAGACTGCAGCCTCAACTGCCCTACATGTGCCCGCGACGCTGGAAGTTTGCCCAAGCTGATTGGACACTTTTTTCGTCTCTAGCGACATTCGATGACCGTCACTTTCCCAGCGTCGACGATGAGATCACACATATTACCGACGTTATTCTTACAGTTGCGGAAGATTCAATACCACGCACCTCCGAATTGCCCCGGCGCCCCCCACTTCCTTGGTGGAACGAGGCATGCCGTGATGCAATACGTGAGCGGCGACGTGCTCTCCGCGTTTTCCGGCACCATCCTACTTTGGCCAACTGTCTCCGCTATAAGCAGTTCCGAGCGCGATGCCGTCGTGTCATCCGCGATAGCAAGAAGGCAAGCTGGAAATTCTTTATTAGCTCATTTAACACCTTCACTCCCTCCTCGGAAGTTTGGAGTCGGCTTCGACGGTTCTCAGGCGCGCCTAGTTTCTCCCCAGTCTCTGGGCTCACTGTCGCGCATGACACATTAGTGGACCCCGTCGCAATTTCTAACTCGTTGGGTCAGCACTTTGCTGGGATTTCGAGCTCTTCAAATTACCCGCCAGCGTTTCTCCCGAAGAAACGTGCAGCGGAAGTGCGCCCTCTTGCTTTCTCCTCTCATAATCGCGAAAGCTACAATACTGTTTTCTCCATGCGGGAACTCCAATATGCACTCTCTTCTTCTCGCTCCTCCGCCCCAGGACCGGATTGTATCCACGTCCAAATGTTGCTGCATTTATCAACCCATAGTCTGCGTTACCTCCTTCGCCTTTATAATCGAATTTGGACCGACAGTACTTTTCCCAGACGATGGCGGGAAGCTATCGTCGTTCCTGTTCCGAAACCTGGAAAGGACAAACATCTCCCCTCTAGCTATCACCCCATTTCTCTCACGAGTAGTGTGTGTAAGGTTTTGGAGCGTATGGTGAATTACCGTTTAGCTTGGTGGCTGGAATCCCGCAGTCTTTCAACACCTGCCCAATGCGGATTCCGAAAGCATCGTTCTGCAGTTGACCATCTTGTTGCTCTCTCCACTTATATCATGAACAATTTTCTCCGGAAACGCCAAACGGTAGCAATATTTTTTGATCTGGAGAGAGCATACGATACCTGTTGGAGGACAGGCATCCTCCGCACACTGTTCTCTTGGGGCTTTCGAGGTCGGCTGCCCCTTTTTCTTCGCGAATTTATGGCAGAGCGCACATTTAGGGTGCGGGTGAACACTACTTTCTCCCAAGAAAACGGGGTACCCCAGGGCTCTGTGCTGAGTGTTGTACTGTTTGCCATTGCCATCAATCCAATTATGGATTGTCTCCTTCCTGATGTCTCGGGCTCCCTCTTTGTGGACGATTTTGCGATCTACTACAGCTCTCAACGGACCAGCCTTCTTGAACGACGTCTTCAAGGATGTCTCGATCGCCTCCACTCTTGGAGCATCGAAACCGGCTTCCGTTTTTCTCCCAGTAAGACCGTTTGTGTTAATTTTTGGCGACGTAAGGAGTTTCTTCCGCCCTCCTTACATCTAGGTCCTGTCAACCTTCCGTTTTCAAACATCGCTAAATTCTTGGGTCTTATGTTTGACAGAAAACTGTGCTGGTCCTCCCACGTTTCCTATCTTTCGGCTCGCTGTCTGCGATCCCTTAACACCCTCCGTGTCCTGAATGGTACCTCCTGGGGAGCGGACCGAGTGGTCCTTCTCCGCCTCTATCGCGCCTTAGTGCGCTCGAAATTGGACTATGGAAGCATAGTCTACTCCTCTGCTCGGCCGTCTATTCTTCGGCGCCTGGACTCTATCCACCACCGTGGATTACGTTTAGTGTCTGGAGCTTTTTACACCAGCCCTGTGGAAAGCTTTTATGCTGAGACTGCTGAACCTCCGCTGTCCAATCGGCGAGCAGTCCTTCTGAGTCGTTATGCTAGCCATCTGTCTTCCATGCCTGCTAATCCAGCCCATGACCTTTTTTTCGACGCCTCCTTTGATGTAGGGTATGCAGGCCGCCCCTCCTCCCTACTACCACCGGGAGTCCGCTTCCGTCAACTGCTCCATTCTCTTTCCTTCCGCTTTCCTAAAACCTTCTTGACAACTTGGGGTACAGCACCGCCTTGGCTGCGTCCCCGGATCTGCCTGCTCCGTGACCTTAGTCGATTTCCCAGGGATGGTATCCCTTCACTTGTTTATCGTCGGGCATTTGCTGCTCTATGTGCACAAATGACGGCCGCCGCATTTATTTACACCGACGGCTCGAAAACATCGTTAGGTGTAGGGAGTGCCTACATTGTTGGCGACACCCCAAATCACTTTCGGTTTCCCGACCAGTGTTCGGATAATACAGCGGAGCTTTACGCTGTTCTCCAGGCTGTCCACTACATCCGCCGCCATCAGCGGATACAGTACGTTATCTGCTCAGATTCTCTCAGCTCTCTCCTCAGTCTCAAAGCTCTTTATCCCGTGCACCCTCTGGTCCACCGGATTCAGGACTGTCTGCGCTTGCTCCACCTGGGGGGCGCCTCGGTGGCGTTCCTCTGGCTCCCGGGACACGTTGGTATCTGTGGAAATGAGGCGGCCGATATTGCAGCCAAGGCTGCAGTCTCTCTTCCTCGGCCAGCTATTCAATCGATTCCCTTCGCCGATCTACGGAGCGTTTTATGTCGACGTGTTGCTCATTTATGGCACACGCATTGGTCGACACTTACCCATAATAAATTGCGGGACGTGAAAGCTCTTCCTTGTGCTTGGACCTATTCCTCCCGAACGCGTCGTCGGGAGGAGGTAATTTTAACTAGACTCCGGATAGGGCACTGTCTTTTTAGCCATCGACATCTTTTAAGCGGCGATCCTCCCCCACTCTGTCCACACTGCTCTCAGCTGGTGACGGTAAGACACCTTTTAATTGAGTGCCCCTATTTTAATCCATTACGCTCCCGTCTACAGCTATCGCCTGATCTATCGTCGATTTTAGCAGATGACACACGCTCAGCTGACCGCGTTCTCAAGTTTATTAGTGCCAGTGAAATGACGTCAGTCATTTGAAGCTTTTTTTGGGGACAACCAACCCCTTTCTGTAGTGGATTTTTAAGCCTTCCTTCTGCTCTTAGTTTCTCCAATTTTATGACTTTCGTTCCCGTTGCTGCTGGTTTTCAATTTCGGTTTTTTACTGTTTCCTAAGTCACGGACCGGGCGCTAATGACCATAGCAGTTTTGCGCCCTAAAACAAAAAAAAAAAAAATAAATAAATCAACCCTACAAAATAAAGTGCAGGAAGCACATCCGAAAAAAAGGGGAGGACGGCCAGTGCTAAATAAAGAAGAAGACGAAATGTTGATGCAAGGTATCTCTAGGGCTGCACATCGGGGATTTTCCTTCAATAAATTGGATATTTATTTAAAGGCTACCTTGATTAATCTGGCAGAAAAGGGAAGAAATTTCGTAATAATCTGCCAGGACAAGAAGGGGTGCATTTATTCCACAAACGACAGTCAGGAGATCTTTCCGTTCGCTTAAGCGAAAATATTAAACGAGCTCGTGCAGAAGTGAACAAAGAGACTGTTAAGATGGTTTTCTCCAATATCAAGCCAAAGCTGGGAACTCTCCCACCATGTGTAAAATGTCACCAAAATCAAATAAAACGCATGTAGAAATTAAAAAAAAGGCAGTAATTGTCCGAATTCGCCCTCTATATACTGTAACTTCCGACAGAGATTTAAAAAACACACGTGTCCGAAATCACCCCAATGCATGACTTCGGACACTTTAACTGCCTCAGATAAATGTACCTACACATACACTTTCTGGTTATGGGATATTTTATTCGTTACACATATACCCTACCATTTCCATAACAATCAATTTAATCTAACAATATATACGAAGGTTACAATCAAAATAACGACAAAACCGTCCGAAATCACCCCGTTTAACGTTTTCATATGAATCACCCTCGCATTTTTATAAAAATTTTTACTTGACTCTTGGATGAATACTATCTGTACCCTTTGGTACACTGATTTCAAGGTTTTTAAGGGAAAATCGCTGATTCTGCATTAGTGAGTATGCAGTATGGAAATCCCTGAGTTACCCCATGGTGGGACGGCCACAATGACACGGCCGTGTGGCCACATCTGAGGGTCCCAGCGCCGAGCGGACGGCGAATTTATGAAGGCGGGCAGATTTCGCGCGACCGCTAATGCGAATTTTATGTAGCGCAGTCGATTTCCGAAGGGGATAGCTGCTGCTGCCACTGTGGCCGTGGGGCGCGGAGAGAGGGCGGGGTGTGTGTGTGTGTGTGTGTGGGGGGGGGGGGGGGGGTGGACGTGGGGGGGGGTAAAAGGGGTAGCAGGGAGGGGCGGGGGCGTGCCTGATGGCCCAGGGCGTGAACGCGGCAAACACTGTAATGCTTTTATCGGAATTTGTGGTCTTCTGTGATATTGCGCTGCGAAAGTTACCGGACTTTATTTATTGCGGTCGCTAGGCCGTCGGATGGGTAGCAACGTCCTGGAAACGTGCATAGCTGCGAAGGATGACCTTTGTGGAACTCACAAAAACCATTCACTACTATTGGTAGCAAGCCTACCAATTCGCACACATGGAACTCACCAAAACCATTCCTCTAAGTAAGCAGAAACACATCCAAATTTCCAGGGCAGTGTCGCTCCGAATAAAATCTTTTTGGGGATTAAACCGCGTCATTTTCAAACTAAAATTCGCTGTTAAAACTGCCGTTTCTACCGCCTTTGCAGCAGTCCTCTTCAGCGTGACTAAGTTGCTGCGATACGTCTTCCCCACATACCGTTCTTTCTGTTTTTGCCGGTACATTAGTACGTCATTGGGCACTTCGAAACTATGACGCCTGTGGAGAGGTGGTTGTACTGTGCTGCTCTAGCAGGTAACACCAAATCTTCGGCCTGTATATATCGACTGTCAGCTGAAAACCGAAACAGAATGGTACAGTAAATGCCCGATTCTTTAAAGAATAGAACTCCTTGGTATAAAACAGCTTCAAGCGTCTGACTACTTTACAAATGATTTACTGTATTAAAAGTTTAGCGTTAAGCATGTAAGCGAGAAAAAGTTTTGCAACAGTTTGAAATCGCACTTAAAATTTGTTCAAAATCGGCAAGTCTTCTCACTATGAAAAACTCGATGAGTGCAGTCTGGATAATTTGCGCTCTGTTTTAAGTAAAACCTAGGTTTTCGTAATTCTCAATGTTTATGTCGTCTTATCACATTCAGTGACACATGCCGATACTGTCTGCAAAGTGTATTGAAACTAGTTTTAATAGTAAAGAAGTAATAAATCACATCATCATGCCTAACGTCGAAGTTCTATTACATGAAAAAAGAAAATGTAGTAAATACTTCTTTTCATCATTTTGTGAGATTTCTCAGCGATAGAATGTTTCGTTAAGGTTTGAAAATACACTACTGGCCATTAAAATTGCAACACCAAGAAGGAATGCAGATGATAAACGGGTATTCATTGGACAAATATATTATACTAGAACTGACATGTGATTACATTTTCACGCAATTTGGGTGCATAGATCCTGAGAAATCAGTACCCAGAACAACCACCTCTGGCCGTAATAACGGCGTTGATACGCCTGGGCATTGAGTCAAACAGAGCTTGGATGGCGTGTACAGGTACAGCTGCCCATGCACCTTCAACAAGATACCACAGTTCATCAAGAGTAGTGGCTGGTGTATCGTGACGAGCTAGTTGCTCGGCCACCATTGACCAGACATTTTCAATTGGTGAGAGATCTGGAGAATGTGCTGGCCAGGGCAGCAGTCGAACATTTTTTGTATCCAGAAAGGCCCGCACAGGACCTGCAACATGGGTCGTGCATTATCCTGCTGAAATGTAGAATTTCGCAGGGATCGAATGAAGGGTAGAGCCACGTGTCGTAACACATGTGAAATGTAACCTCCACTGTTCAAAGCGCCGTCAATGCGAACAAGAGGTGACCGAGACCTGTAACAAATGGCACCCCATACCATCACGTCGGGTGATACGCCAGTATGGCGATGACGAATACACGCTTCCAATGTGCGTTCACCGCGATGTCGCCGAACACGGATGCGACCGTCATGATTCTGTAAACAGAACCTGGATTCATCCAAAAAGATGACGTTTTGCCATTCGTGCACTCAGTTTCGTCGTTGAGTACACCGTCGCAGGCGCTCCTGTCTGTGATGCAGCGTCAAGGGTAACTGTAGCCATGGTTTCCGAGCTGATATTCCATGCTGCTGCAAACGTCGTCCAACTGTTCGTGTAGATGGTTGTTGTCTTGCCGACGTCCCCATCTGTTGACTCAGGGATCGAGACGTGGCTGCATGATCCATTATAGCCATGCGGATAAGATGCCTGTCATCTCGACTGCTAGTGATACGAGGCCGTTGGGATCCAGCACGGCGTTCCGTATTACCCTCCTGAACCCACCGATTGCCTATTCTGCTAACAGTCATTGGATCTCGACCAACGCGAGCAGCAATGACGCGATACGATAAACCGCAATCGCGATAGGCTACAATCCGCTTTTATCAAAGTCGGAAACGTGATGGTACGCATTTCTCCTCCTTACACGAAGCATCACAACAACTGTAAGTAGGCTGTTTAGGTTTTTTTATTGGTAACGCCACCTCTGTATAAAAATCACTGGCTGTGCTGTGTGCAGTCTGTGGCTAGTTTGCATTGTTGTCTGCCATTGTAGTGTTAAGCAGCTGGCTGTGAACAGCGCGTAGCGTTGCGCAGTTGGAGGTGAGCCGCCAGCAGTGGTGGATGTGGGGAGAGAGATGGCGGAGTTTTGTAATTTGTCATGAACTGCTATATACATTATGACCATTAAGGTAAATACATTGTTTGTTCTCTATTAATATCTTTCATTTGCTAACTATCCCTATCAGTAGCTAGTGCCTTCCGTAGTTTGAATCTTTTATTTAGCTGGCAGTAGTGGCGCTCGCTGTATTGCAGTAGTTTGAGTAACCAAGATTTTTGTGAGGTAAGTGATTTGTGAAACGTATAGTTTAATGTTAGTCAGGGCCATTCTTTTGTAGGGAATTTTGAAAGTCAGATTGCGTTGCGCCAAAAATATTGTGTGTCAGTTTAAGCACAGTCGTGTATAATTGTTTTAAAAAGGGGACGTTTCATAGAACCAACGCCGGTCAATTGCTGTTTGTGTATGAGAAATCGGTTGGAAACTTTACTCATGTCAGCACGTTTTAGGTGTCGCCACCGGCGTCAACCTTGTGTGAATGCTCTGAAAAGCTAATCATTCGCATATCACAGCATCTTCTTCCTGTCGGTAAAATTTCGCGTCTGCAGCACGTCATCTTCGTGGTGTAGCAATTTTAATGGCCAGTAGCCTGCGTGTAAAGTCTGTAAGAAGTCGCTAAGTTCTCTCATTCTCAAATACTGGACGTGTAAAATCCGAGTATTTACGCGCCGTCAGTTGCACTTCGTCAAGACAAAAATACACAGTTTCTAACTGCAATACTTGTCTTATTACGTTAAACTTTAACGTAACATTATACCTCTTAATGACATTATTTTAAGTTTTTAAATTCGCTCAATAATTACTCAACAACTGATAACTAAAATTTTTGGAACTGGGTTCTGGGTTAAGGGATATTCGCTTAGTGGTCTCTCCTTACATCTCCCATTTTAGGACCGTATCGGTGTAGGAAAAGCCATCTCCATTACTCAGTAGTTTGATTGCCTTGTATAGAGTCGCCGCAAAGACGTTGAAACACCTGTTTTTATTTTTAATTTCAGTTCCGAAGTGACGCGGTGTAATGCTTGCTTGAATTTTTTTCCATTCCTTGAAACTTTTGTAACTATCTTCCGGTATTACGAGGGCTATTCGGAAAGTAAGGAACGATCGGTCGCTAAATGGAAACCACAGTGAAAATCTGATGAAGTTTTGCACAGGTGTGTTGGGCAGTGTCTCTAGTATGCCCGTCGATCGCATTACGTCGTTCTTTTTAGTTCTGAGCACACAGGGAGCACATAAATATACCTAAAACGGTAGTGTCTCCCGCCAAGTAAGAGGGCCTGGTGAGAAATTTCCCCTGAAGCTATGCAGCCAACGTTACATAACTGTCATGCGTTTTCTTCTTCAAGACAATTCTCAGCCGCATTCTGCAGGGGCAATGAAGATGCTCCTGCATCGTTTTCAGTTGTAAATGTTTGATGACCCTGAATACAGCCCGTAATTGTCTCCCTCTGAGTTTCATCTCTGCTCACATGAACCGCTGGCTATGAAGACAACATTTTGGCACAGACAACGAGCTGTAGGCCAGCGTAGAGAACTGGCAAAAAGCACTGGCGGCTGCCTTCTATCACGAGGGTATTGGAAAGTTGGTACAATGCTACGCCTAAGTCGGATCGGCGACTATGGAGATAAGTAGCTGAAAGTTGTAGCTAACCGTTGTAAATAAAAGTTTTGATTTTGACTGTGGTTTCCATTTCGCGACCTATCGTTCCTTACTTTCCGAATAGCCCTCGTATTAAAGACAATGGAATGGCGAGATGAAAAGATGTCGGCCTGGGACTGAATTGGTGGGCTTCACATAAAAATAATCATATGCAACGGAGACCCCATTACGCAATTGCTATAAGTCCAGCACTTTATCAGCGACTAAATTACATAGCATGAGACTAGAAGATCTGGAGATACGCATACACGTGTGTCATACCATCTCCATTGAATGGACGTTAAAATGAAAAATTAGACTGAAGTGAAATACGTCTGGCGGCCACAGTGGACGAGTGGTTCTAGGCGCTTCATTCCGGAACCGCGCGACCGCTGCGGTCACAGGTTCCAATCCTGCCTCGGGCATGGATGTGTGTGATGTCCTTAGGTTAGTTAGGTTTAAGCAGTTCTAAGTTCTAGGGGACTGATGACCTCAGATGTTAAGTCCCACAGTGCTCAGAGCCATTTGAACCATTTTTTGAAATATGTTTACTCGAAGTTTTAATTTCTACATTTTCGTAATTTAATGCATGACGTGGGATGATGAGCTTAACTGTCTAAAAATGATTAAAATAAAGCGTGGGCCAAAAGCAAGTTGCCAAAAACGCGTTTGTTGCAATAACAATGAACAAATGGAAATACAAATTTTGTTATCAACACGGAAATACATCCAAAGTTCAATGAACCTAAGAGATTCTCAAAATGGTTTCCATGCTCTTCGAAGCAAACTTGCATATTTCTAACAGTGATTTACAAATTCTGAACGGATTCCTTCCTTCAAGCGCACAGCTTCATGAATCTTGACGGAGTAAACATCATTTTTTAGTATACCCTAGACTGAGAAATCCATGGGTGTGACATCTAGGGATCGTGGAGGTCATCCAGTAGTGCCCCTTGTCCAATTCGTTCATCAAAGTTTTCATTTACAATAACTCCATACTCCGGCGGTGCTCCATCGTGTTGCCACATCATCTGTTTACCAAACGATCGCAGATGCTCAACAAGTGGACTATTTTCCAGTTATAGCAGTACTTTTTGAGGCTTATCTAGGTAATCTGCGATAGTGGCTGTGCTATTAAAAATGTCCGACACAACAGACGCCACGCGCATTTATAATTATCTGGCCGCGACGGCTGTCCGATGAAAATTTCAATGCGGATGCACAACTATCGTTCAAACTCCTACGGGAATCAGACGAGTCCGAGACTAATGGGCGGGGGTCGTTGGAGTGTGGCGAGGCGGAAGTTGGAAATTTTGATATGACGGAAAGCGTGTAAGGCACCCGGTCTAGAGAAGCGGAGTATCCGGGTTCTAGTCCTGGCATGACACAAATTCTCAACTCGCGCCGTTGCTTTGCCACTGTGCTCTGTGCGACTGGGAATCATTGGGCTGAGCAGAGCTATCATATCAGGCGTTGCGAGATTATTTGTTATTTATTTAGTTTAATCTGATCTGTTTAGGGCCGTCAGGCCCCCTGTTCCATCGGACCAGGGTTTCAAACCTACAGTACCTGTTACTTCATTTAGTGGAAGCTGCCGGCCGAAGTGGCCGTGCTGTTCTAGGCGCTGCAGTTTGGAGCCGCGAGACAGCTACGGCCGCAGGTTCGAATCCTGCCTCGGGCATGGACGTGTGTGATGTCCTTAGGTTAGTTAGATTTAACTAGTTCTAAGTTCTAGGGGACTAATGACCTCAGAAGTTGAGTCCCATAGTGCTCAGAGCCATTTGAACCATTTTTTAGTGGAAGATATTCTCGATAAAACATATTATGTCCCTGCGAATAAGAGATGGTTCTGACTTCCGATTCTTGAAAAAGAAGCCAAATGCGAAGACTTGAGTTTGTAAGTGGGCTGTTTAGGTTTTTATGTTGATAACACCACGTAGCGCTCTGTATGAAAATCACTGACTGTGCGGTGTGCAGTCTGTGACTGGTTTGCATTGTTGGAATATTTTGCTATTGTAGTGTTGGGCAGTTGGATGTGAACAGCGCGTACCGTTCCGCAGTTGGAGGTGAGCCGCCAGCAGTGGTGGATGTGGGGAGAGAGATGGCAGAGTTTTGAGAGCGGACGATCTGGACGTGTGTCCGCCAGAAAAAGGAAATTAGTAAAGATGGTTATCATTAATTGATAGATATATATGATGACTTTTGAACATTATTAAGGTAAATACATTGTTTCGTCTCTATCAAAATCTTTAATTTGCTAACTATGCCTATCAGTAGTTAGTACCTTCAGTAGTTAGAATCTTTCATTTAGTTGGCAGTATTGGCGCTCGCTGTATTGCAGTAGTATGAGTAACGAAGATTTTTGTGAGATAAGTGGTTCATGAAAGGTATAGGTTATCGTTAGTCAGGGCCATTCTTTTGCAGGGATTATTGAAAGTCAGATTGCGTTGCGTAATTACAAAAAATAAATAAAAATAAAATCAGAGTAGTAAAGAGAGAAATGTTTGAGTACGTTCAGTTATGCTCAGCTGTTTGAAAATCAAATAACGTAGAGGTTTACCAGCACTGTTATTTACAAAATTTTTTTAAGGCAGTGTTTCAAGTTACTCGACGAAAGCTGGTGAACGAAGTTAAGTAATTCGATACGGACAGAGAAGCATTTCATGTAGAAGCTCAAAATTGAATGTGATACTGTATCAGAGCCAGCATTTATTATGGAAAAATTTAGTTTACGATGAACAAAGGATCTACCTCCTGAACCATGATGATGATGATTATTACTATTTGCGGTTCCTCTATTTCAAATCCTCTTTCACATGAGTATGTGAGATAACTTTTTGAATTAAGATTGTATTTACGATTTTTTCAATTAGTTTGTGGAAACTTCTGTGTTTACTTGGAATCATGTTTTTTTTCTTTTTTCTAACGCCTATTTCGCGCAGCTGCTGAGTGCCCCGGACAGCTGTCAGATGTCTCGCGCATGCGTAGTCACCCGTTTCGCGATCAACACAGAAGCCGTCCACGATTTTTTTTTTGCCTGCCATTTGTAGGCGGCGTCCATCCCACCGCCCCCCCCCCCCCCCCCCCCCCCCCGCCATCCATCGCCCGCTTCTAATCAAGGCAGAGATAGGAACGGAAAGCGCGGTAACTCACATTTACAAATTAGCCCCGTCCGATCTGACAGTATTGGCAGAGCGTCAACAATTCTGTGGTGTCGTTTCACGTCTCCCTCCCCTCCCACCTGCCCCCTACCCATTTTTCTTTCTTTTTTTTTCCTGCTCCAAACTGTTATTTCTCTCACGTTTACATATCCTCTTGTGGTCATTCGCAGAGTAAACAACTGATATTTATTAACAACGGAAAATCCAAACATGTTATCAAAAGAGTCTCATGAAACTTAATCTGCATTTGCATGAATATCTACACAACATAAGCCACCTAGCGGCGTTTGGCAGAGGGTACTTTTAGTCACTATCATTTTCTACTCTTCCCCATCCCATTCGCAAATACTGTGTGGGAGACTGGCTGTCGATGAGCCCCATATGAATAAAGTCTGACTTTCTAGTCAATTTCATTTGGTGTTATATCTGTGGAAGGATGTTATATTCTCGCAACATACGTACTCGGAATTTAAAGATTATACCTCTCCGTCATGCACAACGCTACTGTTTTAGCGTATGCCAATTACGGCAAGAAAAAGGAATAAAAGTGAGACAGTGTCAATACTTTCATCCCTCTTAACCTCATCTGCGTTACTGGAGATGACGTGTCACTGAACACATTTGTACTGTGCATGCAGAACACGTGAGGCGCCTAGTTGTTTCCACTGCCCTGTGTGGAATACATAAGTTTTGTACAGTTCACTAACCTGCTGTCTTCATGATGATGATGTCCCCAGCGCAGAAAACAGCACGCAGGTCGTGGATTCTTTTTCTTGAGGCTGAAATTCACTTCGCAAGGAACTGCTGCTACGAATAAACTATAACTCATTTGGGATGCCACTCGCGTTTTTATTGATATAGACACGATAAACGATTCTTGATCACAACGTATTGAACATCTTTCCACAGTCATTATATCTGGCTAAAATAAGATGAAATACATCCTGCTACAGACAACGTGTCTGTCTACTGAAACCGTCAGAACTGGAGAGCCGGACTGCCCGAGACACTTCGCGCGCCAAGCCAGCAAGGAGTGACCCGAACGCCACCGAGGTGCATCGGCAGTAACATCGTCAGGCTTTTATTTTAGTAATACTTTGATTTTAATAATTTTGAAATGACTGATTGATAGCTGGCTGTTGAGAGATGTTTATTTTAAAAAATGAAGTAATTTGGATGAGAGGTTTAATTAATAATAGCAACTAAAGTTTAACGTTTTGGCTCCCTCCCGCCGAACACAGCAGCCAATCACAGAGCAGCAGCATCATGCAGGCGGTCTTTCTCACGGGAATGGTGCCGAACCTAACATCTGTCACAGGTACCTCATCCCACATTGCGTCATCTGTATGCTTCTAGCATCTCCACTGCCCTGGGAATAGCTTCCTGGAGCCTAATATGATGGCTGAATAAGCCAGAAATATTACACACTACAGTTTCTGTCCGCAGCTCGTGGTCTTGTGGTAGCGTTCTCGCTTCCCGCGCAAATTGTCCCGCCGGGGTCAGGGCTTTTCCCTGCCTCGAGATGACTGGTTGTTGTTGTGTCGTCTTCATTATCATCATTCATCCCCATTACGGTCGGGGGAAGCCAATGGCAAACCACCCCCACTAGGACCTTGGCTAGTACAGCGGTGCGGGTCTCCCGCATCGTCCCCTACGCTCCTCGGAGTATGGGACTTCGTCATCATCGTTACAGTTCCTTGAGCAACTTCGTAATTTTGTCGCGGTTACTTAACGAATAAGTAACGAATCGCACCGGTCCTTGTTGTAAGAGTCCGACGAGGAATATTCAAAAATCGGTCGAACGACTGTTTCGTAAGCCTCTTCTTTCGCTGAAAAATTAGGTTTGCTTAAGATCCTTCCAGGCAATTTCATACTGGAATCTGCTTTACCTACAATTAGTTTCTGGTAATTAATCCACTTTAGGTCGGTCTGCACAATTATTTCAAGGAATTTCCGGGATGATAACGTTTCCGTTTACTTGTCAATGGTTTCTTGCCAGAAGTGTAATCGAACAATAGTGCCTCCAGTAATGCCCCAAATCATACACTGAAGCTTCGCCACTTTCTTTTTACCTTTGGAAGCAGAACACAAATATCTTTACTGTATAAGTGCAGTACACGTCGTCAATGGTAGATCAGAAATTTCTGTGAGGCACATTGACTTTTATGTAGGTTCATGTTCGGATGTTGTCACAAAATGTCACTAAGAGTCGAGTCCAAACATCCACGGGAGCAGAAAACGTATTTCTACTATAGTTCACCATAAGGAGTGGTAGTTTGTACGCTAGTTAGAAACTATTAAAAACTGCTTGACAGGGTGGCACTAAAACAAACCTGTAGCAACACAGTGAGAAATAACTAATAGTATTTGTTAGGAGTGACGACATAAAACTTCGTTTAATTTTGGCAATAGTTTGACGCATATCCTTCACTTTTTTTTCGCATCAGTGTTCTGACTGATTTGATGTGGCCCACTACGAATTCCTTTCCTGTGTCAACCCTTTCATCTCAGAGAAGCACTTGCAACCTGCGTCCTAAATTATTTGTTGGATGTATTAAAGTCTCTGTTTCCTCTACAGTTTTTACCCTCTACATCTCCCTCTAGTAAGATCAAAGTTATTCCCTGGTGTCTTCACAAACATCCTACCCAACTGTCCTTTCTTCTTGTCAGTGTTTTCCACAAACTCCTTTCCGATTCTGCGCAGAACCTCCTCATTCCTTATGTTATCGCTCCACCTAATTTTCAGCATTCTTTTGTATCACCACCTCTCAAATGCTTCAATTATTTTCTATTCCGGTTTCCCCACAGTCCATGTTTCATTACCACTGTGTTCCAAACGTACAGTCTCAGAAATGCTTTCCTCAAATTAAGGCCTATGTCTAATACTATAGACTTCTCTTGGCCAGGAATGCTCTCCTTGCCAGTGCTAGTATGCTTCTGATGTCCTGCTTGCCCCGTCCATCATTGGTTATTTTACTGCCTAAGTAGCAGAATCCCTTAACTTCATCTACTTCGTGAAGATCACTCCTTATACCTAATACAATGAAATCCAAGTAGCTTTCCTGTGTCTTGGGAGGCTACGATATTGTCACTATCATTGAAAGTAATGTATCGATTTTCGGTACGTTTGTGTTCCGGCCTCGAGTGTTAAGGTCGATATTGGCCTCGAAAGAGATACCGGGGCGCCGAGTTGGCGGCGAGCGGTCCTCTGGCGACGAGGAGTGGAGGATTGGACAGTACCGAGCGAGGAGGACAGAACGGCAGAATGATGGGGTACGGATGCTCCGAACTGTGCATTTAATAATTTTGGCACTCTGTGGTAATGAACTGGTGGTGAAACCGAGAAGCTTGGGAATTTAACACTACTGTGGAACGATAAGCCGTGGGCTCTGCAATTGTATGGAAGCAGTTTACGGCGAGCTGCGGCCGATGTCGTTTGTGGGTGTTTTGCCACGGCAGATAAACAAGACGGCGCGGGCCTAACCTGAACGCCGGCCGTTGTGTCCGAGTGGTTCTAGGCGCTTCAGTCTTGAACCGCGCGACCGCTACGGTCGCAGGTTCGAATCCTGCCCCGGGCATGGTTGTGTGTGATGTCCTTAGGTTAGTTAGGTTTAAGTAGTTCTAAGTTCTAGGGGACTAATCACCTCAGCAGTTGAGTCCCATAGTGCTCAGAGCCATTTGAACCAACCTGAACACGCTGTGCTGTAGCATGTTCGCCCACAATAGGGACATCATGATATTGGAGAGGAAAGCAGTGGAATACGGTACGTGTATTAAGCTTCAGTGACTTCTGCGGTGTTAGTTTGCTTAACTGTGAGGAGATTGAGCAGTAACTGTCAGCGACGGATGTGTAAAGGTGTGGCCAATGCCGGATGGGCGTTGTTATAAAATTATTATATTTCTTATTTGTGAACATAATTTTGTTATCAGGATTACTCATTGGACAGATTTGAAATTCAGTTCTGCGCTCTAGTTCATCGGGTTATAAATACTGGAATTTACCATATCTGCTAACAGTGAGTTTTGTATATGTTTTTATATCTGCGTGTTAAATGAAAGTTAATTTTGAACTTTGAAAGGTACCTTTCTACCATTACCATTCTGTAAGTATTTATTTGGAAGTGATGTTGTTTGCTACTGTTATTGGTTGAGAATTTATTATCCAAAAAAAACAGTTATTTAATCTTTTATGAAGTGTATTAAGATTTGTTGTTTTTGGTGAACGACTACTAATACATTACTTAAATTAGTAATGTTGTGTAAGCAGTTATTGAAGGCACCCATCTCCATTAGCCAATGAACCATGGCCAGTTGGGAACGGGCATTGATGTAACATTAGGGAATTAGAGGCTATTTGTTAAGTTGTGGCAACGCTAATCCTGTTGTTTGTTGTTATTGTTGAAGTGTCTAGCCGCCCATAAATTAAATAACTCTGCACAGTAATTCGCAGATACTCGTAGTTGACTGTTTCTGTTACCGTGTAAACAGCGACTGCTAACGAGGAGGACACTGCAAGTGCCATAACCCGATTTCGCAGAAAGTTCACTCCGTAGAAGAAAAGCAAGAGTAAGCGAACACGTGTCTCGTTTGTAGATACTCGGCCTCTTCAGAGTAAGCGTCCGTCAAAGTTCTCGTCGTAATTTACACTACTGGCCATTAAAATTGCTACATCACGAACATGACTTGTTAAAGACGCGAAATTCAACCGACGAGAAGAAGATGCTGTGATATCCAAATGATTACCTTTTCAGAGCATTCACACAAGGTTGGCGCTGGTGGCGACACCTAAAACGTGCTGACATGAGGAAAGTTTCCTACCGATTTCTCATACACAAACAGCAGTTGACCGGCGTTGCCTGGTGAAACGTTGTTGTGATGCCTCGTGTAAGGAGGAGAAATGCGTACCATCAGGTTTCCGACTTTGATAAATGTCAGATTGTAGCCTATCCCGGTTGCGGTTTATCGTATGGCGACATTGCTGCTCGCGTTGGTCGAGAACCAATGTTAGCAGAATATGGAATCGGTGGGTTCAGGAGGGTAATACGAAACGCCCTGCTGGATCCCAACGGCCTCGTATCACTAGCAGTCGAGATGACAGGCATCTTATTCGTATGGCTGTAACGGATCGTGCAGCCACGTCTCCATCCCTGAGTCAACAGATGGGGACGTTTGCAAGACAACAACCACCTGCACGAACAGTTCGACGACGTTTGCAACAACACGGACTATCAGCTCAGAGATCACGGCTGCGGTTACTCTCGACGCTGCATGTCAGGCAGCAGCGCCTGCGATGGTGTACTCAACGACGAACCTGGGTGCACGAATGGCAAAACGTCATTTTTCCGTATGAATCCAGGTTCTGTTTACAGCATCATGACAGTCGCATCCGTGTTCGGCGACATCGCGGTGAACGCACCTTGGATGCGTGTATTCGTCATCGCCCTACTGGCGTATCACCCGGCGTGAGGGTATGGGGTGCCATTGGTTACACGTCTCGGTCACCTCTTGTTCGCACTGACGGCAACTTGAACAGTGGCCATTACATTTCAGATGTGTTACGACCCGTGGCTCTACCCTTCATTCGATCCCTGCGAAACCCTACATTTCAGCTGGATAATGCACGACCGCATGTTTCTGGTCCTGTACGGGCCTTTCTGGATTCAGAAAATGTTCGTCTGCTGCCCTGGCCAGCACATTCTCCAGATCTCTCACCAACTGAAAACGTCTGGTCAATGGTGGCCGAGCAACTGGCTCGTCACAATTCGTCAGTGACTACTCTTGATGACCTGTGGTATCGTGTTGAAGCTGCATGGGCAGCTGTACCTGTACACGCCATCCAAGCTCTGTTTGACTCAATGGCCAGGCTATCAAGGCCGTTATTACGGCCACTCAGCACCTATGCACCCAAATTGCGTGAAAATGTAATCACATGTCAGATGTGTTCTAGTATAATATATCTGTCCAATGAATACCCGTTTATCATTTGCATTTCTTCTTGGTGTAGCAATTTTAATGGCCAGTAGTGGCTTTTAGCGGGCGCTAAACTCTGCCCAACAGTTGGCATAGTGGCTAGCGGCGGGGTTTCTCACTTCTGCGTACCTTTTTCGAAACCCAATAATTGTTTAATTCATTTTCCCATTTATCTACACTTCTCAGTAGAAGGTTACTACGCGAAATTTTCTTATCAAGTTAGGTAATACAACGGCTATAAGTTAACTGTAAAGTTACAACTGGTTTACAACGACGCACGTCTATTATACAATATATTTGAGTATGCTATTTTTGAGTGTTACAATCTTCTTTAATTCTCCTCTTCTTATATTTCATTCTTATATGAGTTATTAATTCTTATATTTTATTCTTATGTTTGTTCTTCAGGAATAATAGGTGCATTCCCTTGGGTGATAACGATCGTAGAAACATTCCGAACACGACGATCACGGCACGCACGAACCTCACTCGCGAAGGAAACGTCATTAACACCGCTGATGATTTCACGCCTTGGCAATAATTTTACGACAATCTCCGCACAACCGATCATTTTCCCGAAAAGTGGCGCTTGCGCCTGATTACGTATCAAGGTATACTACAGGAATTTCACCGAAAACAATTTCAAATAATTTTTTTCCATTCATGTATTGCTTTTTTAAAATGCGTTCACCAGACATGCAATTATTAGTCGAAGAAGGACAAAATTATCTGATATATGGAGATGGTATCCTTTGTATCCCGCGTGGAAGGCGGCGCGTGTTTCTGCTCCTTTAAACCGAACGGTAGGCCGAATGTAGGAAGCTAGGGGGAGCAGGTGAGGTAGAACTGTCGGTACTGCAGTGTGAATTTAAATCGCCTTCACTTTAGCAAGAAGATAAATACATTACTTTGCACTGAGGAGCACTTAGGTGCGAAGCCGAACGTGTCAAGCTCACAGAAGTTACACAGGCAAAATCTGTAGTGGCTCGCCCACTATGAAATAGAAACAGTGTTGCCTGGTCGTCTGCTCGCCATTAGATGGGCTCAATCTGGAGCGGAGCTCGTAGAGCTGCACAGCGCCGGCTAGAGGGCGCTGTCGTCTGTCGATGTGGTAGTGGCAACCTAGCAGAGCGCGACTACGTTGTGGCATCGTAGCTATCGATACCACAGTATCTGTTCTTTCGGCTATTTATCTCCTTCTTCTGTGCGGATGCACACGCGTTGCCCGAACCCTTACGGGACTCGGTAAGATTGTCTGCCGCGAGTAATGAGTGTAATGGGCAGGGGCACTACGAATGCAGTGTGTGGACACGAAGTTGGGGATGTGGGTCTCAGGGGAAGCGTGCAAGGGATAAATCCCTGCGGTCGCACTATCATCTGTGCCTTCGGTGGCTCAGATGGATAGAGCGTCTGCCTTTTAAGCAGGAGATCCCGGGTTCGAATCCCGGTCGGGGCACACATTTTCAACTGTCCCCTTTGATGCATATCAACGCCTGTGGATAGCTTAAGGTACTGACTTAATTATCATTTCAACGTTATCTGAGTACACATCGGTAAACATTCGTGTAGTAATCTGCTAGAAGCGTGGGTAGATAGATAAAAAAGAAAAAGAAAAATAATAGGTTTAGAACAAGGAGAGCATAAATGTGAAGTCGCAATGCGCCACTGTGCCACAGCTTCGCTTCAACTATTTGCTCTCTAAAAGGTACATAGAATACCAGGAAAACTTTGACAGTCGTTTTCTCAGAAACGGTTTAGTATCTGCGGATAAGCCGAGACACGCGTTCACTTATTCTCTTCCGTTGAGAGAAGTTTCTGAGAAATCTGATTGTCGCACTTGTCGTGTTCTCCAAGTAAGCCGAAACTGTAGACTTCCGAACGGAACCCGCAGAACTGAGCTCCGTAGTGTTATTGCGGGATACGCTGGCAGTGTAGAAAGTAGGCCGGCCAGTGTGGCCGAGCGGTTCTAGGCGCTACAGTCTGGAACCGCGCGACCGCTACGGTCGCAGGTTCGAATCCTGCCTCGGGCATGCATGTGTGTGATGTCCTTAGGTTAGTTAGGTTTAAGTAGTTCTAAGTTCTGGGGTGTGTTCACCACGCATCGACTTCACTGCCCTTTATCTGAAGCATCTCTATCCATGCCAGTACAAGCCAGCAGCGGAACATCCCACTGTTGACATCGCTGTCTCTGGGAGCTGACACTTTCACGGACGAATATGACGCGGTGGTCTAGGGGTAGCGTCTTTGATCCATAATCAAAACGTCTTCGGTCCCGGGTTCGATCCCTGCCACTGCCTAAATTTTGATAAATAATCAGCATTGGCGGCCGAAGACTTCCGGCATAAGAAGTCAGCCTCATTCTGCCAACGGCCTTGTCAAAGAGGGCGGAGGAACGGATAGAGGTTCAGGGCACTCTCTTGTCCTAGGGGTGGGAAATTGCCCCTAAAGGCGGAAGAGTCAGCAATGACCAACGACATGAGGATGCAGAAGGCAATGGAAACCACTGCATTAAAGACACGTAACGTGTATCCACAGGACATGCGGCCTGTTTTTGAAGAAGTGTCATGATGATCTCTCCATTGGAAAAAGATTCCGGAATAGTCCCCCATTCGTATCTCCGGGAGGGGACTGCCAAGGGGGAGGTTACCATGAGAAAAAGATTGAATAATCAACGAAAGGATAACGTTCTACGAGTCGGGGCGTGGAATGTCAGAAGCTTGAACGTGGTAGGGAAACTAGAAATCTGAGAATGGAAATGCAAAGGCTCAATATAGATATAGTAGGGGTCAGTGAAGTGAAGTGGAAGGAAGACAAGGGTTTCTGGTCAGATAAGTATCGGGTAATATCAACAGCAGCAGAAAATGGTATAACAGGTGTAGGATTCGTTATGAATAGGAAGGTAGGGCAGAGGGTGTGTTACTGTGAACAGTTCTGTGACCGGGTTGGTCTAATCAGAATCGACAGCAGACCAACACCGACAACGATAGTTCAGGTATACATGCCGACGTCGCAAGCTGAAGATGAACAGATAGAGAAAGTGTATGAGGATATTGAAAGGGTAATGCAGTATGTAAAGGGGGACGAAAATCTAATAGTCATGGGCGACTGGAATGCAGTTGTAGCGGAAGGAGTAGAAGAAAAGGTTACAGGAGAATATTGGATTGGGACAAGGAATGAAAAAGGAGAAAGACTAATTGAGTTCTGTAACAAGTTTCAGCTAGTAATAGCGAATACCCAGTTCAAGAATCACAAGAGGAGGAGGTATACTTGGAAAAGGCCGGGAGATACGGGAAGATTTCAATTAGATTACATCATGGTCAGACAGAGATTCCGAAATCAGATACTGGATTGTAAGGCGTACCCAGGAGCAGATATAGACTCAGATCACAATATAGTAGTGATGAAGAGTAGGCTGAAGTTCAAGACATTAGTCAGGAAGAAGTGGGATACGGAAGTACTAAGGAATGACGAGATACGTTTGAAGATCTCTAACGCTATAGATACAGCAATAAGGAATAGCGCAGTAGGCAGTACAGTTGAAGAGGAATGGACATCTCTAAAAAGGGCCATCACAGAAGTTGTGAAGGAAAACATAGGTACAAAGAAGGTAGCTGGGAAGAAACCATGGGTAACAGAAGAAATACTTCAGTTGATTGATGAAAGGAGGAAGTACAAACATGTTCCGGGAAAATCAGGAATACAGAAATACAAGTCGCTGAGGAATGAAATAAATAAGAATTGCAGGGAAGCTAAGACGAAATGGCTGCAGGAAAAATGTGAAGACATCGAAAAAGATATGATTGTCGGAAGGACCGACTCAGCATACAGGAAAGTCAAAACAACCTTTGGTGACATTAAAAGCAACGGTGGTAACATTAAGAGTGCAACGGGAATTCCACCGTTAAATGCAGAGGAGAGAGCAGATAGGTGGAAAGAATACATTGAAAGCCTCTATGAGGGTGAAGATTTGTCTGATGTGATAGAAGAAGAAACAGGAGTCGATTTAGAAGAGGTAGGGGATCCAGTATTAGAATCGGAATTTAAAAGAGCTTTGGAGCACTTACGGTCAAATAAGGCAGAAGGGATAGATAACATTCAATCAGAATTTCTAAAATCATTGGGGGAACTGGCAACAAAACGACTATTCACGTTGGTGTGTAGAATATATGAGTCTAGCGATATACCATCTGACTTTCGGAAAAGCATCATCCACACAATTCCGAAGACGGCAAAAGCAGACAAGTGCGAGAATTATCGCACAATCAGCTTAACAGCTCATGCATCGAAGCTGCTTACAAGAACACTATACAGAAGAATGGAAAAGAAAATTGAGAATGCGCTAGGTGACGATCAGTTTGGTTTTAGCAAAAGTAAAGGGACGAGAGAGGCAATTCTGACGTTACGACTAATAATGGAAGCAAGGCTAAAGAAAAATCAAGACACTTTCATAGGATTTGTCGACCTGGAAAAAGAGTTCGACAATATAAAATAGTGCAAGCTGTTCGAGATTCTGAAAAAAGTAGAGGCAAGCTATAGGGAGAGACGGGTCATATACAATATGTACAACAACCAAGAGGGAATAATAAGAGTGGACGATCAAGAACGAAGTGCTCGTATTAAGAAGGGTGTAAGACAAGGCTGTAGCCTTTCGCCCCTACTCTTCAATCTGTACATCGAGGAAGCAATGATGGAAATAAAAGAAAGGTTCAGGAGTGCAATTAAAATACAATGTGAAAGGATATCAATGATACGAAGAATTAAATGATCTGCTGAACGGAATGAACAGTCTAATGAGTACACAGTATGGTTTGAGAGTAAATCGGAGAAAGACGAAGGTAATGAGAAGCAGCAGAAATGAGAACAGCGAGAAACTTAACATCAGGATTGATGATCACGAAGTCAATGAAGTTACGGAATTCTGCTACATAGGCAGTACAATAACCAATGACGGACGGAGCAAGGAGGACATCAAAAGCAGGCTCGCTATGGCAAAAAAGGCATTTCTGGCCTAGAGTAGTCTACTAATATCAAATGCCGACCTTAATTTGAGGAAGGAATTTCTGAGGATGTACGTCTGGAGTACAGCATTGAATGGTAGTGACACATGGACTGTGGGAAAACCGGAACAGAAGAGAATCGAAGCATTTGAGATGTGGTGCTATAGACGAATGTTGAAAATTAGGTGGACTGATAAGGTAAGGAATGAGGAGGTTCTACGCAGAATCGGAGAGGAAAGGAATATGTGGAAAACACTGATAAGGAGAAGGGACAGGATGACAGCACATCTGCTAAGACATGAGGGAATGACTTCCATGGTACTAGAGGGAGCTGTAGAGGACAAAAACTGTAGAGGAAGACAGAGATTGGAATACGTCAAGCAAATAATTGAGGACGTAGGTTGCAAGTGCTACTCTGAGATGAATAGGTTAGCACAGGAAAGGAATTAGTGGCGGGCAGCATCAAACCAGTCAGTAGACTGATGACTAAAAAAAAAAAAAAAAAAAAAAAAAAAGAGGTTGCATGGAGAGCTGCATCAAACCAGTCTCAGGACTGAAGAGAACAACAACAACAAATGATCTCACTGACAGCGTAAGCACCCGTCTGCGGCTGTTTACTGACGATGCTGTGGTGTACAAACTGACTTAGAATTTCTATTTGCCTGTTATGTAGATAAATGTAAGTTAATGCAGATGAGTCGGAAAAAGCACCCTGTAACGTTCCAATACAGCGTTGGTAGTGCGCTGCCTGTCGCAGTCAAGTCGATTAAATATCTAGGCGTAAGTTTAAGAGCGATATGAAACGAAATTTTGAGGATGTGTAACTCGTATCTACAGTAAACAGGAATAGTGTTATAAGCCCTTTGCTGTTCCATATCTATATAAACGATTTGGTAGACAATCTGAGCTGCCGTCTTCGGTTGTTTGCAGATGACGCTGTCGTTTATCGATTAATCAAGTCATCAGAAGATCAAAACAAACTGCGAAACGATTTAGAAAGGATATCTGAATGGTGCGAAAAGTGGCAGTTGACCCTAAGTAACGAAAAATGTGAGGTCATCCACATGAGTGCTAAAAGGAACTCGTTAACCTTCGATTACCCGATAAATAAGTCTAATCTAAAAGCCGTAAATTCTACTAAATACCTAGGAATTACATTTACGAACAACTTAAATTAAAAGGAACACACAGAAAATGGTGTGGAGAAGACTAACCAAAGACTGTGTTTTATTGGCAGGACACTTAGAAAATGTAATAGACCTACTAAGGAGACTGCCTACACTACGCTTGTCTGCTCTTGTTTAGAATACTGCTGCGCGGTGTGGGATCCTTACCGGATAGGATTGGCGGAGTACATCGAAAACGTTCAAAGGAGGGCAGCACGTTTTGTATTATCGCCAAATATGGGAGAGAGTGTAACAGAAATGATATAGAATTTGGGCTGGAAATCGTTAAAACAAAGGCGTTTTTCGTTGCGACGGAATCTTCTCACGAAATTCCAGTCACCAGCTTTCCCCTCCGAATGCGAAAATATTTTGTTGACACCGACCTACATAGGGTGGAACGATCACCACGATAAAATAAGGGAAATCAGAGCTCGTACGGAAAGATATAGATGTTCGTTCTTTTCGCGTGCTACACGAGACTGGAATGATAGAGAATTGTGAAGGTGGTTCAGTGAACCCTCTGCCAGGCACTTAAATGTGATTTGCACAGTATCCATGCACATGTAGATGTAGGAATGCCATATAGAACAGTAGTGCGACCCATTCTTGAGTATTGCCCGACTGTTTGGGATCCCGACCAGTTCGGATTGGAGGAAGATACAGAAGTAATTCGGAAGCGGTAGGTTCGACGGACACGCGAGTACTTCCGCAACTCAAGTGCCAAACCTTGGGGGAAAGGCGACGCTCTTATCGAGGAACATTATTGAGAAAATGTCCGTCCCGACAGCTGAATGGTCAGCGTGACGGAGTGCCGTCCTAAGGGGCCCGGGTTCGATTCCCGGCTGGGTCGGGGAATTTCTCCGCTCAGGGACTGGGTGTTGTGTTGTCTTCATCATCATTTCATCCCCATCCGGCGCGCAGGTCACCCAATGTGGCGTCGAAGGTAATAAGACCTGCACCAAGGCGGCCGGACCTGCCCCACAAGGGGCTCCCGGCCAATGACACCAAACGCTCGCCGGCCGAAGTGGCCGTGCGGTTAAAGGCGCTGCAGTCTGGAACCGCAAGACCGCTACGGTCGCAGGTTCGAATCCTGCCTCGGGCATGGATGTTTGTGATGTCCTTAGGTTAGTTAGGTTTAACTAGTTCTAAGTTCTAGGGGACTAATGACCTCAGCAGTTGAGTCCCATAGTGCTCAGAGCCATTTGAACCACCAAACGCTCATTTCCATTTCATTTCCATTGAGAAAATTTAGAGAACCAGCATTTGAAGCTGACTGCAGAACGATTCTACTGCCAACAACGTTCATTTTGCTTGAGGACCTCGAAGATAAGAGAAACTGGAATGCTTTCGAAGACAATCATTTTCCTCTCGCTGTATTTGCAAGTGGAACAGGAAAGGGAATGATTGGCTGTGGTACAAAGTGCCCTCCGACACGCATCACAAGCATGCGGAATATTACTGCAGATGTAGACGTAGTCGCGCCGGGTGAACAATCAGGGCCCTGAGTTTGTGCGTGACGCATTGTGCGTGCCGGGCGGGCGTCCGGAAGGGCGTGGCCCTGGTGCCTTGGTGTGAGCGCAGAAGCGTGTAGTGCGGCCGTTACTGTCTGGGGTGGGCAGCAGGTGTCGGCAGAGGTCGAGCGGATGTCGTGGAGGAGGGCGGGAGGGGGGGAGGGAGGCAGAAAGAGCCGCCCCAGCCCACAAGCCTCTGCATGCTTGTCTTCTGTCTTCCAGGAACGCCCGCTCTGATTCTCCTCACATTCCCCATTCTCCACTCGCTGATCTTTATAAGTACTTACAGCACGAACTGTACGTAGCGACTACTATGCGTTTCTTCGACACCTGTGAGTTGAACTGTCTACTTCAAACGAGGTGGATCCGTCATGTACACTACTGGCCATTAAAATTGCTACACCAAGAAGGAATGCAGATGATAAACGGGTATTCATTGGATAAATATATTATACTAGAACTCACATGTGATTACATTTTCACGCAATTTGGGTGCATAGATCCTGAAAAACCAGTAGTGTTTCGCAGGGATCGAATGAAGGGTAGAGCCAAGGGTCGTAACGCATCTGAAATGTAACGGCCACTGTTCAAACTGCTGTGAATGCGATCAACAGGTGACAGAGACGTGTAACCAATGGCACCCCATACTATCACGCCGGGTGATATGCCAGTATGGCGATGACGAATACACGCTTCCAATGTGCATTCACCGCGATGTCGCCAAACACGGATGCGACCATCATGATGCTGTAAACAGAACCTGGATTTATCCGAAAAAATGGAGTTTTGCCATTCGTGCACCCAGGTTCGTCGTTGAGTACACCATCGCAGGCGTTCCCGACTGTGATGCAGCGTCAAGGGTAACAGCAGCCATTGCCTCCGAGCTGATAGTCCATGCTGCTACAAACGTCGTCGAACTGTTCGTGCAGATGGTTGTAGTCTTGCCAACGTCCCCATCGGTTGACTCAGGGATCGAGACGCGGCTGCACCATCCGTTACGCCGGCCAGTGTGGACGAGCGGTTCTAGGTGCTACAATCTGGAACCGCGCGACCCCTACGGTCGCAGGTTCTAATCCCGCCTCGGGCATGAATGTGTGTGATGTCCTTAGGTCAGTTAGATTTAGGTAGTTCTAAGTTCTAGGGGACTGATGACCTCAGCAGTTAAGTCCCATAGTGCTCAGAACCATTTGAACGATCCGTTACAGCCATGCGGATAAGATGCCTGTCATCTCGACTGCTAGTTATACCAGGCCGTTGGGATCCAGCACGGCGTTCCGTGTTCCCCTCCTGAACCTACCGATTCCATATTCTGCTAACAGTTATTGGATCTCGACCAACGCGAGCAGCAGTGTCGCAATACGAGAAACCGCAATCGCGATTGGCTACAATCCGACCTTTATTAAAGTCGGAAATGTGATGGTACTCATTTTTCATCCTTACACGAGGCATCACAACGACTTTTCACCAGGCAACGCCGGTCAACTGCTGTTTGTGTATGAGAAGTGGGTTGGAAATTTTCGTCATGTCAGCACGTTGTAGGTGTCGCCACCGGCGCCAACCTTGTGTGGGTGCTCTGAAAAGCTAATCACTTGCATATCACAGCGTCTTCTTCCTGTTGGTTAAATTTCGCGTTTTTAGTACGTCATCTTCGTGGTGTAGCAATTTTAATGGCGAGCAGTGTATTTACACTGATAAGACAAAACGCGGTGACAAAATTCTGTAAGCAGAGCTGACACGGACGGGGGCTCACCTAGCGAAGATATGTGCTGCAAATGGGGAATTCTATTGAGACGAGCAGCTTTGTCAAAGGACATATTATTATTTTGGAGTGTCTATGAAGGAGTATCTCGTAAACGACGAAGCTGGTTGAATGTTCACGTACTACTGTCGTGAGCATCTACGGAAAGAGGTAGGAGGACAGTGAAACTACCACTACGCACTAAATGGTTGGATGTGGGGGTCGGCGAACTATCTGCCCTGTAAAGTAGAATGGATGGTGATCTGTGTCATCTATGCCGACAGACCACAATCCAGGTACAGCCACAAGTCTTTCGGAGAACACCGTTCATCGTACAGTGTTGAACATGATGTCCACAACATACCATCCCTACGTGCTGACATGATGACGCAACGACATCGTCAATTACGATTGCAGTGGGCACTGGACTATCGGGCTTCGACCGCCGATCAGTGGAAACTTGTGAGGTCTTCGGGTGAATCACATTTTTGCTACACTAGGTCGATGGTTGTCTCCACAAAAGCCGTCATCGAGGTGAACGGCAGCTCGAAAGTTGCAGCGCCTCACGGACACAGGCTGGAGAGAGCAGTATTATGGTATGGGGGACATTCTCCTGCGCTTATGTGGGATCGCTAATAGTAATAGAAGATTCGCTTACAGCTGCGAACCACCTGCACCCCTTCACGCTTCATGTCTTCCCCCACGGCGATGTCATCTTTCACCAATGTAGTTAACAGTGTCTCGGAGCTAGAATCGTGTTACAGCTGTTTGGGGGTTAATTTTGGGGGAGGAGACAAAACTGCGAGGTCATCGGTCTCATCGGATATGGAAGGAAGGGGAAAGGAAGTCGGCTGTGCCCTTTCAAAGGAACAATCCCGGCATTAGCCTGAGGCGATTTAGGGATGTCTCAGAATGAGTCCTACCAACTGATCCCTTCTTTTAGTCAAGTTGTGACACAAATTTCTTTTCTCCCAATTCTATTCAGTACCTCTCAATTGATCACATGCTCTACATCTGAAAAACTTTTATTCTTTTCTTTTGTGTGACCTGCTTATTCCATATTTCACTACCGTACCAGGCTCCACTCCAGATAAATACTTCCTAATACTTATATCTATATTCGGTGTTAACAAATTTTTGTTCTTCTGAAACGTTTTTCTTGATGTTGCCAGAATACATGTTATATCGTCTCTACTTCAGCCATCATAAGTTGATTATGTGCCGAAATAGAAAACCTCATCTGCTACTTTTAGTGTCTCGTTTCCTAATGTAATTCCCCCAGCATAGCCTGATTTAATTCTACTACATTCCATTACTCTCGTTTTGCCTTCATTCATGTTCACTTAGTACCCTCCTTTCAAGGTACTGTCCATTTCATTCACCAAGTCCTTTGCTGTCTCTGACAGAATTACAATGTCACTGGCGAATCTCAAAGTTTTACTTCTCCCTGAACTTTAAGTCCTTCTCCAGATTTTTGTTTTGTTTCCTTCATTACTTTTTACGGAAAACCTGAACCAGGATGGCCGGACGCGGGATTGAACCGGTGTCCTCCCGAATGCAAGTCCGGTATGCTAACCACTGCGCCACCTCGCTCGGTACAGTAGTATGACGAGGACTATTGTGAACTGACATTTATGCCTCGGCGACCAAATTCGTCTGATGTAAATCCTATGTAACCCGTCTGGGCCGCTATCGGGTGCCTTTACCGCGTACGCAAATCTGCGGCCCCTTTATTTACGCGAATTATATGACCTGTGCGTTGACATCTGATGCCACATACCTCCACAAACTTGCCAGCAAATCGTCGAATCCCTGATACGCGGAATCTGTGAAGTATTTCGTTCCAAAGATGGAAAAACAAGCTATCAACCAGGTGGTCGTAATGTTTTCGCTCATTGGTGTAACTCGTTATGTGAACGTAAACAAGTACAAAAAGTGCAATGTTACGCAATTCAACATAGAACAAGCATCTGTGGAACGTTGTGTGTGGACGTCTCTAGTTACACAAGGTAATTTTTAAGTATATGGTTTTTATTTTTTGACGAACCTATTTTTATTTTTAACTGACTTGTGTGGAATGTGCTACATACTATCCACTGTCATGTCAATATGGCTTGCATGATACAGCCATAATGGACCAGAACGTATAACAACTTCTTTTTTTTTCACGGGTAAGAGGATGACAGTCTTAACTGTTGAAACTGCTAATCGGGAATCAATAATAGTGGATGCGATTTTGGCTCCTAAAATTTCTTCATAGCAATTAGAGATCGCTAATCCTTATTCCTAATTGTGACAATTCCTACAAAAAAAAGGCAGTATTAATTATTTTCTCTAGGACTTACAGTTTCTGGCTTTCATGGGGTAAAAACAGCAAATTATTAAAAATAGTGCGTTAATGGTATAAAATGAATGGTTATATTTAAATAAAGAGGGTTAAGAGCAAATATTAAATGTGTGTACCCCGTATAAGTGCAGTAGAACAGTGTCCAGAGATAAACTGATTTCTGGGTGTGTAAGCCGGCCGCTGGTGGGCGAGCGGTTCTGGCGCTACAGTCTGGAACCGCGCGACCGCTACGGTCGCAGGTTCGAATCCTGCCTCGGGCATGGATGTGTGTGTTGTCCTTAGGTTAGTTAGGCTTAAGTAGCTCTAAGTTCTAGGGGTCTGATGACCTCAGCAGTTGAGTCCCATAGTGCTCAGAGCCATTTGAACCATTTGTGTGTGTGTATGTAACAGGGTGCAGGGGCAGGGGGTGGTGGGTAGAAGTGCGAGGGAGGTGAGTCGCCGGAATGTCTTCGTGCACTTCCCTTGTTCAGAGGTCTGCAAACTGAACAGCGAGAAAGTGATTCCCCGGTCCATCTTCCCCCAGTGCGTCACAGCAACCAACCACTGTGTGTTTCACAGAGTTACACCGACACTCCACAGAGCGCCTTATGTCTCGTTGGGGACTCACTGTACAGACTTGTCCAGAGTGTGTTTCCTTTCCACAAAATGCATTAACACTACACGGAATCCAGGTATGGGTTACTAATAATACTAACGCAAGGAACGCATATGGACAGAATCTACGTAAATTTCTTCACACTTTTCTACGCTTCTAGAGTAGAAATTGATTCGTGGTCATGTGCGGCACCTCTGGCGTTCTTCCAGGAGAAACAACTTCCCACCACGAGCAGTGCCTGCTTTCCGTTTTGCTTATCCGGTTCTCTTATGTCAGTAGGCAAAATAGCTTCAATGAACCTTTGATTATACAGTTATTCTGAGTTTATTAAATGAGAACAAAGTATAAAGAGTGGTATAAGCCTGGGTTGCAAAAAGAAGAACCTTAAATTAAATTACATAGCTTTTGCAGATGATATGGACCTGTTTGCTGAAACAGTGGAAGAAGCACGGGAGCAAATCCTTGAACTAAAGAAACAAGCAGCTAAAATAGGTTTTCACATCTCCTTTGAAAAAACTAAGATATTGACGAACATCAAGCACTCATGTAAATACCTCAAAGTTCAAGACCAGAAGATGGAAATAATAAAAGAATTCTCTGAGAATGGATTAGTTGGACTACTGGGGAGAGCAAAGCAATGGAATCAAAAAAAAAAAAAACTTGAACTGGCCTTCCAACTAAAAAAGAATACACACAACAAAAAATCCTTTTCATGGGGGTCCAAAATTACACATTACAAGACAGTAATTAATCCAGAAGCACTGTATGCAGCAGAAACACTAAACATGAATTTCAAAGGCCAAATGGGGAAACTTGAGCTAAAGGAAAGAAAAATTTTAAGAAAAATCATAGGGCAAAAATTTGAAGACAATAACATTACTTACACCAAAAATGAAACTCTCTACAAGAAAACTGAAAAACTTTCAGATACTATGCGAAAAAGGAGAAAAATTTTTATGGTCATCTTTTCAGAATGAATTCCAACAGATTAACTAAACAAATCTTTAACTTTTTCCGTAACCGCAAAACGAAACCCAGCTGGTTTAAAGAAACAGAGAAAGACACAGTAGAATTAAAGATTTCAGAAAATTCACTTATTAATCGAACAGCTAAATTAATTACTAAAGATGAAAACATAAAGTTCCAAGACAAATCTACACAAAAGTCCAAACCCGTGATCTCGGAAGAAGAGAGGAAAAGAAGAACGAATGAAGAAATACTGGGTCCTAAGAAAAGAACAACGCACAAAGAAATGATTGATCCAGCGTACCCCAAAGAGGGTGAAACGAAAGAAGAAAAAATGAGTACTTATTTGCATTTTTTAAGCGAGCTTTCAGGTAAAATGCGTTCCTATAAGGCTGAGAAGTGTATGTTATTCGTGGGACTCCCTCCTACTACTGTACAAAAATATGCAACTACACAAATTTTTTTCCCGTGTTCGCCCTTTAAGTGACTGGGCTATGTATATCGCGTGCACAACGAAGTGATGTCAACGTGTACATTTCACACGTGCGTGTGTCTTTAGCTTTAATTTTCTCGCTAGTTTTTATCTGCCAGGTGTCATAAATGTTTCAGTATTGTATGGCCCTGTAACGTCTGTTCAGATTGTGCTCTAGTCAATATTTACATTTAGAATTTTTTTGTCTCATTATAAAATTTGCTGTTTTCCGAATAATATAGTGTATACATCACTTAAGAATTCACATGGGAAGTATTTTATTTATTTTTTTAAAAATATAATCTTCACTGATTGTAAATGTTAAAATTTTTACGTGCATTACTTCAAGATCTAATAAAATACGTAATTTTTTATGCAGAATGCTGTGGACTGCAGTGTTATAAGGGTTAAATTACGTGTTTGCCTTGGGAGCACTGTCAAAAACAGCATCATATCGTTTCATAGTATAAACTCGCGTTCTATGTCGAAGTGGTAACGTTTATCCGATGAAAAGCGACGAGTAGATTGTTGATCTCTCGAAAAGTAAAGTACCATGCCAAAACGAAGTGTTTTTAAGAAACGTGGGTTTCATGGTAATAGATTTTCGAATAAAGGGAAACATTGTGTTCAACATGTGGCGTGTGAAGTTACAAACCATGAAATGCAGGCAAATTCGTCAGTATCTAGAGAAACACCCATTAGTGCTACGAAGATTAAAGTAAAATGTTGTGATACACAGTTTCCTCAAAACGAAAGTGATGTAAATGGTAGGGTAGGTTATATTCTGATAGATTTACACATACTAACAAGGGTATTATGTGAATGTGCTTGTTGTAAAATATGTGGAGGGTCAGTTAGTTTACATGAAGACAGTGAGGTATCAAATGGACTAGCCAGGAAAGTCGTCATTAATTATGCCAGTTGTAAATATACTCATTCATTTTGGAATTCTGATAAATAGTAAAGATAATTATTTTGAAGTAAATGTTAGGTGATTTTATGGATTGAGATCTATTGGCAAAGGACACACAGCAACAAAAACAATGTGTGCCGTTATGAATATACCAGACCTACCTTGTAAAATCGACAATTATGCAGGTTTTATTGGAACTGTTGTGGAATCTGTTGCATGTCAGTCAATGAAGGGTGCTGCAAACGAAGCTGTTGAAATAAATGATGGTATGATTGACATACCAGTAGCTTTTGATGGCACTTAGCAGAAGTGCGGCTCCAGTTCTAAGAGTTCTGTTGCCGCTGTGACCAGTGTGGATACTGGAAACGTAATAGATTTCCAGATTTTAATCAAACATTGTTATAAGTTTAAATCAGGGAATGAAGAAGAGTATATCTGTGACAGAAACTATGAAGGAACAAGTGGTGGTATTGAAGCCTCTGCAGCTATTGAAAATTTTTGGTCGATCTGTGAACGAAAGGGGAGTGTGTTACACTAAGTTCTTAGGTGATGGAGACTCAAAAGCATATAACAGTGTAGTAGCCGCTCAGCCTTATGGTGAGAAGGTTATCACAAAACTGGAATGTGTTGGTCATGTCCAGAAGAGGATGGGCACCAGGTTGAGGAAGTTGAAACAACGTTGGAGAGACAAGATAGATCATAAGAGGCAGGCTGACAGACAAAGTGATTGATGAACTACAACAGTATTATGGGATGGCCATTAGAAATAATGCTGAGGATTTCTTGAGAATGAAGCAGGCAGTGTGGGTTACCTTCTTCCACAGACTGTCAACTGATGAAAAACCAGTACACCACCTTTGCCCTCCTATACCTGATTATGGTGCAATTACCGCAATGCCCAGTACTCAAACAGTTCATACAGCCATAAACATTCTATCCCAGCAGCAGTCATGGATATCATAAAACCTATTTACAGAGACCTTGTGAGCGTGAGGTTGATCTATTCTGTTACTCTGCGCAACGGATTGATCTGAGATGTACCCTTTACCCTGTCGCTCCTGCAAGATGCAGGAGCCACACTGCAGGAGCCACTCTGCTACAGAAGTCAGACAGACGCTCCTAACGTTCTAAAGAGAAATGCCTGAAAAACTTTCAGCAATAAATATCTTCTGGCGTCGTCCACTCTAAGGAAATGACATTAAATTCACAAAATTTCTTACGTAACTAGTGGGATACTTGAGTGCTGAAGTAGTGCTAGTTAGTGTAAGAAAAACATGAAACTAACGAGAATTATTATTTATTTTGCAAAAATTCTGAGAAATCACAATGGCACTTTTAGTTATGAATTGAACAAATTATATCCTGGTTCTTTTTGGAATGTGAAGTTAACTCTCAAGGATAGGATTCGCTAATGGAATTTCTATACAAAGCTTAAGGTTGTTATTGACTTGGCAGAATGGCTGAGAGGCGCACCTACTCAACTTGTATAATTATCTTTTAGAATGTCACTAGGTACGGTCGAGGCTGTCGCGTGTGAAATGCAGTGAAGTCTACTGTTGTGGAGGAAATAATGGGGCTTGCAATAGCTGTAGCGCACAATACCGTAAGCTGCGATGACGGCTGTCTACGCTGCTCGCTGCTGACAAATATGGTAACTCTCGATCTATCTGGATTGACCTTCGCCAATAAAACTCTCCCTACGCCTTGATGAAGTCAAGGATTCCTATTCGCCCCTAGTCTAACTATTGGGGTGGCACACCGGTCAGATAACCAGTCCACTGCAATGCCACTCAAAATTCGCTTGCAGGCGTTTATGTATAACTCTGTCCATTCACACCGCACAATAAGTGTGTCAGGCAACACAGTGAACAACGCTTAATCACAAGGACTCAATATAGAGTTGCACTTCGATTCGCTCTCGACAGAGGTATTCTCCCAGTGAAGTACTGAGGAGAGACTTGTTCCTCGCTCCAAGAGCGACAATGGAACAGCGCCTCTCCACGCCACACATGAAGGGGTATATCTTTCAGTCTCTTCCATTACTCTTTCAGCTCAAGGCGTCAGAAATATCGTCTGCCAATCAGCATTGCTCTTCTAAAACTGGAGAAAGACGTTTCGTTTAAGGCGACCAATTCGGAAATCTGTAGCATCAGCTCTTGGCATTTGCTGTCGGCCTGGAAAAATCTCTGAAACTGTGTGCTATGTGTAAAGAATGCGTAGGTTGGACACTCCCACACAATGTAGTGGAATTTGCTTTTAAGCCAAACATAGGGTCGTTCCCCCTTTCACTCGGGCACACGCTGTCTGCTCCATGGGCGGCCGAGGTTGACTTGTCCTCTGAAGGGACCGGGCTCCCGGTGTGTGGTCTGCCTCTCTAGAACTAAAAGCTCATGTGACCGTCGTGTGTGGAATGTATGTGTTTACGCTAGCCTCGAGTATTTCAACCCCAGTGCGCACTTGTTATTTGCATATCGTTTACATGAATTCATACAACATTGACTTTATCTTATCGAGTTTGCGTTTGAATGAAGCGTCTTGATGTGCGGAATATGATTGTGAGGGCGGAATATGTAAGCAATGAAGGTCAGGAGACCATGACATCTTACAACCTGGAAAATCCTGAGTTACTGAAGAAGTATGGTCAGACTCAAAATCCCAAAAGACGTTCAATACTATTACACGGACTCGCTTGCCAAAAAATGGTTTTGTTGGAATGAAGGCACTAAAGTGGGGGTCAGTGACGCTGTTATTGCTTTTAATGATGGCAACATTGGTATGGTGAAAGTGCTACATCATATGGGAATTAGTCCTGGCACAAACTGCATCAGGGAACGTGAACGGATGGACAAGATTGGCATTGATAAAGCAGAGTATGCAGCACAGTTGGCCAGTAAGGAGTCCAGAAAGAAGAAAAAACATGGAAGAAGATCAAGAGGATCATGTACAGTATGGTCCAGGGTCCTTCTGAGTGACTAAAAATAAAAAATAAGCATATATTAAGTGAGTTACAGTCTTTTGAAACTTCAGAAGCCGTTCCTGAAAATTTGCATTTTGTGCTGCCTTTTTCCCTAAAGCTCAGAAACCACTTCGAGTAGAGTATTCAAATTTTATCTTAAGTCTGCTGAACTAAAAGAAGAATGTAATGTTATGTGTAATTAAAATTATTTAGGATAACGTACAAAGAAGTACACAAAATTTTAACCGTGTAATTAAAAGATTGTATTTCCGGAAGCAGTGGCTGAAATGCAATTATTTTAGTTCAGTAGACTCAGAACATACAGTTTAATGTCCTGTAAAAGTTTCATGTCAATGGCTGCAGTCGTTCCTGAAATACAGGGAAGCCAAGTCACTAAATTTAACATTGTGTGGATAGGGCGTTCCAACTCCCCTTAAATTGCGATATTTCATCTGCTAAGCTTGGAGTTTGTAGCGCCAGCCTATGTTCTACTGAATGCAACGGACAGAATTTTTTCCATTATACATAAATTATAATTATTGTTTTCGGAGTGTTATATACGGAGCGAACCCAAACTTCCGGACGTTGTTCATGGATATTTTCTGAGCATTTGGGGTCAAGGGGCCGGACTTTCCTGGTGGCTCGTTACAGACTAATAATGTAACTTTGATATATTTGCTTTGTTATGTCAGTTACCTTTGTTTCTGTCGAAAAAACAGCATTGATAAGCTTGAAATATGCAATTACCAAAACGTATACCATAAAATACAGCCTATTGTAACAAGACGCAGACAGATGCAAATGCAGTGTGGTGTACGCCATCGAAGTGTCATAGATTGATTTCATCGCTGACGTAGCGATGCCAGCTTGAACTAACAACTGTAAACAACAGGCATGTGTATTCGACCACTCAGTTGTGTGCAGGCATTGTTATGTAGTGGAAGTTCAAATTGGTTCAAATGGCTCTGAGCACTATGGGACTTAACATCTGTGGTCATCAATCTTCTAGAACTTAGAATTACTTAAACCTAACTAACCTAAGGGCATCACACACACATCCATGCCCGAGGCAGGATTCGAACCTGCAACCGTAGCACTCACGCGGTTCCGGACTGAAGCGCCTAGAACCGCTCGGTCACCACGGCCGGCTGTAGTGGAAGTGCGACGGTAGTGGTGCAAGGTTGTTGTATTATTGCTGCTGGCAGTGGAGCAACATCTCTAAGAGTTCGAGATATTTTCCATTTTGTTTTGAAGAAGGCGAGTGTGTGTGTGTGTGTGTGTGTGTGTGTGTGTGTGTGTGTGTGTGTGTGTGTGTGCAAAGTTTGTCCAGCACATCTTCATCCTTAAAAAATGAGTGAGCGTGGACGCCTGCCACAACTCGGTTGAAATTCAAAATGTGGACAACTTTTTTTTTCTAAAAAAGCGTCATATCACGGGCGACGAAACTTGGTGTTGTCAATATGATTTTATGATAAAACGAGTAAGTGCAGAAATTCACATGAAGGGTCAGCGCTTTGACGGCACAACCGACGTTGAAACCCATTGTGTTCCACGAGTTCAACAACATAATAAAGAAGGTCTTCCGTAGTAGTTTAAGTGGTTGTATGAACGTTCTGTGCGTTATAATAAAGGGTGGGCGGGACTATGTACGAGAGTTGGAACTTTAATAGTGGCAACTACTTATTTACAGATCGTACAAAATATATACGTCTTTCAAAGTTTTACTGACCTTGAAAGTAGTCACCGGCATTCTGTACGACCCGTTGCTGGCGATGTGGAAGTCGTAGGATACTCTTAGCGCTGCCAGTTATGTTCACAGTTCGAGCGGCGCGGTCTATTGCACGACGAATTTGTAGCAGTTGTGATGCGAATGCCGTGAAGTGTTTCCTTCAGTTTAGAAATCGAGTTGAGCTCACGAGGGTCATGTCCTGCAGAAAGTGTCATCACTTCTGTGTCTAAGCTGGCCGTACATTGTGTTCCAAAAACGAACAACATAGAGACAGAAGTGATGACACTTTCTGCATGACCTGACCATCATTTTACAGGACAGAGCTCAAGCACGTACAGTGCAAGCTGTTACTGATTTGTTTGACTGATAGAGCTGCTAAGAGCTATACCACCTACTGCACTCCACTGACTTAAACCCTAGTAAGTTCAACTCGATTTCTAAACTGAAGGAAGCACTTCACGGCATTCGCTTCAGAACTGCTACAAATTCGTCGGGCAACAGACCGCGTCGCTCGAACTGTCAACACAACTGGCACTGCTCTACGACTTCCACATCGCTGGCAACGGGTTATACACAAAGCTGGTGACTACTTCGAATGTCAGTAAAACTTTCAAACAAGTATCTATTTTGTACGAGCTGTAAATAAATAGTTGCCACTATTGAAGTTCCAATCGTCGTAGAACAACTGAAGCATTATTATTATTTTTTTTTTTAAATTTGTGGTAAGTTCCTGTGGGACCAAACTGCTGAGGTTATCGGTCGCTAGGCTTAGACACTACTTAATCTAACTTAAACTGACTTACGGTACGGACGACACACACACCCATGCCCAAGGGAGGACTCGAACCTCCGACGGGAGGGGGGGGGGGGGGGAGGGAGGAAAAGGAAAGGCGAACCGTGGCAAGGCGCCTTAGAGCTCACGGCCACCCCCCGCGGCATTGAAGCATTAAAATCTCATCGTAACTGCACTGTATTTTTTATTAATCCAGTCTTGAAATTTCTTGAACTGACCAGGTAGTTGTCGTTGTTGCGGGAATAAATCTACATAGCGTCGTCCTGCGGCTGCTCCATAGCTTTCAGTAAACCCATAGACGAGGTGCCAATAGGCCAACACTTGATGAGTAAACATATCCATACTGCTGTATACCGCCGTTACCATACAACACCGTCAGATGAATAAACACGGAACCCAGGCGAGCTGTGCTGAGCTTATGCTCGTACGGAGTAGAGCAGCGTAAATTATTGCCAACAACGACTACCGAGAGTAACCGCAACAAAATTTTTTTCAAAAAAATACACGTACAGTATACAGTCGACATTTGCACGGTTGTGCAGGTACTTTCAGTGCAACGCAGATACAAAGATGAATGCAGGGAAGAAACCAAGTGAAATGCAATCACCCCGTGACGAGCCGCCGAGACGACGTGTTTTGATACCAAAACTCTCAGAAAACGTTCCTGAACAAGCCCCAAAACTTGGTCGGTCGAATTCGTAAACTTCCGTCCGAAAACAAATAGTAGTCGAAATATGAACCACCCTGTCCTATCAGACGCAGCTGTCTATTAACACTGCATGATACGCTCAGTGTGTTTACCACTCGTGTTTCTACGTTCTTTAGCCCCCTCCTCAAAGAATCACCAGTTGGTACGAAAAGTCTTACCTGCCTTGGTGTGCCCGCATACACGGGGCACATGCTATTGTGACGTGTGCAAATTATTGGCGGGTGTTGGATACACCAGTGCCTTCACATGCCCCCACAGCCAGAAATAACTATTTAGGGTGAGTTATCGTGGAAACCACGCCGCCGGATCTCCTCCACCAATCCACCGGTCATCGAACGTCTGTTTCACGAACTGTCCTACGAAATGCGGGAAATGCGCTGCATAAACCACATCCACCGTCTTTCTGCAACAGTAACGTTCTCCATTTCATTTGGTAATCTGTCTCGTAACAGCTTGTATAGTATCTGTATAGTGAATGTTCTTGGTTGTAGTCAAAAGTGCAACACTCGGTAGTGATTATGTCCCAAAAAAATGTTGCCCTTCCTACAAAATACGACGCAATCTGACAACTCTCAGTTATGGTGCTTCAGATACCTTTACTTAAACAGGGCGACAGACGATGTATTTGATACCTGGAACGATTTGATATTGCCCACTTGTTAACTTTCCTGTTACTGAAACAAAACTAAATCTTCTTACCTACACTTAGTTTTTCTCCAATTAGCAATATGTATTCATGTATAAAGTAATTATACTTCGCCGTGGCTAGCTTCTAATACTACCGTATCACAAAATATGTAGTCAGAATGTGACGCAGCTGCCTTCCCCAATGTCACAAGGCGAACTTAACTACCGTGACCCGAAAGTAGCTTAAGGAGTGGATTATTGTTCAAAATTTGTTACGAGCAAAGATGGTGCTGAGCGAAACATTAACTCGATTTTCCACCAAAATATTTAGTTCAGTAGTATTGTATTGTATTGTATTGTAAACCAGGGACCTAGAAACGACGGAGGGTTGGTTCAAATGGCTCTGAGCACTATGGGACTCAACTGCTGTGGTCATAAGTCCCCTAGAACTTAGAACTACTTAAACCTAACTAACCTAAGGACAACACACAACACCCAGCCGTCACGAGGCAGAGAAAATCCCTGACCCCGCCGGGAATCGAACCCGGGAACCAGGGCGTGGGAAAACGACGGAGGGGCTCCGTCCCCGCCGCAGTGGTCCGCAACCTCACGACGACTACCGCAGTCCATTCCACCCTCCGCCGCCCCACACCAAACCACTCTTTCAGGGTTATTGTGCGTTTCGGCCCCCGGTGGATCCTCCCAGGGAACGTCTCACACCAGTCGAGTGTAACCCCTATGTCTGCGTGGTAGAGTAATGGTGGTGTACGCGTACATGCAGAACTTGTTTGTGCAGCATTCGCCGACATAGTCTAACTGAGGCGGAAGAAGGCGAACCAGTCCGCATTCGCCGAGGCAGATGGAAAACCACCTTAAAACCATCCACAGACTGGCCAGTTCACTGGACCTCGACACTAATCCGCCCGGTGGATTCGTACTGGGGACCAGGCGCTCCTTCCCACCCGGAAAGCCGCGCGTTAGACCGCACGGCCAACAGGGCGGGCGTAGTTCAGTTACTTCCGCACAAAGCATTTCTGCAAAGACTTCTAGTTCACATCTATTGTACAGGATGATTTCTTTGCACCTTCTACAAACTCAAGGTATTGATCTATGAGTGGACACGGAACAAAAACGTCCGGAAATGGACGGTTTCCATGCTAGAACATTTGTTCAATCATACACTGTTACAGAGACTGCGGTCTAATACACTCTGTACCATGCAAGCACTGTTAGTATGTGTTGAAAATGGTTTCCATGTGCCACAACCTATGCATGTACGCGCCGTAGCATGTTCTGTCTTAACGTTCACAACGTCCAGGCCGCATCTGAACAGTGTCAAAGGCAGCATGACACGCTGCTCCCGGGTCTCCACATCTGCAAAGGGCTTTGAACAAGAGATACTTTTTAGATGGGCCTATAATCAGAAATTGCACGGGTTGAGAGCCGATGAACGAGCAAGCCATGGAACTGGACCCGCTCGTCCGATCCAGCGACCAGGAGAGACACGATTGAGATGCGTCCAGACGTTACCGGCGGTGGGCTGGAACATCATCATGTCATCATGTAGCAGCCACACGACCCTTCGAATGAGCAGTGGAACTTCTTCCACCAGGAGAGGCAAAGTCACCCGGAAGAAACGCCGATAGTTCCGGCCTGTTAGGCGACGTGGAAGGAAGACTGGTCTCAAAATGCGGTCCCCAATTATACCGGGCAAACATTCCGACTGCGCCGATGCTGATTCTCTCTCACCATACCGCAGGGGTTCTGCATACTATCCCACATACGACTGTTATGAAAGTTGAAGATACCACTCCGCGTAAAGGTGGCGTGATCTGTGAATAGAATGGATGACACAAATCCCGGAATCGTGATTGCCTGGTGAAGAAAACAGTGACAAAAGTGCTCCCGAAGTCGGAAATCTGTCACTAGTGAGCCCTGGAGACGCTGTAACTGATAAAGCTAGTAGCAATTGTCATGAAGAATGTTCCACACGGTCGTCTGTCTTACCCTGTACTGGCGAGCCAACTGCCTGGTACTGACACGGCGGTCGCTTCCACAATGTTAACCACATTTTCCTGGAAGTCTGGTGTCCGAACATTCGGGGACGTCTTTCATGATTTCCTGTTTTCTGAAACGACCCTGTCTCAGACAAACGGCGAAACAGTGTTGCAAACACTGAATGCTGTGTTTGTTGTCGGCGGGGATAGGTCTCCTGGTACAACCTCCCTGCCAGCCAGCCGCCCGTTGCCATTTCACTTTCCGTAAGTAAACACTGTGTCGGCAAGCTCTCGATTCGAATACGGAACCATTGTGTACAACACTGTATCATATCCACTACTAGATAAGTCATCAAGAGAAGTGAATCGGACACAACATTACCTATTACTATGGCAGGACAGGGTGCTAGGTCATCACGTATGAGGATCAGTACCCCACCCCCTCCCCTCCCCCCGCCCCCAAGAAGGAAAGCACGCATTGTAGTGTTGTATTGTATTGTATTGTATTGTATTGTATTGTATGTTAACCGGGGACATAGCAACGACGTAGAGGCTCCGTCCCCGCAGCAGCCGCAATCCCACGACGACTACCGCAGTCCACTTCACCCCTCCGCCGCCCCACACCGAACCCAGGGTTATTGTGCGGTTCGGCCACCGGTGGAACCATTCCCTCCCCCCCCCCCCTCCCCCCCCCCCCCCCCCCCCGCCTCCCCCAGGGATCGTCTCACACCAGACGAGTGTAACCCCTAGGTTTGCGTGTAGCTGAGGCGGAATAAGGGGAAAAAGCCCGCATTCGCCGAGGCAGATGGAAAACCGCCTAAAAACCATCCACAGACTGGCCGGCTCACTGGACCTCCACACAAGTCCGCCGGGTGGATTCGTGCCGGGGACCAGGATCTCCTTCCCACTCCGCAAAGCCGTGCGTTAGACCACACGGCTAACCAGGCGGGCTAAACCATGCATACTGCGACTGTAGCTGCATGGTACAGCGCCCATTAGACTGCATTCTCTGTAACAAATTATGACTGAATAAATGTTTTCTAGCATGGAAACTATGCATTTCGGGACACAAGTTCATTAGACTTTTTTTTGTTCCCTATCCTGTCATCTACCAATCCATAGTTTGTAACCGAGCGAGGTGGCGCAGTGGTTAGCACACTGGACTCGCATTCGGAAGGACGACGGTTCAAACCCGCGTCCGGCCATCCTGATTTAGGTTTTCCGTGATTTCCCTAAATCGCTCCAGGGAAATGCCGGGATGGTTCCTTTCAAAGGGCACTGTCGACTTCTTTCCCCATCCTTCCCTGATCCGATGAGACCGATGACCTCACAGTTGGGTCTCTTCCCCAGACAACCCAAACATGGTTGGCACAAAGCGATTGTACGAGTGGCATGGAGTTGAAATAAAGGTACAAGTTTTGCCTTAACTTTGGGTTATTATTGTGCCACTAACGTACAAACTCTTGGATAGCCCACATCGATTAAGGTTACATGAAACACGTGCTGTTTTCAGCACAACCATACAAAGATCAGTTCCTCAACGAACACTGGAAAACCACGTAAGATACACAACTTCTTTGGTGAATGAAATACCGTATTGCTATACCAGTTCGCGAGATAAATGCAGTTCATAAACAGAACTGAAACTGGCCCACCGAATGGCATTCGCGAGAGCCACTCTGCCACAGCATCCAATATCTGAGCGAGATAAATCTCGACAAGCCAACATGGCTCTCGAAGTTAGTCTTCTGCTCGCGTGCTACCATCTGTAGAACCGACGCGTTCAGAAAGAAAATGAGAACTTGGAAGAACACCTGTTTCAAGTAATGTGCTCTAAACTCTGGTAAACACTCTACGATTAGGACGTGTAGGAAAGCGCTAACAATATTCTTCGCAGCATCAGGAGCACTAACATCGCAGAAGCCGTAAACATACACTAATTCTGCATATTCTTCATTAGTGTAGATGCGTGGCATTTTCGCCAGCACGTGTACAAACACAGTTAGCCTACCTAGAATGAAATTTTCATTCTGCAGCGGAGTGTGTGGTGATACGAAACTTCCTGGGGGATGAAAACTATTTGCCGGATCGAGATTTGAACTCGGACTCCGATTTCGAGACTCGTTCCGGCACACAATTTTAATCCCCCCAGGAGGTTTCGGTTAACCTTTTTTTATTTCTGATGTATTCTCAACCATCCGCACTACTTCACTCGCAACACACCACGGATAACTGGACTTTCAGCAGGATAGTTTAATGGCAGAAATACATCTCGACAAGAAAGGTTGGGTGCAGGTAGGTTGGGCTATAATAAGACATCAAAGCCAGTGGGTGGGTAATACACTACTGGTTATTAAAATTTCTACACCAAGAAGAAATGCAGATGATAATATGGTATTCATTGGACAAATAGATTATACTAGAAATGACATGTGATTACATTTTCACGCTATTTGGGTGCGTAGACCATGAGAAATCAGTACCCAGAACAACCACCTCTGACCGTAATAACGGCGTTGATACGCTTGGACATAGAGTCAAACAGAGCTTGGATGGCGTGTACAGGTACAGCTGCCCATGCAGCATCAACACGATAGAACAGGTCATCTAGAGTAGTGACTGGCGTATTGTGACGAGCCAGTTGCTCGGCCATCATTGACCAGACGTTTTCAATTGGTGAGACATCTGGAGAATGTGCTGGCCTGGTCAGCAGTCGAACATTTTCTGTATCCAGAAAGGCCCGTACAGGACCTGCAACATGCGGTCGTGCATTGTCCTGCTGAAATATAGGATTTCGCAGGGATCGAATGAAGGATAGAGCCACGGGTCGTAACACATCTGAAATATAACGTCCACTGTTCAAATTGCCGTCAATGCGAACACGAGGTGATCGAGACGTGTAACCAATGGCACCCCATACCATCGCGCCGGGTCATACGCCAGTATGGCGATGACGAATACACGCTTCCAATGTGCGTTCACTACGATGTCGCCAACCACGGATGCGACCATCATGATGCTGTAAAAGGAACCTGCATTCATTCGAACAAATGACGTTTTGCCATTCGTGCACCCAGGTTCGTCGGCGAGTACACCATCGCAGGCGCTCCTGTCTGTGATGCAGCGTCAAGGGTAACCGCCGCCATGGTCTCCGAGCTGATAGTACGTGCTGCTGCAAACGACGTAGAATTGTTCGTGCAAATGGTTGTTGTCTTGCAAACGTCCCCATCTGTTGACTCCGGGATCGAGACGTGGCTGCACGATCCGTTACAGCCATGCGGATAAGATGCCTGTCATCTCGACTGCTTGTGATACGAGGCCGTTGGGATCCAGCACGGCGTTCCGTATTACCGTCCTGAACCCACCGATTCCATATTCTGGTAACAGTCATTGGATCTCGACCAACCGCGAGCAGCAATGTCGCGATACGATAAACCGCAATCGCGATAGGCTACAATCCGACCTTTATCAAAGCTGGAAACGTGGTGGTACGCATTTATCCTCCTTACACGAGGCATCACAACAATGTTTCACGAGGCAACGCCGGTCAACTGCTGTTTGTGTATGAGAAATCGGTTGGAAATTTTCCTCATGTCAGCACGTGTCTGCACCGGCGCCAACCTTGTGCTCTGAAAAGCTAATTATTTGGATATCACACCATCGTCTTCCTGTCGATTAAATTTCGCGTCTGTAACACGCCATCTTCGTGGTATAGTAATTTTAATGGCCAGTAGTGTACATGCAGATGCTCGGCACTAGCGCGAAAACAAACCAACATAAAGCAGAGCTCACTCGAACAGTATTAGTAGTGAGGCACGCTTGACCAATAATAAATTTTACAGTAGCCAAGGCAAAATCAGTACGGCCAAGAAGGAAAGCAGTTTTCCAATGAAGCCTGTCCGTCAATTCAGATGTATCAGCATTCATATTATAGTCACTTTCCAATTAAAATGTGGGTGTCCGAAAGAGGCAGGATACTCTAGACAGGTGGAGGAGACAGGTGGAGGAGACAAGTGGTTAAACAGCTGATTGGTGGACACGTGTAGTCGACGTTCGTGACGCAAGCACTTTGCGGGTGGGAGGCGTCGGAGTTTGTGGCCCCTGCGACTCGGGCAACCCGCGAAACCTGGCTGACTCACTCCGGCGAGAGATCGATGCTCCCGCGCTTACGCCTCTGCCATCGAGATAAACGACGCCGGTCGGGCCGCTACTGCGTCTGCACACGCACCGCCCACTCTGTGGCAAGGTCGCTCACGTGCGCTTATCTCGGCCGCGCGTCTAACGAGGCATTCTATCGCCGCGTCTTTGTTCCTGGTGCCGGCTGTCTGGACCTCTCTAGCCGTCAGCTCTCTTGAAATGTGGATAAAAGATAGATGCAGCTAACAGTCGGAACAGTAGAGCTGCATTACGAAGCGGAACAGTTACGTGGAATATTTTCTGGTCTTCAGCCCAAAGATTGCTTTGATGCAGCTCTCCACCCTACTCGATCCTGTGCAAGTCTCTTCATCTCAGAATAACTACTGCATTCTAATTTCCTTTGAACCCGCTTAATGTATACATCGCCGGCCGCCGTGGACGCGCCATTCTAGGCGCTTCAGTCCGGAACCGCGATGCTGCTACGCTCGCAGGTTCGAATCCTGCCTCGGGCATGGATGTGTGTGATGTCCTTAGGTTAGTTAGGTTTACCTAGTTCTTTGTCTAGGGGACTGATGACCTTAGATGTTAAGTACCATAGTGCTTAGAGCCATCTGAACCATTTGAATGTGTTCACATCTTGGTACCCCTCTACTTTTACCCCCCATACTTCCGTCAGACATTAAATTGATGATCCCTTGATGTCTCAGAATGAGGCAAGTTGTGCTACAAATTTCTTTTCTCCCATTTCTATTCAGTACCTCTCAATTGATCACATGATCTACTCATCTAGCCTTCAGTATTCTTCTGCAGCACTACATGTGAAAAACTTTTATTGTGTGACCTGCCAATCTTCTCATTTCACTTCCGTATAAAGCTACACTCCAGATAAATACTTTCTAATACTTATATCCATATTCGATGCGGGTAAGCTACTACAAACAGCATAGTGAACGCCTTATTGTGGCCAAGATAGATACGAAGCCCACGCCTACCACAGTAGTACAAGTTTATATGCCAACTAGCTCTGCAGATGAAGAAATTGAAGAAATGTATGGTGAAATAAAAGAAATTATTCAGATAGTGAAGGGAGACGAAAATTTAACAGTCATGGGTGACTGGAATTCGGTAGTAGGAAAAGGGAGAGAAGGAAACGTAGTAGGTGAATATGGACTGGGGGTAAGAAATGAAAGAGGAAGCCGCCTGGTAGAATTTTGCACAGATCACAACTTAATCATAGCTAACACTTGGTTCAAGAATCATAACAGAAGGTTGTATACATGGAAGAATCTTGGAGACACTAAAATGTTTCAGATAGATTATACAATGGTAAGACAGAGATTTAGGAACCAGGTTTTAAATTGCAAGACATTTCCAGGGGCAGATGTGGACTCTGACCACAATCTATTGGTTATGAACTGTAGATTAAAACTGAAGAAACTGCAAAAACGTGGTAATTTAAGGAGGTGGGACCTGCATAAACTGACTAAACCAGAGGTTTTACAGAGTTTCAGGGAGAGCATAAGGGAACAATTGACAGGAATGGGGGAAAGAAATACAGTAGAAGAAGAATGGGTAGCTTTGAGGGATGAAGTAGTGAAGGCAGCAAAGGATCAAGTACGTAAAAAGACGAGGGCTAGTAGAAATCCTTGGGTAACAGAAGAAATACTGAATTTAATTGATGAATGGAGAAAATGTAAAAATTCAGTAAACGAAGCAGGCAAAAAGGAATACAAACGTCTCAAAAATGAGATCGACATGAAGTGCAAAATGGCTAGAGGATAAATGAAAGGATGTGGAGGCTTATGTCACTAGGGGTAAGATAGATACTGCCTACAGGAAAATTAAAGAGAACCACTTGTATGAATATCAAGAGCTCAGATGGAAACCCAGTTCTAAGCAAAGAAGGGAAAGCAGAAAGATGGAAGGAGTATATAGAGGGTCTATACAAGGATGATGTACTTGAGGACAGTATTACGGAAATGGAAGAGGATGTAGATGAAGATGAAATGGGAGATATGATACTGCGTGAAGAGTTTGACAGAGCACTGAAAGACCTAAGTCGAAACAAGGCCCCGGGAGTAGACAACATTCCATTAGAACTACTGACGGCCTTGGGAGAGCCAATCCTGAGAAAACTCTACCATTTGGTGAGCAAGACGTATGAGACAGGCGAAATACCCTCAGACTTCAAGAAGAATATAATAATTCCAATCCCAAAGAAAGCAGGTGTTGACAGATGTGAAAATTACCGAACTATCAGTTTAATAATTCACGCCTGCAAAATACTAACGCGAATTCTTTACAGACGAATGGAAAAACTAGTAGAAGCCGACCTTGGGGAAGATCAGTTTGGATTCCGTAGAAATATTGGAACACGCGAGGCAATAGTGACCCTACGACTTATCTTAGAAGCTAGATTAAGGAAAGGCAAACCTACGTTTCTAGCATTTGTAGACTTAGAGAAAGCTTTTGACAATGTTGACTGGAATACTCTCTTTCAAATTCTAAAGGTGGTAGGGGTAAAATACAGGGAGCGAAAAGCTATTCACAATTTGTACAGAAACCAGATGGCAGTTATAAGAGTCGAGGGACATGAAAGGGAAGCGGTGGTTGGGAAGGGAGTGAGACAGGGTTGCAGCCTCTCCACAATGTTATTCAATCTCTATATTGAGCAAGCAGTGAAGAAAACAAAAGAAAAATTCGGAGTAGGTATTAAAATCCATGGAGAAGAAGTAAAAACTTTGAGGTTTGCCGATGACATTGAAATTCTGTCAGAGACAGCAAATGACTTGGAAGAGCAGTTGAACGGAATGGGTAGTGTCTTGAAAGGAGGATATAAGATAAACATCAACAAAAGCAAAACGAGGATAATGGAATGTAGTCGAATTAAATCTGGTGATGCTGCGGGAATTAGATTACGAAATGAAACGCTTAAAGTAGTAAATGAGTTTTGCTATTTGGGGAGCAAAATAACTGATGATGGTCGAAGTAGGCAGGATATAAAATGTAGACTGGCAATGGCAAGGAAAGCGTTTCTGAAGAAGAGAAATTTGTTAACATCGAGTATAGATTTAAGTGTCAGGAAATCGTTTCTGAAAGTATTTGTATGGAGTGTAGCCATGTATGGAAGTGAAACGTGGACAATAAGTAGTTTAGACAAGAAGAGAATAGAAGCTTTCGAAATGTGGTGCTATAGAAGAATGCTGAAGATTAGATGGGTAGATCTCATAACTAGTGAGGAGGTGTTGAATAGGATTGGGGAGAAGAGAAGTTTGTGGCACAACTTGACCAGAAGAAGGGATCTGTTGGTAGGACATGTTCTGAGACATCAAGGGATCACTAATTTAGTATTGGAGGGCAGCGTGAGGGGTAAAAATCGTAGAGGAGACCAAGAAATGAATACACCAAGCAGATTCAGAAGGATGTAGGTTGCAGTAGGTACTGGGAGATGAAGAAGCTTGCACAGCATAGAGTAGCATGGAGAACTGCATCAAACCAGTCTCAGGACTGAAGACCACAACAACAACAACATATTCGATGTTAACAAATTTTTGTTCTTATGAAACGTTTTTCTTGCTGCTGCCTGACATTTTATATCGTCTCTACTTCGGCCATCATAAGTTGATTTAGTGCCGAAATAGAAAACCTCATCTACTAATTTTAGTGTCTCGTTTCCTAATCTACTTACCTCAGCATCGCCTGATTTAGTTCTACTACATTCCATTACACTCGTTTTGCGGTCCCAAGTTCGAGTCCCGGTCCGGCACACAGTTTTAATCTGCCAGGAAGTTTCAGGACATTCCTTGTATGGTACATCTCTTGCGACAGTGTCGTGGTGACTTTTGTCGACAGGACAATCCTCGTGTGAAGCCTCTCATAGATAGTGTTGTGGTGAGAGAAGTGAGCCAGCTTGCCTCAGTGCAGAACACAACAGCTTTAAGACGTCCTTCCGAAACGAATCAGTGCATCCATCCAAGCCAAACGGGTGCAGCGTCATATTGATACGTGGGCTGGTGCTGGCTAGTTATCTGTAACTGTGGCTCGATTTTGTTACCGCTGAAGTAACATGACGTGTCTTCTGAACTACTGAGGCTTCATTTCCTTGCCTCGTCTGCTGGGCGCTTCTCGTCTTTTGTCAGGCGGTGTAGCTTCTAGAGTTCGTAAGCACACAGAAAGAGACCACCTTAGGAGGTCCTAGCGGTAACTTCTCCCAGTCTCTACTGGCTGCCCGCAGCAGCCCACCAGGAAAACGGGAGATCCGAGATAGCGAGACGACGGTGCCGGCAGCTGAAGACAAGTCTTAAACAGCGAGAAGCGCTGAAGTTGCCCGCCGGGCATTAAATCATTTCCTCAGCGCGGATATACGACCGCCCGTAAAACGGCGGCTGCGGCGGCGACGGCGACGACCCACTTGCTGCAGTCGCTCGGCTCAGCCCGGGACGAAAGCCGTAAACGGCATTACGGCGCAGCTTTTAGCCCCGCCGGCGCTCCGTCGGCACGAGAAGTGGGACGGCGCGATTCCAGACGAGGGAAGCGGTGGAAAAACATAAATAAATACACATATATATCTGGATTTATTGGCGAACAGCGTGCGGACCTCTGCCGTCGGCAGACAATAGAGAGCAGATGCTTTTAAAAGCGACAGACGGGCCAGAGCCAAAGAACGACGAAAAAAACTGCGAACGAAATCGTCGTGTCGCGACAGAATATTTTGAACTGGAAGCTTTCCTTTGGTCCTATTCAAGTGGTACAGTCGTGATATAAAATGCAGCAACCATCCTACATAAAAACTAAGGTTTATGGAAAGAGGCTATAGCTCGTGCAGGCTACGGCTGCCGATGCGGAGTGAGCAGTTTTCGTCCAATGCGCTGGGTGAGTTCATTCGTTTGTTCGGAAGGGGAGACCAATAAGTTGTAATCCCTGACACAGTACTCGTTAAAGCCTGTGCTATGGTAAATCGGAGAAAGACGAAGGTAATGAGAAGTAGTAGAACAGCGAAAAACTTAACATCAGGATTGATGGTCACGAAGTCAATGAAGTTAAGGAATTCTGTTACCCAGGCAGTAAAATAACCAATGACGGACGGAGCAAGGAGGACATCAAAAGCAGACTCGCTATGGCAAAAAAAAGGCATTTCTGGCCAAGAGAAGTCTACTAATATCAAATACCGGCCTTAATTTGAGGAAGAAATTTCTGAGGATGTACGTCTGGAGTATAGCGTTGTATGGTAGTGAAACATGGACTGTGGGAAAACCGGAACTGAAGAGAATCGAAGCATTTGAGATGTAGTGCTATAGACGAATGTTGAAAATTGGGTGGACTGATAAGGTAAGGAATGAGGAGGTTCTACGCAGAATCGGAGAGGAAGGGAATATGTGGAAAACACTGATAAGGAGAAGGGACAGGATGATAGGACATCTGCTAAGACATGAGGGAATGACTTCCATGGTACTAGAGGGAGCTGTAGAGGGCAAAAACTGTAGAGGAAGACAGAGATTGGAATATGTCAAGCAAATAATTGAGGACGTAGGTTGCAAGTGCTACTCTGAGATGAAGAGGTTAGCACAGGAAAGGAATTCGTGGCGGGCCGCATCAAACCAGTCAGTAGACTGATGACCAAAAAAAAGAAAAACATGGTAAGTGACCGGGATTCACCTTATGGTAAAGGATTTTCGCATAGATATCGACCGCGTGTACCTGAATGGTGGCAAATCAGACTTACATCCTCTCTGTAATAACAATGATCCGTCAAGTAAGTTCGAAATGCAATCACACGTCAGGATGGATCAAAAGCAAACCAGAAGATGCTACCAACGTGGCAATAATAAGGTCGCCAACCTAATTAGGCATTAACTGAGTTTCTTCCCTGTACAAGTTGGTATATATTCATGCAAAACAACAAGTTGTAACACTGCATAATATAGCAGAATTTTAGAACCAGAAAATCTATTGAACTGATAGTTTCACGTTATGTACTGATATGGAAAATCACGAATACATAACACTACACTATAATGTTTACTACAAAACTTTGTACTGTCTAATAATCTGATTAAAATCGGGCATAGGCTACCCTAGAAATTGTACTTTCATGCCACACACAAAATGTTAATTTTGATAAAGATAAAACACTGATAAATTTTGACTTTTATATTGACTTTAACTTTTGCTGGTCAAACCAATTTAGAACAGAATTCAAATGAATGAGGGGGGGGACCCTGAAACTGTTATGATCGCTGTATTGCGGAAAAAAGATTACTGAATTTGTTATTCATTCAAGATCTCCAGTATTTAAGTTACTACTCTTTTCATCGTATTTACTGCTCATTTAAATGCCTTTAAATCTGTCTCGAAATAATAAACTTCATTACTATATCAATACTAAAGTTATCTTTCAATTTCGTTAGACCTTTGCTATTCATTTACTACTTCATTAACAAAACATTTCTTTAAACACCATTCTAATATAGCTAGTTCTGCAAATAATTATTATTATCAATATTTTTAAATTTCATTTCGTGACACTCGGATTGCACAACGTTTGGAAAGGACCCTGTCTAGGTTAGTTGTGAGGATAATTAAATGAGGGCAAAGTTCTGGCAAAATTTAGGTTATTATTGAACAGTTCACTCTATGGTCTATACGCATACAGTACTAAAAGTTTCAACCTGCTTGTATCGATGCGGCGTTTGGCAGGCGGCGAGATGGCGAGGCACAGAGCACACATACAACACAGCTATGGCTCTTGACGTATCGGCACTTTAATTCTTCTTAGCGTCGCAATACTTTTCCATTTAGTGCCTATGGAATTTTGCCATGCTGTGTGGGCGTTGGAACGGCATACCCGAGGCTCAGTGAAGCAATGTCTTCCAGGAGAGCCTCCTCGCTCCAGAAGGTGTTGCTCAAACCAGTGCCAAACTCCAACTGTTACTGCTGAGCCCGTTGTGCCGTGCAGTGCCCGCGCGCATTTTCCCGCGCTCGCCTGCCATCCACCTTTTACCGCTCCCTGACAGACCGGGTATTCATCCGAGGTTTTGCATTCTACATATCCTAACACATTGCCTACGTATGGACCAGACGCACAGTTACAATTTTAAACATCTTACAACAGTTTCAACATTTGTTACATTTCAATTCTATTACAATGTTACTTGACAATCGACATAAACATTAATATTCACATTGAAACTTATTTACAGCTTTCTTAACATAATGGCATGAAACAAAAAGAAATGAAATCAGAACATCAATTACACAAGTTTATCGTAAAATCAGATGATAAGAATTACTTATATGTACAATAGTACAGAGTCGTTACGGTTACAAAGTGTTTTCCATCTTTCGATGTCAGGGATGACAGAATCGAAACGCGCGCCCTTCAGTCTTTCTCAAACGATTTTACAGAAACTATTCGGTAAAAAATTTGATGACAGGTTCACGATGCTGTGCCCTCGTAGTTATTGTGATATTTTTGTGAAAATAAGAACACCACGCGGAATTTTGAAAAGTGTGCAATGAAAAATAGGGGTCGCCATCACTTTGCGTTTGATGTATATTACATACTGTAATACGTTTCTGCTTATGAAATTTAGCTAACATATTGAATTACGACTTAGGTAGAGGTATGTATCTGTCATTAATCTTGAGAAAATTGATGTGATGTATCACACTCGTTTGTGATCGCCTCGCGCCAATGAGAAAGCCAGAGTGAATTATTCACAACATTCCTCATATTTCATAAACGATTTCAGATATCAAAATCAGATTTTGGCAAATAATAGCACGCAAAGAGGAGGGCATTTTACCATATCGTTATTGTGTAAAACTTCATTATCTATCGTGTTATTCCAATAACTACAGACGTTTTCAGTGAAAGAATGTAATTTTTATGGGCTGTCGATAGCTGGTGAAACGAGAAATTCTATGGGCTTTGGAACAACATATCTGGAGCACATTACACGTTTTTTGTACCATACAGCATGGCTCCAGGAACAATTTCGCTGGCCACCAAACTCCCCAGACACAAACATTATTCGGTTCTAGGCGCTCAGTCCGGAACCGCGCGACTGCTACGGTCGCAGGTTCGAATCCTGCCTAGGGCATGGATGTGTGTGATGTCCTTAGGTTAGTTAGGTTTAAGTAGTTCTACGTTCTAGGGGACTGATGACCACAGATGTTAAGTCCCATAGTGCTCAGAGCCATTTGAACCATTTTGAACAAACATTATTGAGCATATGTGGGCTGCCTTGCAACGTGCTGGTCAGAAGGGATATCCACCCCGTCGTACTCTTACGGATTTATGGACGGCCCTGCAGGATTCGTGGTGTCAATTCCCCCCAGCACTACTTCAGACATTAATTAGTCGAGTCCATGTCACGTCGTGTTGCGGCACTTCTGCGTGCTCGCAGGGTCCCTACACGATATTAGGCAGGTGTACCAGTTTCTTTGGCTCTCCAGTCTATCGACTTTCTGCCCTTGAAAACGGATAAATTAACACGAAAAATATACTTCTTCAACCTAAGTTTTCACTCTTTGGCACTATTCGTCATGCCAAAATACTGATATGATCCTCGATTACAACATGATTCTTGAGCAGTGTTTCAAAAAATTAGAATCAATACGAGACTACTGGTGTGTTTTTCTGTTGTAGTCAACCACTTGCCGCTTTTCGAAAAAAGCCACAAACGGTGAACGGACTAAGTTTTCGTTTATTTGCGCATTTAATTTAATGTTTTGATTCTATATGCCTTGAAACTGAAAGAGTCAAAAATGTTCCAGTCTTCGTTCTGTTTTTACGTTTGTTACAGGGAATAATTGGAATAACTTATTATATTATCGAGAAATAGGAAACAGAGTGTCACTGAAATGATACAGGTTTTGGGGTGGGTATCATTAAAAGAAAGGAGTTTTTCGTTGCGGCGGAATCTTCTCACGAAATTTCAATCACCAATTTTCTCCTCCGAATGCGAAAATATACTCACGAACGATCACCATACTAAAATAGTGGAAATAAGAGCTCACATCGAAAGGTATTGGTGTTCGTTTTTACTGCCAGCTGTATGAGATTGGAGTAATAGAGAATTATTGTGAAGGTGGTTGGATGGACACTCTGCCAGGCACTTAAGGGCGATTTGCAGAGAATTCATGTCGATGTCGATGAAGATGTGGATGTAAATAACCGAAAATCGGTTATTTCAGAAACCAGTTATTTTACCGGTTTTGCCGGCCGCTGTGGCCGAGCGGCTCTAGGCGCTTCAGTCCGGAACCGCGCTGCTGCTACGGTCGCAGGCTTGAATCCTGGCTCGGGCATGGATGTGTGTGACGTCCTTAGGTTAGTTAGGTATAAGTAGTTCTAAGTCTAGGGGACTGATGACCTCAGATGTTAAGTCCCATAGTGCTTAGAGCCATTTGAACCATTTTTTGAGCGGTTTTAACAGTCAAATTAAACCGATATAACCGAAAACCGGTTGTTTAGTCGGTAACCGCTATCCGTATGTCGGATCCATCTTTTTTTCTTCCTGTGACTCCTAATAATTCAAAAAATGGTTCAAACGGCTCTGAGCACTATGGGACTTAACATCTGTGGTCATCAGTCCCCTAGAACATAGAACTACTTAAACCTAACTAACCTAAGGACATCACACACATCCATGCCCGAGGCAGGATTCGAACCTGCGACCGTAGCAGTCGCGCTTCCGGACTGAGCGCCTAGAACCGCTAGACCACCGCGGCCGGCTCCTAATAATTCCCAGCAGGCATCTCCTCATCGCTCACTAAGCAACCGTAATTTGTAATTATTTTCGCATTTGGATTCCAGATATGTCTTAATGTAAACAAGTAACATACACTAATCATCAATTCTGCGGTCAAGAAAAGAGTGTTTAGTTTAATAAAAGTAGTTCACGCCACTTACATAGTCGTCATTATTTCCTGTCGGTGTGCATCGTCGTTTCTCTCAGTATCCCTAATTATAAAGCAGATCATCTGATTCTGTGACTTCTTTGTAATTTATAATGTAAAATGTATAATCTACATCTACATCTACATTTATAATCCGCAAGCCACCCAACGGTGTGTGGCGGAGGGCACTTTACGTGCCACTGTCATTACCTCCCTTTACTGTTCCAGTCGTGTATGGTTCGCGGGAACGACTGTCTGAAAGCCTCCGTGCGCGCTCGAATCTCACTAATTTTACATTCGTGCTCTCCTCGGGAGGTATAAGTAGGGGGAAGCAATATATTCGATACCCCATCCAGAAACGCACCCTCTCGAAACCTGGCGAGCAAGCTACACCGCGATGCAGAGCGCCTCTCTTGCAGAGTCTGCCACTTCAGTTTGCTAAACATTTCCGTAACGCTATCACGGTTTCCAAATAACCCTGTGACGAAACGCGCCGCTCTTCTTTGGATCTTCTCTATCTCCTCCGTCAACCCGACCTGGTACAGATCCCACACTGATGAGCAATACTCAAGTATAGGTCGAACGAGTGTTTTGTAAGCCACTTCCTTTGTTGATGGACTACATTTTCTAAGGACTCTCCCAATGAATCTCAAACTGGTACCCGCCTTAACAACAATTAATTTTATATGATCATTCCACTTCAAATCGTTCCGCACGCATACTCCCAGATATTTTACAGGAGTAACTGGTACTAGTGTTTGTTCTGCTATCGTATAATCATACAATAAAGGATCCTTCTTTCTATGTATTCGCAATACATTACATTTGTCTATATTAAGGGTCAGTTGCCACTCCCTGCACCAAGTGCCTATCCGCTGCAGATCTTCCTGGATTTCGCTACAATTTTCTAATGCTGCAACTTCTCTGTATACTACAGCATCATCCGCGATAAGCCGCATGGAAATCGAGGAAATGAATGTGCTGTCAAGTCCTGGGACGCACACTGATGATGTCCGACCCTTCACCAATCCGTCCTTTTGCTGTGTGTGTGTTTGGCGAGGGGTGGTTGGAAACGGCTTCTACTGGAGGCGGAAGCCAGGGGTGGATCGCTCAGCCATCAGGGGTGAACACATCCCACGGCGCAGCTGGCAACCACCTTAGATATCCGCCTTCTGCTACGACGTTCCTTCCGAAATACACAAAACTAAACCAGAGTTGTGGCAGGATTCTCGTAAAGTGGTGCCCATGTGTAAAGGAGAAAATTACACAATACGGCGGTGCAGCCTGTTCGAGAGTTCTTTCCCGCCGCTTACAGTCCTTATGAAATTGGTACAATAGATAAATTGGAGCAGATTCAGGAGCAAAATTCTAGATTGGTAACAGGTGCGTATAGCCCATACGAATATGTGAGAAATACATGTTGCATAGTAAAAGGTTTGCACTTACAATTAAAATGTCGTCAATATTTACTGACAAGCCACGAAGAAATTAAAGAGGTTAGCTGTCAGCGGGCGTCGAGTTTTGTCAGTGGCACAAACTGAAATACACTGATCGCAAAAAGAAAAGCAACATTAAGAAGGAGTTGTGCAGCGTAAACGAAAGTTGGTTGGTATGTTTCAACATCTGAAAGATGTCTACTCAGACTTCACGGCAGTTGGATAAGAGTAACTATGAGGATGCAAATGAGGTTTGTTTTAAATACGTACTGTAACTGTCATGAATGTTAGTCACGTTTGAGACTGGACGTCGTGAGTTAACGAGCACTTCGCTCTCATTTAAGTATAGGGCAGAAAGGGTCAGGCTTCAGGAATTGTGAAACGAACATCTTCGCCACGAGATGGGGAAACCGTCTATTGTGCTGAGGAGGCCTAAGCGCTGTAGCGTGCGAGAACCTACGTCATAGGGAAACCCAGTAGAAGCCCTTAAATATTTCTGTGTGAGCTCTGGTTTATTTTATATTAGCCTGATCATCATTTCTTGCTACGTAGGTGGGCGCCAACAAAATGTTTTCACATTCTGAGAAAAAAAGCTAGTGACTAAATTTTCATGACGAGATCGTGTTGCAACGAACGACGCCTTCGTTTTATTGACTGCTATCCCAATTCTCGTGCAATCTCTCCCTTATTTCGCGATAATGCAAAACTAGGTACCCTTTTTTGAACTTTTTCGATGTCCTCCGTCAATCCTGTTGAAACGTCCCCTTAGAAAAATTGCGAATTACTGTCCTGATAAACCCCTTACGTTATTTGCTTTTCAAACAGCGGAGCAAAACTGAACGTGCTCAGACATTACTCTCTACTTATTCTGATCAACACTAAACTGACACACAATATTTTTAGCGCAACGCAATCTGACTTTCAATAATCCCTGCAAAAGAATGGCGCTGACTAACAATAACCTATATCTTTCATGAATCTCTTACCTCACAAAAATCTTCGTTACTCGAACTACTGCAATACAGCGAGCGCCAATACCGCCAGCTAAATAAAAGATTCAAACTACTGAAGGCACTAACTGCTGATAGGCATACTAAGCAAATGAAAGATTTTGATAGAGAACAAACAATGTATTTACCTTAATAGTGTTCAAAAGTCATAATATACATATCAGTTCATGACATCCAGTCTTACAAATTTACTCTCTCTAATGGACACACGTTGATCATCCGCTGTCAAAACTCCGCCATCTCTCTCTCCACATCCACCACTGCTGGCGGCTCACCTCCAATTGCGCAACGCTACGCGCTGTTAACAGCCAACTGCCCAACACTACAATAGCAAATTCCAACAATGCAAACCAGCCATAGACTGCACACAGCACAGTGATTTTCGTATAGAGCGCTACGTGGCGTTATCAACATAAAAACCTAAACAGCTTACTTACACTGTCTGATGATTATCACACATCACGCAGCAGTACTCCAGAAGAGGGCACACAAGCGTGGTGTAAGCAGTGCCTTTAAAAGACCTGTTGCATTTCGTCTGAGAATAAGCCGGCATATTTAGTTTGCTTTCCCCACAACATTATCTATCTGATTATTCCAGTTTAAGTTATACATAATGTAATACCTAAGTATTTAGAAGAATTTACACCTTTAGATTTATGTGATTAACTGAAATTTAGCGGATGACTTCACACTTTTCATTATGTATAGTAAATTTCCACTTTTTACACAATACAGATACCTTGTGGCAATCATTTTTCAATCGGTTTAGATCTTCTGATGACTTCACAACTTTTCGCACAATACAGATAACTTGTCTAAATCATTTTGCAATCGGTTTCGATCATCTGATGACTTTACAAGACAGTGACAGCATCATCTGCAAACAATCTCGGAGCACTGCACAGATTGCCTCCTAAATCCCTTATGTAGATCAGAAACAGCAGATATCCTGTAACACTTTCTTGGGGAACGCTTGATATTCGTTCTGTTTTACTCGATGACTTTCCATCAGTTGTTACGAATTGTGACCTACCTCCCAGGAAATCACGAATCCAGTCAAACAACTGAGACGATTTCCATAGGCACGCAATATGATTGGAAGTCGCTTATGAGAAACTGTGTCAAAATCCTTTTGGAAATCTAGAAGTCTGGAATAAACTTGACTTCTCCTGTCGATAGCACTTATTACTTCTTCAGAATCAAGAGCTAGTTGTATTTTTCTGAATCCGTGTTGGCTATTTGTCCATAAACCGTTTTCTTAGTGGTGATTCATAATGCTCGAAGACAGTATGTGTTTCAAAACCCTGCTGCAAATCGACAATGATATGGGTCTATAGTTCAGCGGATAAATCCTATTTCCTTTCTTGGGTGTTGGTGTGACTTCTGCAATTTTCCCGTCTTTGGATACGGATTTTTCTACGAGCGAGCGGTTGTACGCGTTTGCTAAGTATGGAACTATTGTGTCAGCATACTCTGAAAGGCCCTGCCTTTGCTAAGCGAGTTAAGCTGCTTCGCTGCACCAAAGATTTTTGTCTCTTAAAGCGTTAAGTAGGATGTTTTCAGCGTCTGCCGTTTTTTGTAGAAGTGGAACCTATCTACGCACGCACCAGCTGGCACCTGTGCAGTATGGTTATCCTTCGAATCTAGGAGTCATAGGATGCATGTTTGTGCCGTTGTCCGTACGTCCGGGTACGATCACCCACTAATATGGTCCAATATAGTAAATGGCAGACGTAAGCGATTTTTAGAGCAGAGCGAAAAAGTGTCACGGCAAGCGCCTTGGGGGAAAAGAGGCGTACGACAATCTGGTAGGCCGGCCGGTGTGGCCGAGCGATTCTAGGCGCTTCCGTCTGGAACCGCGTGACAACTACGGTCGCAGGTTCGAATCCTGCCTCGGGCATGGATGTGTGTGATGTCCTTAGGTTGGTTAGTTTTAAGTAGTTCTAAGTTCTAGGGGACTGATGACCTCACATGTTAAGTCCCATAGTGCTCAGAGCCATTTGAACCATTTTGACAATCTGGCCACGTAGTAGGGCCGCTGGCGGATTTGTGCCAGTTCAGGCGTAGGTATAGGGAAAAGTTAGCAAAGAGGAACAGTAAAACTTGCTCAAATCGGAACGTGTACAATTCGGAAATCTGCCCAAACCGTACAAGTATTTCAGTCCCGAGGCTTTCAATGTACTTTTATATGCTGATTTTTTGTATACAGCGGAATGTGCCTAAAGCGTAAACGGAAAGCAAACCTTAGAGCGTACTTAATAATTCACTTATAATGCGGAAAAGAGCCTATACAGTACTACCGTATTGTAGTTCATTAGTTACTCACGACTCTACAAGGACGTTATGACATCTTCCTTACTTTATGGATGCATATGATTTATTTACCGGTGCGTTAATATAATTGCTTATATATTAGCACCTGGAGTGGACGTAAGTAAGGGTGATGCATAACAAAGTATTTTTGTTGTACTTATCTTGTAATTTGCCTGAGTCGAGTAGCTGGTGTTTCGTTCCAATTAAAACTCCAGGTCATACAATTTGCGGAGGTTTATTTGTTGATGATAACATTTTTACAAAATCATTGCAGAATACATCAAACTTCACATATAGTCTCTTTGACAATCCAACCGCTGACAGACCGACTTACTGACCGAAAAGACTTGACTGCAAAGTGAATCCCTAAGTGAACTGACGCTGCATTGCCGCGTTTGCTTTTATATATATATATATATATATATATATATATATTCCAAACAATGAGTGTTCATTACTTCAATTATTACATCATCGTGAAATTAATAGTTACAAATATACAAAAGTTGACAAGCAGATTACTTACAGCATAAAATATTAGTTCATTACAGCTGAGTTTTAGGTTAGAAATTGTACAATTTAAGATTGAAAATTAAATATGGCTTTTTTACAATAATACGTTTCATTAATTTAATAAATACAAATCAATTATCGATCGGAAAATATTTCTAACATTTACGTAATATATACACAAGTTGTTTAACCTCTTTAATGGCTCATAACTTTGAAATATGCATCCAAACGTAAGTAATGGAGTTAATTACATGTGCTAATAATGATCAGTTAATTATTTTAGTAATGGTATTAATTCCGGTTTACAAATTTGGGTTTGAAATTACGTATCACTTGAAATTACGTGAATTTAAATTTCGTTCTTGCTGTTTGATCGATTTACAATAACGTTTTCCAAACTGAACTTTCGAGATCTAATTGCAGTTAATTAACGAAAGTAATAGTGATGCTAACATTTATAACTACACTCCTGGAAATTGAAATAAGAACACCGTGAATTCATTGTCCCAGGAAGGGGAAACTTTATTGACACATTCCTGGGGTCAGATACATCACATGATCACACTGACAGAACCACAGGCACATAGACACAGGCAACAGAGCATGCACAATGTCGGCACTAGTACAGTGTATATCCACCTTTCGCAGCGATGCAGGCTGCTATTCTCCCATGGAGACGATCGTAGAGATGCTGGATGTAGTCCTGTGGAACGGCTTGCCATGCCATTTCCACCTGGCGCCTCAGTTGGACCAGCGTTCGTGCTGGACGTGCAGACCGCGTGAGACGACGCTTCATCCAGTCCCAAACATGCTCAATGGGGGACAGATCCGGAGATCTTGCAGGCCAGGGTAGTTGACTTACACCTTCTAGAGCACGTTGGGTGGCACGGGATACATGCGGACGTGCATTGTCCTGTTGGAACAGCAAGTTCCCTTGCCGGTCTAGGAATGGTAGAACGATGGGTTCGATGACGGTTTGGATGTACCGTGCACTATTCAGTGTCGCCTCGACGATCACCAGTGGTGTACGGCCAGTGTAGGAGATGGCTCCCCACACCATGATGCCGGGTGTTGGCCCTATGTGCCTCGGTCGTATGCAGTCCTGATTGTGGCGCTCACCTGCACGGCGCCAAACACGCATACGACCATCATTGGCACCAAGGCAGAAGCGACTCTCATCGCTGAAGACGACACGTCTCCATTCGTCCCTCCATTCACGCCTGTCGCGACACCACTGGAGGCGGGCTGCACGATGTTGGGGCGTGAGCGGAAGACGGCCTAACGGTGTGCGGGACCGTAGCCCAGCTTCATGGAGGCGGTTGCGAATGGTCCTCGCCGATACCCCAGGAGCAACAGTGTCCCTAATTTGCTGAGAAGTGGCGGTGCGGCCCCCTACGGCACTGCGTAGGATCCTACGGTCTTGGCGTGCATCCGTGCGTCGCTGCGGTCCGGTCCCAGGTCGACGGGCACGTGCACCTTCCGCCGACCACTGGCGACAACATCGATGTACTGTGGAGACCTCACGCCCCACGTGTTGAGCAATTCGGCGGTACGTCCACCCGGCCTCCCGCATGCCCACTATACGCCCTCGCTCAAAGTCCGTCAACTGCACATACGGTTCACGTCCACGCTGTCGCGGCATGCTACCAGTGTTAAAGACTGCGATGGAGCTCCGTATGCCACGGCAAACTGGCTGACACTGACGGCGGCGGTGCACAAATGCTGCGCAGCTAGCGCCATTCGACGGCCAACACCGCGGTTCCTGGTGTGTCCGCTGTGCCGTGCGTGTGATCATTGCTTGTACACCCCTCTCGCAGTGTCCGGAGCAAGTATGGTGGGTCTGACACACCGGTGTCAATGTGTTCTTTTTTCCATTTCCAGGAGTGTACTTCTAATCAAGTGAATTACATACTGATTATTATAGTTCTGAGTAAATGTTAATGGTTCATAGTGATTATTATATTACATATTTAACGGGACTGCTACGGTCGCAGGTTCGAATCCTGCCTCGGGCATGGGTGTGTGTGATGTCCTTAGGTTAGTTAGGTTTAAGTAGTTCTAAGTTCTAGGGGACTGATGACCTCAGATGTTAAGTCGCATAGTGCTCAGAGCCATTTGAACCATTTGACAGAGCAAGGCAAGAAAATGGTTTACTCGTTTTAAGGGGGATCGTTTTGACTTCAGTGACTCTACAGGTTGAGGAAGGCCTTCGGGGTTTGATGGAGATCGTTTAAATGCATTAATACAGAGTGATCCGCGGTCAACGTACTCGAGAACTGGCAAGTGTGATGAAATGTGATCATTCCATCTCCGTGCGACATTTGCGCACTATTGGAGGAGGGGAAGAGGGGGGCGGGGGAGGTAGCGCATGCTGTAAGCCAAGATCATAAAACTCAGTGGGTGCTCATATGTGCATCTCTGTTTGATCGTCATCGGTTGGCCGGTGAACAACACCGATCATTCCTATCTTGTATCGTTACTGGTGACGGAGTCTTTATACTAACATAAGGAAAAGAAAGGAATGGTTGAATCCAAAGAAACAAGCAACTCCCCATAAAATGTCTTGCACGAATCCACAAAAGACAATAGCGACGGTGTGAAGTACCACGATTTGCTCCCCGGTGGCGTAACAGTCACTGCTGATATTTATTGTCATTAACTGAGGCGTCTTCCAGACGCAGTCCGACGAACTGGAAGACAGCGTGAAGTAATGCTGCTTCACGACAACGGCCGCCCAAATTCTGATAGACTGACAGAAAACACTCTACAGGAGATGGGTTGGGAAGTCATTCCTCACACAACTTATTTACATGATGTTGCACCCTCAGATTTTCACCTTTTCCGCTCTCTACCGAACAACCTTCAAGGAACTTCCTTTCCGGATGAAAATGTGCTCCGAACATGGCTCGATGGCTTCTTCGCCTCTAAACAACGTGATTTCTACAGACGCGGAATAGAATAGTTATCCCTGCTTCGGCAGACTGTTGTAGATAGTGAAGGAAACTATATTATTGGTTCAAATGGCTCTGAGCACTATTGGACTTAACATCTGAGGTCATCAGTCCGCTAGAACTTAGAACTACGTAAACCTAACTAATCTACGGACATCACACACATCCATGCCCGAGGCAGGATTCGAACCTGCGACTGTAGCGGTCGCGCCGTTCCAGGCTGAAGCGCCTAGAACCGCTCGGCCACTCCGGCCGGCAGATTATATTATCTCTGTTACGTGTACTGTTGTGTTTATCAATAAACTTATGAAAAACGTTGCGAACATATGCACAAACCTAATATTAACATGACGTCGATTTGACATTTTTGTTTACATTTTGCGCCAACACACAGACTTTAATCTTACACTTGCATTACAGTTTTTCACTTATTTATTTACTTGTAACAGGAATATTGCTGAATAGTTGCTGCTGCGATATCCATTACGAAATTAATCAAAGGAGGGGGAGTTTCTTTACGTCGGTAAGTACCACAAAAGTCTCTTTATACTTACCACACTAATAAGAGGGCCTTATGTATTCCTTAATATCGAGACACACGATGATTAAGGTATAAAGTTTTAGGGCTACTTTGTGACTCTATCATCTTATCCTTAAGCTCTACATATATTTGGTAGTGCTGCCAGTTAATCCGTTAAATGTGTACACATTTAGAGCAATATCCACTCGAATATAACATTTATATATGAAAGTCTGATTTATTTCCTTCGTATTATTTAGCTTATTTTGTTACAACAACCATAAAATACCAAGTGTAATTTCGCAATGGCAATTGTTTCATGTATTTTCAAAAGTGGTCACGTCTGTAATGACAAGCAATTCTTTCATTGGTATGTGTCATTTTGCTTAAAATTGAAAGTCATGCCGGAAATGATAAAATTTATATGTGGTACTTAGCTAGTTTTATGCTGGCTTCCGTGTGTTCTTCGGTGTACGTTCGTTATGTCGATTTTTTTCTATACGAAGAAATGTGAATCTTTACAAAATCAAAATAGTACAGCGGGTGCCATTAAATACTAAATAATAAAAGTTCATTCAATTTAGCTTCTGTATTTCTTTGACATTCAAACAAATGTTGCACAATAATTTCCATCTGCCCATACGAGCTCAAAAACTGCAACTGCTATTTGTTACCGCAGTAGCGTGTTAGATTTTATCTTCTGTTCCCTCCAAACTAGAGCGATCAGATGTTACACTGTAGGTGAAATATCTAATCTTTTACAATGCTCACACCGAAAGTAATTAAATTGACTGTACCTATATTCTCTACCCAAACAGGATAAAATTTAGCTAAAATATTATGAAATTTACATATTTAAACTTATTTTCAATTCATTTCAAAAATACTATGTTCATATCGAAAGAAGGCAGCAGTTCACAAAGTATATCGTCTACATGTTGTTGTTGTGGTCTTCAGTCCTGGGACTGGTTTGATGCAGCTCTCCATGCTACCCTATCCTGTGCAAGCTCCTTCATCTCACAGTACCTACTGCAGCCTACATCCTTCTGAATCTGCTTAGTGTATTCATCTCTTGGTCTCCCTCTACGATTTTTACCCTCCACGCTGCCCTCCAATGCTAAATTTGTGATCCCTTGATGCCTCAGAACATGTCCTACCAACCGATCCCTTCTTCTAGTCAAGTTGTGGCACAAACTTCTCTTCTCCCCAATCCTATTCAATACCTCCTCATTAGTTATGTGATCTACCCATCTAATCTTCAACATTATTCTCTAGCACCACATTTCTAAAGCTTCTGTTCTCTTCTTGTCCAAACTATTTATCGTCCATGTTTCACTTCCATACATGGCTACACTCCATACAACTACTTTCACAAACGACTTCCTGACACTTAAATCTATATTCGATGTTAACAAATTTCTCTTCTTCAGAAACGCTTTCCTTGCCATTGCCAGTCTACATTTTATACCTCTCTACTTCGACCATCATCAGTTATTTTGCTCCCCAAATAGCAAAACACCTTTACTACTTTGTGTCTCATTTCCTAATCTAATTCCCTCAGCATCACTCAGCTTAATTCGACTACATTCCATTATCCTCGTTTTGCTTTTGTTGATGTTCATCTTATATCCTCCCTTCAAGACACTATCCATTCCGTTCAACTGCTCTTCCAAGTCCTTTGCCGTCTCTGACAGAATTACAATGTCATCGGCGAACCTCGAAGTTTTCATTTCTTCTCCCTGGATTTTAATACCTACTCCAAATTTTTCTTTTGTTTCTTTTACTGCTTGCTCAAAATGCAGATTGAATAGCATCGGGGAGAGGCTACAACCCTGTTTCACCCCCTTCCCAACCACTGCTTCCCTTTCATGCTCCTCGACTCTTATAACTGCCATCTGGTTTCTGTATAAATTGTAAATAGCCTTTCGCTCCCTGTATTTTACCCCTGCCACCTTTAGAATTTGAAAGAGAGTATTCCAGCCAACATTGTCTAAAGCTTTCTCTAAGTCTACAAATGCTAGAAACGTAGGTTTGCCTTTCCTTAATCTTTCTTCTAAGATAAGACGTAGGGTCAGTATTGCCACACGTGTTCTAACATTTCTACGGAATCCAAACTGATCTTCCCCGAGATCGGCTTCTACAAGTTTTTCCATTCGTCTGTAAAGAATTCGCGTTAGTATTTTGCAGCTGTGACTTATTAAACTGATCGTTCGGTAATTTTCACATCTGTCAACACCTGCTTTCTTTGGGATTGGAATTATTATATTCTTCTTCAAGTCTGTGGGTATTTCGCCTGTCTCATACATCTTGCTCACCAGATGGTAGAGTTTTGTCAGGACTGGTTCTCCCAAGGCTGTCAATAGTTCTAATGGAATGTTGTCTACTCCCGGGGCCTTGTTTCGACTCAGGTCTTTCAGTGCTCTGTCAAACTCTTCACGCAGAAACGTATCTCCCATTTCATCTTCATCTACATCCTCTTCCATTTCCATAATATTGTCCTCAAGTACATCGCCCTTGTATAGACCCTCTATATACTCCTTCCACCTGTCTGCTTTCCCTTCTTTGCTTAGAACTGGGTTTCCAACTGAGCTCTTGATATTCATACAATTGGTTCTCTTTTCTCCAAAGGTCTCTTTAATTTTCCTGTAGGCAGTATCTATCTTACCCCCTAGTGAAATAAGCCTCTACATCCTTACATTTGTCCTCTAGCCATCCCTGCTTAGCCATTTTGCACTTCCTGTCGATCTCATTTTTGAGACATTTGTATTCCTTTTTGCCTGCTTCATTTACTGCATTTTTATATTTTCTCCTTCCATCAATTAAATTCAATATTTCTTCTGTTACCCAACGATTTCTACTAGCCCTCGTCTTTTTACCTACTTGTTCCTCTGCTGCCTTAACTACTTCATCCCTCAGAGTTACCCATTCTTCTTCTACTGTATTTCTTTCCCCCATTCCTGTCAATTGTTCCCTTATGCTCTCCCTGAAACTCTGTACAACCTCTGGTTGAGTCAGTTCATCCAGGTCCCATCTCCTTAAATTCCCACCTGTTTGCAGTTTCTTCAGTTTTAATCTACAGTTCATAAGCAATAGATTGTGGTCAGAATCCACATCTGCCCCTGGAAGTGTCTTACAATTTATAACCTGGTTCTTAAATCTCTGTTTTACCATTATATAATCTATCTGATACCTTTTAGTATCTCCAGGATTCTTCCATGTATACAACCTTCTTTTATGACTCTTGAACCAAGTGTTAGCTATGATTAAGTTATGCTCTGTGCAAAATTCTACCAGACGGCTTCCTCTTTCATTTCTTATCCCCAATCCATAGGCACCCACTATGTTTCCTTCTCTCCCTTTTCCTACGCTCGAATTCCAGTCACCCATGACTATTAAATTTTCGTCTCCCTTCACTACCTGAATAATTTCTTTTATCTCTTCGTACATTTCTTCAATTTCTTCGTCATCTGCAGAGCTAGTTGGCATATAAACTTGTACTACTGTAGTAGGCATGGGCTTCGTGTCTATCTTGGCCACAATAATACGTTCACTATGCTGTTTGTAGTAGCTTACCCGCATTCCTATTTTCCTATTCATTATTAAACCTACTCCTGCATTACCCCTATTTGATTTTGTATTTATAACCCTGTAATCACCTGACCAAAAGCCTTGTTCCTCCTGCCACTAACTTCACTAATTCCTACATATCTAACTTTAACCTATCCATTTCCCTTTTTCAATTTTCTAACCTACCTGCCCGATTAAGGGATCTGACATTCTACGCTCCGATCCGTAGAACGCCAGTTTTATTTCTACATATAAATCGATTTGCATAAAGTTATTAGTTTTTGTACATGAAGTGATCGATACGCACCAGTATCGAAGGGTTCCTACTATACGTTGCAATTTAACAGGCTAAGTACTGATAATATGCCGTGTTCGCATCGACCCTCTCCTCATAATTATGCTGTACAGATGGAGATCATGTTTTAATTTTAACTACTGACGGCGCCTTTGGCACGATTGTATTATGTATCTCCATTGCAGGATGTGATTTTAGTGTATTTTTGTTTCTGACGAAGGATACGCGTTTGATCGAAATTATCAAGCAGCCTGACAACATCGACAGAGAAGATGGCTACAAACTCCCGGCGTCCTGGCTGCCGGCCATCCCAGTCCAACGGGCCGCGGTCGCGGGGCAGAAGCTACACGGGACACGAACGTATCTGCACAAGCAGCTGTAGAGAGCACACCAGGAGGAAAACTTGCCGACCAGAAGCCGAACGCTGATTGACGAACAGCTACCAATCGTTGACGACATGGACATCCACGAATAGCCTCTTTCTTTCCATCTCCCCTTACATCATGACTAGCCAGTCTCACTAGAGGCGCTTCCGTTTGGAACCGCGTGACCGCTACGGTCGCAGGTTCGAATCCTGCCTCGGGTATGGATGTGTGTGATGTCCTTAGGTTAGTTCGGTTTTAGTAGTTGTAGGGGACTGATGACCTCAGATGTTGAGTCCCATAGTGCTCAGAGCCATTTGAACAATTTTTTTCTTATTAGAGGGCTAATTAACTGTTTTACACTAGTGACGTCAGACATCGATAGTCCGTAATAAATAGAAGCACCTATCCCGATGCAAAACCAGTTGTGCCCTGAGGAAGGCCGTTGCAATTCGGCCGAAAGTCGGTTTTAGTTTATTATTGTTGTTAGTTCTTAGCAATGACGCGGCATAATACTCAGAAGAATTTTAATCACTATGACACCGGCCGCGGAAGCCTACGTTCTTATATCAACCAATCAGAAATCAGATATGACGTTTTATATGTGGGAGTCCGATTTTTAAACAATTGGAGGGGGGTTTAGTGGTGTTTTCTAATATGGGTCCTGTGCTGCATGTGTTCGTAGGTTGTCTCTTTAACGTACAATGTCACCGCTTTGTGGGTCGAAGCAGCTGCTGCCTAAGGACAATAGGGAAGCGAGAAGGCCTGAGGGCGTGGTCCGCGACCTACCGCAACAAGGACGGGTCGCGGGTTGCATGCCGGTCGCAGGCGAACCTAAGCGCCAAGTGGCCGCCCCCAATATGTGTGTGCGGCAACCCCCCCCCCTTTCCCCCACTCCCAGCCCCTTCCAGCCTAATTTATCGCGACTGTGCGCCCCCCTTTTACTTTCCCTGCGGGAAGACGTCAGGAGGGGAATCCCCCTCGCGCAGTGCGGCCCCTGGCTTCCACCCCGCCGCGCCACAGCAATAACAACCCCCACCTCACCCCGCCTCCATTTCCGACCTCCCCCACGGCAGCCCGCCCCCACGCACCTCTGCGACTGTCTGTCTACGCCCCGTCAGTAGTGTTAGTGTTGTTGGTGCGTGCGTGTGGTCGTCCGGTCTCGTGGTCGTGTCGTCGTGTGGTCGTCTATCGTATGCTCCTTACCATTCCGTTTTATCGACATTCGTCTGTTACCGTTGTGCCTCTATGCTTGTCGCCATTTACCATTTATTCCTCCAAAGAGTGCATGTCTGTCCCTATCGTATTTTCGTCGAAGTCCCCATCTGTTGCAGACTCCATCTGTAATTACTGACAGTTTCTGTCTGCTAGTGAATTTATGCGTCAAGAAAGAAACTCCTTCCTGGAATGAGAGAAGGGACACAAAAACAGCAAATAATAATTTTCATCGACATCACTGCCAGAATAAAGCTGAAGTGTAACGTGTGAGTGACATTATCGTTACAGGACTGTGGACTTGCTTTAGACTCATTCACTGAGTTCTCGCAAACAAAAGCAATGTTGCCAACTGTCATACGCGGACTTCTGTACATTGGATGAGCATTAAGTGTTGTCATACCACTGCGTAAAGTTGCCAGCATCTGTGATGTTACCAATTGGGAGGAAATAGCTGCCTGACTGCGGAAATCTTTGGAATCTTCATGTGTTCCAGTAGCTACACACCTGTGTCACATTGTTGCCTAGCTACCTTCAACTGTGGCAGAACACACCAATAGAGTCGCACGTAGCTCTGAAAAGTATAGTAAACGAAGTGGACAGAAGAAACAGCTAGTAAACAATTAAAGAGGTTCCGTTGATGTGCCACAATAAACTGAAATCTCTTTCGTAGCGTTGAGTCCTCCATCATTAAAAGTGACATGAGAGTGGCTACTGGTAGCATCAGTTGGAGCTACTTACAGTGATATCTGGAGAGTAAAAGCAGGTTCGCCAACTGTCAAATAGCACCATCTGTACACTCAACTAGTAGGAGGTGCCGCCATGTTACGGCTCAAAATTGCAACACCAGCCACAACACCTTTAGAGCAGGAAAGTCTATGAGCAGTGAAGAATTTTTGCAGTTCCATTTCTTGTTGTAACTATACACTTGCGTCGCATTTCTTTCTTAGTGCCTTCGTATAAAGACAGCATATTATTGCACAACATTGTGAGAACTTGAAAGTGCAACAGGTATAGGAGACATAAATACTGTTAGTAAACAATAAATTTCGGAGAAAAGGGTCACAATAAACTGAAATCTCTCTAGTGGTGTTTAGTTTCGATCATTTGGAATCCTCCGTTGTTAAGACTGACATGGCAGTAACAGCACCATTTTAAAACAGTGAACATGTGTTACTTTCACAGAGTTCTAACGAAGGAAATCAGTGCCAGCAAACGTTGAATACAATAATGCAGTAAGAGCAGACATATAATTGCGCAACATTGTGAAAAGCAGCCCCAACACGCAGATAGTTATCGTTTACACAAACTGCTTTGCTTCCTGCAGATACAAACTGCGCATATTTACTGTCACATATTCTTGGATCAGCGCCTGTTGATACGAGATACAACACGGACTATTTGTCTCGAAATAGTCCAATAATCTAAAGTTTCTGCGATGATCTCAAGTAGGATACAGTGTTGAGACAGCAAAAATTTCTGTGATAGTTTTCATGTTCGACATTACAAGAATTGATTACTTCCTTCGTCAACACTACAGTCAACAATGTACTGAACAGATACCGTTTTTCACTGTACAATTGTGTACAGTGTTCGTTCGTTGAGTGGTGAAGTAGGAGCAGACCAGAATCACTCCTTAGGGTACTTTGACCACCTCAGTCATTAGGTGTAGCATCACTAATTCTATTCACTTTCTTGTGACTCACTTGAACGCAATACTGCACAGAGCACTGGTTGTGATTTATATTATTTGCTTGCTGTCGGAGTTGGTGACACCTGTTACTTCCGCCGCACTGGAACAGAATCTTTCAGCGGAAATAACTGCTCACAGGGAGAGACTGCAAAGGAATGAAGTCACGTTGAAGATAACGTGTTGGAGGATTTTCCTCGTCTGAGGCGATTTTGCTTTTGTAACTGGCGGAGCTGCTGCGATTTGTAAGGAGATTCAATTTCTTGTTAATCACGTTTCCAGTGTTAACGATTATAGCCTTGTCAATTAGCCGTAATTTGAGATAGCTGAAGTGTGAATTAAATCTAAAGCAGATGAGCTCATGCAATGTTAAAGAATCTGCTATCGTTGAAGAAAATATAAAACTGGAGTTCTGCGGAACGTAAGTTGTATGTTTGTTTAGTTTGTTCTCATATTAAGAGACTGCATTCCTGGTGATTGAAAGCGTGATATCTGCGTACTGTTCATTGGGAGGGATACCCAGTACTCCAGTAACCATAACCCTTGTCATTTTTATAGGAATTTATACTAACCATAGCACACGGCTAGAAAAGTGCAGAATTAAATAAGCATTGTTAACTATTTTCTGAAAATTTATTGAAACGTACACTAGCTGTGCAGTGTCACAAGGCTTGTTTCTGGGATAAGGAAATCAGGGAGACATGGGAAGTGTAACAGATGGTTCGTAAGTCTCTTGCAGTGAAAAGGACATCGACTGCAGTTTAAATCCTGAATGTTACCGTGTTTTGCGCCAATTCTGCTTAAGCGAAGAAATTGTCATTCCGATATTGATGGACAACTTATCTTTAAAACAATTACGTCTTTTGTTCAGAACGTTGCATAGTGGTGTAATTTGGAAAGACATTTGGAGGAAATTCTGTATATGGGAGGACTAGATGAGAAAAGCGCCTATGTTTAAAGAGTGACGTGTATGAAATGTGTGGATTCTGAATTGGGGTGGCTAAAATAGAACCAGTAGAAACATTATGTATAAAGGATAAGAACTAACTGCCTTTATTTGAGGATCTGTAACAGGTAGTGGCGAACTATTTGACGTGGTGCCATTCCTGAAACCATAGGACGAAAATTCTTGGTACAGGCAGAGCCTAAAAACAGACTGTCATAATTTAAAATTTTGTAGCAAAGTGACTTGTGTCAGACGTCTGGGTACCTCACATGGATCAGTTTCAAAAAGCCTGGGACGAAAATACTGTGTACGGGACTGCTAGATAAAAACAAAAGGTCTTAAATTAATGATTAGTGGCAGACAGTACCTGCCGCTGTAAGCGACTTCTACCGGCTGCAGTGATATTTGAATTGTGGTGATTGCAACAAATCCAGGACAAAAGTGCAGCTAGCTAAAAACATTTTCTTTATTTGAAGATTTGTTCCAGGTAGAAGTGAATGATTGAAGCGACTGTGTCAAACGTGGTGCTGTCTTAAGCGGAACTAATTAGAAAATAAAAGCTAGTAAAAAATTACGTGTTAGATAATTGACGATTTGTAACAGTAGTGTTTCAAGCCGCTGGAATTGGATCAGACGTGTGGGTTCCTCTAGTTGCTACCGTGTCTCCGATATCAACAGCGAGACGAGAAACTTTTCAGTATTGGGAGGCACTTTCTCCGCCACTGAAGCTCACGCACATTATAAGTAATCGCGTTTGAGTCTTCGCTTCCGTCTGATTAGAGGAAAACGCGTGGCTCTGCGAGGGAAGGTGGGCTCGCCTTTGTTTGCCATTGTTCGCGGAGCTGTGATCCCCTCCCTCTCCTCCCACGTGACGAGATTGCCTCTCCCTCCCCCCATCCCTTCCACACCGCCACGCCGTCTCCTGGTGGAAGTCGTCCGACACACCCCATTCGCATCTCTGACGCACCGCACCGCCGTTCGCGAGGGGAAAAACCGGACTGCTGGCTCCATCGATCGCAGAGGGCAGGGGTGGCACCCCCTCGCATTAGCACACCCCTCCCGGAAGCCAGGCAAGGTCCCGCAATCGACCTTGGGAAGCTCCATCTGGTTCAAGGACAGCCGGGTGCTGAAACGGCCTTAAAACGCCGATAATCCGAACGACTTCTAACGGTCGTCGTTGCAGCTGAGACTAGAAAGAGGAAACTGGTAAAATCGGAAACAGTGCTTCATCACTATAGCGAGGTTACAAAGATTCAGCTTCACAACTCAACAAGTGGTGAAAACTTTTTGATGGAAGTGCCTGACAATAAATTCTGTGCAGTGTAAGACGAAGATTTTTTTTTTCATTTGATATGTATATATCACAGTAGTCTGGCAACAAGTATTCAATAAGCTCGATAAACAGGGCTGTGCAATCAGCGAAAACGTTCATTTCCATAAATATGGTTGACAGCAATACTAGGAGAGAGAATTTCAAATACAGCACAGGATAAGTGAATTAATAAGGAAGTGTTGCTGCAGTGATGCACCTGTTGAGCAACCAAAACCAAAATCTAAAAACGTTCTGGGAAGCCATACTAGGCAATGTCTAGGCTTATAAACTCACTCTGTGTTTATTTTCGATTGCAAGAGTAAAATGGTAATGAGCAAGTAGGAAATAACGTTTTATACTGTTCAAAAGGAGAAAGCTAATGGATTTCCTGTGAATCAAACGTGCTATCACTTAACTTCATCGATATTTTGCTACAAAACATGTGTTTCCACGATAAATCTGGAAACTCATCGTGCATAAAAGACATTTAACAGTTCCAGAGCATTAGGCAAACTATAAAAAAGAAAAAAGAAAACTTAACCAATGGGGAAAAATCGCAGCGAATAGTAAGTTGTAAATTGTTCAAGAAGAAACCTCTACAGTTACACTCATTTCTTCATACAAGAACATAAGATTTAGTGTGATTGAGGGAAATTGATAGTGACTTTAAAGCTTTAAATTATTCTGGAGGGATAAGTTAGCGAACTTCATGCACTCATACTTCTGAGCCGTTGTAACTGTATGAAATTTAGACTATCAAAACAAAAATTTCAGTGACAGGTAGGCAAAAACGATAGATTATTAAGCAGTGTATTGTTAAGGACGAAAAAAAAATAAAATTGGCGAGCCTGTAGATTTCATATGAATCTCTCACCGGCGCTATCTAGATTTTCGATTAGAAGAAAAACAGTTCTTCATACTCCATGGAAATATGCTGAATGTGATGCTTTGAATTGTTCAAGAGGAGAACGCTAGCCAAAGTTTCAGTCATTGAAACTTCTGTCACTTTAATCAACCAGATTTTTGTTCATATATGTGCTGCTTATAGTCAGTATCAGGAAGAACTGTAGCTGTTGTAAATTTTTAACGTGTTAAGGAAGTCAAGGACGCTGGTTTTTCACAAGTCGCTACCACTGTATCCACCTACAAGTTTTGGTTTAGTGAACATCAGGGAAGAACTGTAGTGAATATAAAGAAAGTCACGTGGCAGCCTAAAGTACTACGAAGAGACGTCATTCAGTTTCATGATCTGCAGTTTTAATCTGTTTGCTATAGATGTAATGAATGTTCTCAGAGGACACAAGACTTTTATCGAGTGAAGCATTTCCATGCAACTGAATCATCAAACAGTAAATGGTGTTACCAAATAACGAGATTCTGTGAACTTAATCAATACAAACTGCAGAACATCTAGAGCAGAGTGTTATAGCGTATTAAAAACCAGTTTCTTAACCTAATCAATTACTACAACATTCTCTCCAGAGACATAGATAATTTACGATTTCTTACAGAATTGACAAACAGTTCAATGTTACTACCATCGATGGCGATGTTCGCAATGGATGTGTGTGAAGACAGCTCTCCAGCTAACAACAATGCTGTACTGAGTGCCAATGGTGAGGACAAGGCTGACATTTTTGATGGGGGTGACTTACTCGCCAGTGGAAGTACAAACTCGGACACTAGTAATAATCTGTATAAAAACAAAATGAGGGATAACAAGAATGCAGTTGGAGGTCATCTTTCTCTCAGTAGCAACAGTGTGTTAACTGGTAACAATACAAGTATTAACAATATGCTTAGCAGCAGCACTGTCATAGGCGATTTTACACCAAATAGCGTGTTTGGAAACGGTGGTAACAATGGTATGTGTGCTGGAAGTCTTGCAGATGATACTAATGGATTTACGCCTCATGACTTACACAGTAACAATTCTGCGTTTAATATCAGCAGTACAATGAATTGTGATACCAGACAGATCATTATTAACCTTAATGGCAGCAGTGGTCAACCGAGGGATGGCATGGCGACGGATACTACTCTATTACAAGCTGTTATCAACATCAGTGAGACCAGCACAGGACAAAACGTCCCTGTAAATGGTGACAATATGAGCAATAATGATGTTCAGATGCTCGATAAGGTAACGCCTGGAAATGAACTTCATGAGGATGCTTTAATGGATACTCAAGATATTACACACAACGACAGTCTACGCAACAATGAATGTGAAGGTGCACTGTTGTGTGATAGTGGAATAAATGGCATGCACATCATCTCTGGAGGCGTGGGTTTACCAGGCAGCAACAAACCTATGCAGGAAATACCTGGTAGCTCACGTAGTGGAGGTGGCGGATCGGAAGTTGGAGAGGACGGCGCTCCAGCATCCCCAGCCTCGGGCGACAGTGAAGACCTCGTAAGTGACAATACCAACAATGGCGACAACAATGGAGGTGGTTTGCGTGACGTCATCAAGCTGTTCGTGGGTCAGATCCCGCGCTACCTGGACGAAACGCACCTGCGACCGCTGTTCGAACAGTTCGGGGAGATTTACGAGTTTGCGGTGCTGCGGGACAAATTCACCGGGATGCACAAAGGTAGGAGACGTCTTTCTGTTTTTCAAATTTCCCTCTTGGCTCTAAGGCATAAAAACACTCATACTAAACGCTCCATTTGAACCACGATACTTCTTCTTATTATTATTATTATTATTTTTTGTTTGGTACAGTGAAAGTTCCCGTTAAAGTAATTCTTTTCATTTGAGTTGAGGTTTCATACTGATCTCGTTGTAATTTTGCTGTCTTATCTTTGGGTGACTTTGTGCACTTACAAATATGGCTCTGAGCACTATGGGACTCAACTGCTGAGGTCATTAGTCCCCTAGAACTTAGAACTAATTAAACCTAACTAACCTAAGGACATCACAAACATCCATGCCCGAGGCAGGATTCGAACCTGCGGCCGTGGCGGTCTTGCGGTTCCAGACTGCAGCGCCTTTAACCGCACGGCCACTTCGGCCGGCTGTGCGCTTAGAACTGCGAGAGAAACCACGAGTGTCACTCCATAAGAAATGCACACTATTTTTGTAAAAATACAGTTTTCACTCTGCATGTGTGGAAGTTTTACAGTGTGTAGATACATCCTTCCCGCTTGTTTTCAAACTTAGTTCAACCTGTTCCCGTGAGTGACGCCGTCTCAGCATGTCTGGAAGATGGCTGCTACACTTTCCGTTCGTCAGAAGCAACGTGCTGTCATAGAATTCCTGTGCTGTGAAAAACAGACAGAGGGAAACATCTACAAGAGGTTGAAAAAGGTGTACGGTTTTGCTGCTGTAGATCGCAGTACAGTTAGACGGTGGGCAAGCAGGTTACGTGATGAAAGCGGGCACGGCAATATTGAGGATTGTCCTCGCAGCGGCAGGCCTCGTACTGCACACACTCCAGGCAACGTGCAGAGAGTTAACGAATTGGTGACTGCTGACAGACGCATCACAGTGAACGAATTGTCACGCTACGTTGAAATAGGGAAAGGAAGTGTTTGTAGAATACTGAAAGTGTTGGCATTAAAAAAGGTTTGTGCCAGGTGGGTTCCCAGGATGTTGACAGTGGCTCACAAAGAAACAAGAAAAACGGTATGCAGCTAACTATTGGAACAGTACGAGAACGGTGGAGATGAATTTCTTGGAAGAACTGTGGCAGGTGATGAAACAAGGCTCCATCATTTTTCACCAGACGCAGTCAATGGAGTGGCATCATGCAAAATCACCAAAGAAAAAAAAAATTTCAAAACCGCACCCTCTGCTGGAAAAGTTATGGCTACGGTGTTTTTCGATTCCGAAGGACTCTTGCTTGTGGACATCATGCCAAGTGGAACCACCATAAATTCTGATGCATATGTGACGACACTGAAGAAACTTGAAGCTCGTCCGCAGCTCGTGGTCGTGCGGTAGCGTTCTCGCTTCCCGCGCCTGGGTTCCCGAGTTCGATTCCCGGCGGGGTCAGGGATTTTCTGTGCCTCGTGCTGACTGGGTGTTGTGTGATGTCCTTAGGTTAGTTAGGTTTAAGTAGTTCTAAGTTCTAGGGGACTGATGACCATAGATGTAAAGTCCCATAGTGCTCAGAGCCATTTGAACCATTTGAGCCTTGAAGCTCGACTTAGTCGTGTTCGACCACATCGGAAAAAGCAGGATGTTTTGCCGTTGCACGACAATGCACGACCAGTCAGTCAAAAAACCGTGGAAGCGATCACAAAACTGGGATGGACAACACTGTAACACCCGCCTTACAGTCTTGACCTGGCTCCATGTGACTGTCATATCTTTGGGAAACTCAAAGACCCTCTTTGTGGAAGAAGGTTTGAAGATGACGACTCCCTTGTGCACGCTGCCAAACAGTGGCTCCAACAGGTTGGTCCAGAATTTTACCGTGCGGGTATACAGGCGATGGTTTCAAGATGGCGTAAGGTAGTTGAGAGGGATCGAAATTATGTGGAGAGATGAAAATATTGTTCCCAAAGGATGTATCTACACACTGTAAAACTTTCAAACATGTAGAAGAAAAGATGGATTAAAAAAAAAGTGTGCATTTCTTTTGGAGTGACCCTCGCATATCTGCCTGCGAGAATACAATATGAATTTAGCCCCGTTTTGTAAGCTTTCTAAAAGTGTGCAAACTGATTGAATCCTGAATTTTACTATCAATCACTTTAATTAAACAAAGTCGACCCTGTCCATTAACGATCTGCCTAATTGTGCTGCTTGTGAAATGGTTCCTGTGCGTCGATAATTTTCGTAGCAAACTGATCCTAAAATGAAAATATCTTACCTTGTAATGTAACTGCTTGCAAACGCGGTGCTTGCTGCTCTCTGTGCGCCAGCCGCAAATTTCTAACTACAGCTGCTGAGAGCTTAATGCAGTGCTCCAGACAGAAAGTAAAACTATTTCATACACATCATTGAGTGAGACACTCTTCTAAATAAAAATGACTTGGATCGAGGCTGTGGACAATGCTCTTAGGTGAAATATTTTCTATAACAAACTGTTTTTTTTTTAAATTATCTAATATATTATTACTTGTATGCTATTCGTTTGAAAACACCCATTAACACTGACGAAGAGTAACACTGATGTTGGTGTTGTTGTTGAGGTCTTCAGTCCTGTGACTGGTTTGATGCAGCTCTCCATGCTACTCTATCCTGTGCAAGCTGCTTCATCTCCCAGTACCTACTGCAGCCTACATCCTTCTGAATCTGCTTAGTGTATTCATCTCTTGGTCTCCCTCTACGATTTTTACCCTCCACGCTGCCCTCCAATACTAAATTGGTGATCCCTCGATGTCTCAGAACATGTCCTACCAACCGATCCCTTCTTTTTGTCAAGTTGTGCCACAAACTCCTCTTCTCCCAAATTCTATTCAATACCTCCTCGTTGTTATGTGATCTACCCATCTAATCTTCAGCGCCACATTTCGAAAGCTTGTATTCTCTTCTTGTCCAAACTATTTATCGTCCACGTTTCACTTCAAAACATGGCTACATTCCACACAAATACTTTCAGAAACGACTTCCTGACATATAAATCTACTCTCGATGTTAACAAATTTCTCTTCTTCAGAAACGCTTTCCTTGCCATTGCCAGTCAACATTTTATATCCTTTCTACTGATACTAGACTCTTACTCTCGCAAATATTAGACAGATAATTAATGAACATGAAAAATAACTTACAGTGAAAATTAGTGAATCTTTAATGAAATGGATGTCACATTCAACAATGAATCGTAAATACTCTCGACTCCAGTGCCAATAAATAAAAATATTACCTTCATCCCGCTTCATACTCTTTTCTTTCTACAGCACTAATCAAATCCTTCCCCTCTGTTTCATAATATCATGTTACTTAAACACAGATGCACTCAACTTTACGTCTTCATTGTCACGAGTCCTCTGCTCTGCGTCTCTCTCACTACTACCTGTGACGACAGAACTCCAGCGTTCCTCGCTGCCAAGCGGCGATGACAAAACGAACACATCTTCTAGCGACACAACTACTCTGACCAAAGACTGGACGTCAATAATAAGCGAATAATAAGCGATTCAAACTTATCGCTTAGCGTTCGAGACACCTAAAGTATGTACATATTCCAAAAATGCAATTAGCAAACTCCCGATAGACTTAATATGAAGATAGTAACTGCTCTCTAAGGAAAAGATACCATTGATGACGGTGCAGCTTCTCTAGAATAAATGATAATTAATTGAAACCCTCAGCAGCCGACAGGTGTTGTTGATATACCTCGATGGGGATAGCTGAAAATGTGTGCCCCGACCGGAACTCGGACCCGGGATCTCCTGCTTACATAGCACACGTTCTATGCGTGTGAGCCACCGGGGGCACAGATGAATAGCGTCTGCCATCTAAGCGGGAGATCCCGGGTTCGAGTCCCTATCGGGGTACACATTTTCAACTGTCCCCATGGAGGTATATCAACAACACCTGTCAGCAGCTGACGGTTTCAATTAATTATCATTTATCCCAATAGACTTGTTTCAACACGTGCTCTCAATATTCAGCCACTTTCAGAAATGCACAAATGTGAAAAGAAAAACAACAAACGAAAGACTGGGAATGAAAATTTAAAATAAATTTGAAATCCAGGCTCTTGTAAGCTCACCAGATATTAATCACTCCCTTAAAAGAGCTCACTGGTCGATTTGGAGGGCTATACAGGATGCGACTAAATTCCTTTACAGACGTTGAGAAGTTTCTGCTGGGAGACCAGACTGTTAAGTTTAGCATAGGAACTCGTTGCCGGAAATGTGCCGTTTACTTGACACACGCAGAATACCACAACACATGTTCAAATCTCTCGAATTTTCAGCGCCACTGACTAGACTATTACATACTGCATGGGCTCTTGGAAGATGTACCATTGCATGTGCATGAAAACTTGGAGGAATATGATTCCAGCGCCATGACGCGCCATCTCATTTTTCACATGCGGAGCGCCCCCCAGGGGGTCCACAACTCTTTTGTGGATACGTGCGTGGCGAGCACGGGGCCCCGAGCCATTGCAGCCTTCTTTCTCTCCCGGGCTGCATTTCCTTTCCCTTCCCCTCCTTTCCCCTCCATACCCCTTTCCCCTCGCCCTCTCCTCTCCCTCTATTGGTGTCCTTGCTTATGTTGGCCCCCGCTATCCTCCTGGTTCTGTTGGTTTTACACTCTGGCTTTGTTGCGTAATCATCTCCTCCTTTTGGCATTCCTTGGTCCCCCTCTGGGGTTTGACCTCCATTCCAAAATTTCTCTTCCGTAGTGTGAGCCATTTGGGGAAGAGCACCTTACCTAGTGTCTCCGACGTGTGCCCTCCTAGTATATTCCACCTTTTCTTCTACGTCGTTGTCTGATGCTAGGGTGCATAGCCAGCACGGTAGCCAGCCCGTGTGGTGGGGTCGCTATGTACCCTTTTGGTTGAGCCCCCTGAACACACAGGGATCACACTTCTGATACCTGAGCTGTGACCTCCTCATGCATGCCTTGGAGTGGTTGCTCGTCATCCTGGAGCATCGGAACTCCCGGCAATGGCCGCCGTGCCAGACGGCCCTTGCTGTGGCTGGGTGGCGCCCGTGAGGAGAGCCCCTGATCGGAGTGGGTGGTATCAGGGCGGACGCTATGCAGATGAAACGCATAAGGGTCCAAACCTCTGGCCGCTCTTCTGCGGCCGTCTCTCTGCGTGGTACTGATTCCTCAAGTGCTGCTTCTCTTGCCCCTTCGGCCTTCCCTTCCGTGGCTACCCCCTGGGAGGAGGGTCAGGCCCGTCGTCTAGGGGCAAAACCTTTCCCCCGTTATCTAGTTTGCACCAGGACTGATGGAGATACTTTCACCAGTGTCAAACCTTTATTCTTTGTGGAACACATTGAAGACAAGTTCGGCGAAGTGGACTCCCTGAGCAAGATGCGGTCGGGTTCATTACTGATAAAAACTGCTTCGGCTGCCCAATCTGCGGCCCTTCGTGCCTGTACCCATCTTGGCACAATTCCCATGTCCATTACCCCTCACCAGTCTCTAAATATGGTACAAGGTGTGATTTTTCACAGAGACCTCATCCTTCAAACTGATGAGGAACTTCGGGACAATCTCGGACGGCGGGGTGTTCACTTTGTTCGGCGTGTTCAGAAGGGTCCTAAAGATAATCGTATTGATACTGGTGCCTTTATCCTGGCCTTTGAAGGGGATACCCTTCCTGAGAAAGTTAAGATTATGGTCTATCGCTGTGATGTGAAGCCGTACATCCCACCTCCTATGCGGTGTTTTAAGTGCTTGCGTTTTGGCCACATGTCTTCTCGCTGTACCCAGGACCCTCTCTGTGGTGACTGTGGACGTCCACTCCATGAGGGGAGTCCCTGTGTTCCCCCTCCTGTATGTGTAAATTGTCATGGTAGTCATTCTCCACGTTCAGCAGATTGCCCAGTCTATAAGAAAGAAAAAAAGATACAGGAGTATAAGTCTCTTGATCGTTTAAGCTACACAGAGGCCCGTAAGAAATATGCACGATTGCACCCTGTGTCCATGACATCTAGTTACGCCTTGGTTACATCTTCATCCCTTCCTCCCCCTTCCTTACCCCCGTCCCGGACCCCTCTCCTTCCCCCCTCCCCTGCGGCTCCCACACCTTCTCCTCTGGGCGCCGCTCCCCCTCCCCAGCCGGAGAAGTGTCCCACTCCTTCGGCGTCTGCCGGTCAAGGGCGCCTCTCCCGGGATGCCCCTTCCCGGCACCTTCCAGGTCAAAGGTCTGCTGCAGCGCGGCGACCGCGAGAGCCGCGGTCTATCGGCCCCCAGGTCGCCCGGTCTCTTTCTGTTCCTGATCTTGCTGCAGCTGGCTCCATTATGCCACACAGCCCTCCTCGATCTCAGCCTGAAAAGAAGAAGAAACATAAGTCCCGGGACAAAGAGCCTCTGGTGTCACCGGAGGTCCCTTCTCCGGCTTCACAACCGGATTCTGACCTGTCGTTTATGGATGTCGCCCCCTCCTTGTCGGTGACGGGTGGGGACCCGGCGGTATGACTGGATTTAGCGTGTTCAGCCCTCATTTAAACCATCGTTCTGTGGTTCTCCAATGGAATTGTAATGGCTACTATCGTCACCTTCCGGAATTGAGATCCCTTCTTTCGTCCTACTCTGCAGCTTGTGTGGTTCTCCAGGAATCTCATTTTACTGATGCTCACTCACCGACCCTCCGTGGCTTCCGTGTTTTCTGTCGAAATCGGGTCGGACCCTTGCGGGCTTCTGGTGGCGTTTGTACGTTGGTCCGTACAGACATTGCTAGCACGTGGATTCCTCTCCAAACTACATTGGAAGCAGTTGCTGTTAGGGTCCACTTAGACTCTGCAGTCACAGTATGCAATCTTTATCTCCCTCCTGACAGGACTCTTACACCTGCTGCCTTAACCACCCTTCTTCAGCAACTTCCTCCTCCCTTCCTCCTCCTTGGGGATTTTAATGCTCATCATCCTTTGTGGGGCAGTGCCTTTCCATCTAGACGAGGTCTTCTTATCGACCAATTTATTGCAGACCACGACCTGTGCCTTCTTAATGATGGCTCCCCTACTCATTTCAGTGCTGGTCATGGTACTTTTTCTGCCATTGATCTTTCTCTTTCTTCTCCCTCTCTCCTCCCTTCATTACACTGGTCGCCACACGACGACCTTTGTGATAGTGACCATTTCCCGTTGATTATCACGCTCCCTTCCCGCTCCCCGATGGAGAGGTTACCTCGTTGGTCTTTCCACCGCGCCGATTGGCCTCTATATACTGCACAGGTCGAGTTTTCTCCCTCTTTGTCGGGTTGTATTGATGACGTCCTACGTGACGTGTCTGACGCGATTGTTCGCGCTGCTAACCTTGCTGTCCCGCGCTCATCTGGACAATTTCGTCGTCGGCAAGTCCCGTGGTGGAGTACGGCCATTGCCATTGCCATCCGTGATCGCCGTCGAGCTTTGCAACAGTTTAAGAGGCACCCATCTGTAGCCAGCCTTTCTACCTTTAAGCGCCTTCGCGCTAAAGCCCGTTATTTAATCAAACAGAGCAAGCGGATATGTTGGGAACGATTCGTTTCTTCCCTTGGTTCCACTGTCCCTCTGTCACGGGTATGGGCTACACTTCGCTCTCTCCAAGGTTGCCATCGGCAGTCCACCCTCCCAGGCCTTCACCTCCCAGATGGCATTTGTACGGACCCATTAGTTCTCGCAGAACATCTTGCAACCCATTTTGCAGTGGCATCAGCGTCGGCCTCCTATCCAGCTGCTTTCCTTCATCAAAAACAGCAGGCTGAAGCTGTCACCTTATGTTTCACCACTTGTGAGTCAGAATCTTACAACGAACCTTTCACTGAATGGGAATTTCTTTCTGCTCTATCTGCTTCTCATGATACAGCTCCTGGCCCAGATACCATTCATAACCAGCTGCTTCAACATCTCAGTGCTCCACAACGGCACCATCTTCTTCGGGTGTTTAACCGTATCTGGCTCCAGGGTGACTTCCCTTCTCAGTGGAGGGATAGCATTGTGGTTCCTGTCCTTAAGCCTGGTCAGAACCCCCTATCTGTTGACAGCTATCGGCCAATTAGTTTGACCAATGTTGGTTGTAAGTTACTTGAACGGCTGGTAGCCCGTCGGCTCACTTGGGTCCTCGAATCTCGGGATCTATTGTCCCCTTACCAGTGTGGCTTTCGAGAGGGACGATCTCCAATCGATCATTTGCTTCGCTTGGAATCCGCAGTTCGGCAGGCTTTTTCCCAGCGCCGCCATTTGGTTGCAGTGTTTTTTGACCTTCGCAAGGCCTATGACACGGCCTGGCGCCATCACATCTTACTAACCCTTCATCAGTGGGGTCTTCAGGGCCCACTCCCGATTTTTATCCGCCAGTTCCTGATCCATCGGTCATTCAGAGTTCGAGTTGGTACTGCTTTTAGTTCTCCACGGACCCAGGAGACGGGCATCCCACAGGGTTCTGTCTTGAGTGTCCTTCTTTTCCTCATTGCTATCGATGGACTTGTGGCCTCTGTCGGTCCCTTGGTCGCCCCTGCCCTGTATGTGGATGATTTCTGCATTTGGGTTAGTTCCTCCTCGATGCCATCTGCAGAACGGCAGCTCCAGGTGGCTATACGGCGTGCCTCTGCATGGACCCTCTCCCACGGGTTTCAATTCTCTCCTTTAAAATCGCGGGTGGTCCACTTCTGTCGCCGTACTACGGTCCACCCTGATCCAGAGCTCTATCTCGCTGCACAAAGATTGCCTGTGGTTCCACAGTTTCGTTTCCTAGGTCTTCTTTTCGACAACAAGCTCACTTGGCTGCCCCATATCAGACTCCTGAAGGTAGGATGTTTCCGTAAACTCAATGTCCTTCGCTTCCTTGCCCACTCCTCCTGGGGTGCGGACCGTTCCCTCCTCCTCCGTCTTTATCGTGCTCTAGTTCTGTCACGTTTGGACTATGGTTGTCAAGTTTATGGTTCAGCTGCTCCTTCCACGCTGCACGTGCTGGATCCAGTCCACCATCGTGGTATCCGTTTGGCCACCGGTGCCTTCCCTACTAGCCCTGTTGATAGTCTCCTGGTTGAAGCTGGGATCCCCCCCCTTTCTGTTCGGCGGTCCCAGCTTCTGGTGTCTTCTGCCCTTACTATCCGTTCTTCTCCCGCTCATCCTTCCTATTCTATCCTATTCCCAGACCATGGACGTCGCCCGCCTGACTCCCGCCCTCGGGCGGGTTTACCGGTTGGGCTGCGCCTTGCGTCTCTTACCCGTGATTTTCGGCTTCCTTCTTTGTCCTGTCTTCCTCGCTCCCTCCCCTCCACCCCTCCTTGGTTAGTTCCTCGGCCTCGAATTCGGATGGATCTCCGCCGCGGTCCGAAAGATTCCATCCCCCCGGTGGTGTTCCGTTCCTTTTTCCGCCAAATTTTATGGGAGTTTCGGGATGCTGTTGTTTTTTACACTGATGGCTCTAAATCTGCTGATCATGTTGGGTATGCCTTCACGTCCTTTGTTGGAAAGGAAAATCATCTACTGCCACCCTCATGTGGGGTGTTTACTGCGGAATTGATGGCAATTTCCCGGGCCCTTACCTTTATTAAACAATCCCAACACAACCGCGTTTTGTTATGTACGGACTCGATGAGTGGCCTTCTTGCTATTGACCGGTGTTTTTCGCGCCATCCCTTGGTCTCTGCCATCCATGACCATCTCGCTGATCTTCACCGTGCTGCTTGTTCCATTGACTTCCTATGGGTCCCGGGCCATGTGGGTATCCCGGGTAATGAGCTCGCTGATCGTTTGGCTGGGGGAGCAGTTACTTACCCCCCGTTTTCTGTAACCCCTCCTGCAGCGGATTTACGGCTTCACATCAAATCCCACTTTGCACAGTCATGGGCCAATTCTTGGGAGGCTACTCCACTGTCTAATAAACTTCGTGCCATTAAGGTGAATACAGGCCCATGGCGTTCTTCCTTTAGCCTCTCCCGCAAGGACTCGACCACACTGTGTCGTCTCCGCATTGGCCATACCAGGCTGACCCATGGTTTCCTTTTGCGTGATGAGCCACCCCCGCTATGTGGTTGTGGAGCCTTCCAGTCAGTGGCCCACATTTTGGTTGAATGCCCCCTTCTTTTGGCTCTGCGTGCTAAGTACAGACTCCCCCACACTTTACCTTTGATGTTGGCTGACGATTCCCGGATGGTCTCTCTGGTTCTAGGTTTCCTCCGGGAGAGTGGTTTTTATTCTCAGTTTTAAAGTTTTTAATCTCCCTCTGGTGTTGGGGCAGGGCGGTGAGTGTTTGGGTGTCTCCCACTGTAGGCAGTGTTCAGAGATTCCCGATTCACCTCCCTGACCGGAATCCTCTTCTCTTTCCCTTTTACTCTGTTTTTACCCCTTCTTTTTAAGGCTTGGTTAGTTTTTCTATTCCCATACGTACTTTCTGCATTATAGCAGTTGTACCTTTTAAGTCACAGGTGGTCTTGCCTATGCTGTTTCAGCATAGTGTTGGGTTCGTTCTCTTGCCAACTTCCCTCATTTGTTTTTACTAATGACAACGTGACTGCCCTTTTACGTTTCCCCTTTATCCGTTTTATTTTTCTGACTATACTGAGATGTCCCGTTAGCAGAATGGAGTCTATTTGAAACAAGGGACTGATGACCTTGCTGTTTGGTCCCTTTAACCTCAAACAACCAACCAACCAACCAACCACATGCGGAGCGATTTCATCTCTTCTTCTACCTGAAACGTTTATCCTTACGCAGGTTGTTCACAGAGCCTCTTCCAAGCTTCTCTTTTGTCCCACAATCTATCGCTTAGCGCTTCCTTTCATTGCAGTCCTTTTCAGTCCGCAGCGTCCTTCACCTGGTCTCTCCATCTTGTTCGCGGACTTCCTGTTGGCCATGGTCCGGATTCTATCTGCTCTAGGGCTGTTCTCGGAAGCCTTTCTGGTCCTATTTTTTTCAATGTGGCCAAACCATTTAAGGCTATTCCTCGCCAGAGTTTCTTTTAGGGGTTTTATCTAGAGGGCGTATCGTATTATTTCATTCCTTATCCTGGATCTCTCGTAGAAAGCGCATCTCTGTTACTTGTATTCTGCTCAGGTCTATATTTATCCAAGTCCAACAAATTGACCAATAAGTGAAAATTGACAGACAATGCGACTTGTACATTATGATCGTATTTTCAAATTTCTAATTATGTGCTATACACAATAATAAAATTTCGAACAATTTCGTATTCTCTCTGAAATTTCATCCTTGATGCTTCCTTTCTTTGTCAGTTTACTCCTTAGACACTTGAACGCATCTGGTTCCTTAATAATTTTTCCACTGATTTTTACATCCTTCACTTTTCATTTTTCCTGCTGATTTTCATTACTTCAATTTTTATTAATCTTATTTTCATGTCTGTTTCTTCAATTGCTCTATGCGAGGTGTTTGTTCTTAGAATTTCTGCTCCTTTTCTTCTCAACTCATCACATCATCTGCATACGCTTTGATTTTCATATCATCTGCTGTTGACCATTGGCGAACTTCCCTTGCGATGATGTCTATGACTATATTAAAAATCAACAGTTAGAGCGCACTTACTTGCCCGACCCCTCTGTCTGTTATAAATTATTCTGATTCCTTGCTATTTATTGTAACAGAATTTAGGCATTTTTGTACATGTTCCTGATTCTCAGTTCCGTTCCGTTTGACAATTCCAGTCTATTCAGATTTTACCATATCTTTTCCCTTATAACAGTGTCATAAAGCCTTTTTATATCTACGAATGCAACTACGATGTCTTTCCCAAGTTTTTCATTTCTCTCAGTCATGTGAGCCAACGATCTGGGCAACAGTGGACAGGTAGTGGTGGCCCGATTGCTTACCTTGCACGTTACCGAACGAAGCAGCGCACTGGTTAACACACTGGACTCGCATTCGGGAGGACGACGGTTCAAACCCACGTCCTGGAATTCTGATTTATGTTTTCCGTGATTACCCTGAACCGCTTCAGGCAAGTGCCGGGATGGTTCCTTTCAAAGAGCACAGCCGACTTCCTTCCCTAATCCGAAGGAACCGATGACGTCGCTGTTTGGTCCACTCTCACAAAACAACCAACTAACCTTCCACAACAACCCCGACTTGAACGCGCCAGACTATTACCTGTGGGCTCACACAAAATCGTCGAGTTACGAGACCCAGTGGCAACCTAGGAAGACCAACTGGCACGGGTCATGCAGGACCAGGGACTGGTCATCTTGTGCGCAATAACGTGGTACAGAGATACGGCATCTGTGTCGACGTCGGTCGTCGCCCTGCCTGTGAGTGGACCCAGAAGACAAGCAGCAGGAGTCGGAGAGCGATGTGCTTGGTGGTATTTGTGTGTAACGAGAACAGGGCACATGAGTTTCTAGCTAAACTTAAACGTATCGGTCCCCACTATAAGTCGTCAACGTCTGTTGAGGATTACACCCTCCAGATGCTGTGAAATTAGTACCAAGCATTCGCATGACCCTGCATTGATGACGCTTTGTAAATGCCAGCCGAGTGTGTGGGACTCGCACGGTGACGTGGGTCAATGTGAAGACGTAGCAGAATTTCACAGAGGAGCCATCGTGTTACAGCGTCACTTCACCACGCCATGATTGCTCCATTTGGGTGGTCTATTATGAGTGGACTACCTAACAAGTATACAGGGATACTCATGTCATAAATTGCAGTGGATATCATCTTAAATAGTAGAGCTTTGTTTTCGTATGCCGAACTTACAAATTAGAAAACATTTCACAACATAGTCTTTATTACATTCCGTTTTTCCTTTTTCCGGTCGAAATCAGCGTTTCCTCTCATGCGGTCATGGATTAGAGGTTGCACTGTCACTTCACTTATAAAATATCGACACACTTTTTCGTTTTCATAATTCACAGGCTAAGTGCTGTGGAACACCGCTCGCGCTTTAGCACTAACAGCAGTGTTTATGTGAGTGACTTCTGTCCTAACTCTGTGGTCACTTCATATCTCTTTTCCTATTTGGTTATGCAAGCGGTGGCAACCTAAGGAAGTAAGTGATGCAAACATAACATCTGTTGATTCTGTTCTCTCTCTCTCTCTCTCTCTCTCTCTCTCTCTCTCTCTTGTCGAAAAATTTCCGGCATTTTTCTCTCTATGTTCATCATCTCGTTCAAATGGTTCAAATCGCTCTGAGCACTATGGGACTTAACATCTGTGGTCATCAGTCCCCTAGAACTTAGAACTACTTAAAGCTAACTAACCTACGGACATCACACACATCCATGCCCGAGGCAGGATTCGAACCTGCGACCGTAGCAGTCGTGCGGTTCCGGACTCAGCGCCTAGAACCGCTAGACCACCGCGGCCGGCCATCATCTCGTACATACATTTTGAGACAGTGTATTTATTTTTTACTATCACTATATAGTTCCGTGGAATTACTGGAATTTCATAACTGATAAAAATTTCGCTTAAATAATATGCGAATGTGAAAATTATTCTGGACAGTAATGAATGAAAAAGTGTTTCTTCCAGTTTTCCAGGTTTGTAGAGTAACGTAAGTTGTTAGAATTACCAACTACTTTAACTGCAGGAAAAACGTGATTTCCGTGTTGGTAAATTAAGTCTTATCGAAATATGGTTTATGGTTAGTGATGTGAATCACACTGTGCAACAAATTTTTATCGACAATTTGTAAATTACTTACATCTAGGATTGGTGCAGTTATTCAAACATAATGTGATGAAAAATTTTAAAAAATTTTTAGCTCCTCCTTCATAATTAAGTGTATTATCTTGTAACATCAATATACACACACATTTAAGTAGAAAAATAACCATGAAATATTTTCTATAGAAAATTTGATAACAATAGTGAAACTCTGAGGTTCAGAATCAGTGGAATTGTATGAAACACTTTTACTGATGAAATCCAATAGATACCAAGTCAAAAAATTACTTACTTAATCCTTAAGAAACTCAAGATTTTTCTATGTTTTTACGGTTTCTTGTCGAAACTATCAAACATACCAAACAATCCCATAATTTTTATGAATAAAGAAAATAACTGTAGGAACGGCTAGAATACGTAACATTCAATAATATATATACAGGGTTGTTACAAATTATTGAAGCGATTTCACAGCTCTACAATAACTTTATTATTTGAGATATTTTCACAATGGTTTGCACACACATACAAAAACTCAAAAAGTTTTTTTAGGCATTCACAAATGTTCGATATGTGCCCCTTTAGTGATTCAGCAGACATCAAGCCGATAATCAAGTTGCTCCCACACTCGGCGCAGCATGTCCCCATCAATGAGTTCGAAAGCGTCGTTGATGCGAGCTCGCAGATCTGGCACGTTTCTTGGTAGAGGAGGTTTAAACACTGAATCTTTCACATAACCCCACAGAAAGAAATCGCGCGGGGTTAAGTCGGGAGAGCGTGGAGGCCATGACATGAATTGCTGATCATGATCTCCACCACGACCGATCCATCGGTTTTCCAATCTCCTGTTTAAGAAATGCCGAACATCATGACGGAAGTGTGGTGGAGCACCATCCTGTGGTACGTTTAGCTCCCTGCTTGCTTTATTCGTCGACTTCCGCGGGCTACGCGTGAAACTTGCCCACACGCGTTCAACCGTTTCTTCGCTCACTGCAGGCCGACCCGTTGATTTCTCCTTACAGAGGCATCCAGAAGCTTTAAACTGCGCATACCATCGCCGAATGGAGTTAGCAGTTGGTGGATCTTTGTTGAACTTCGTCCTGAAGTGTCGTTGCACTGTTATGACTGACTGATGTGAGTGCATTTCAAGCACGAAATACGCTTTCTCGGCTCCTGTCGCCATTTTGTCTCACTGCGCTCTCGAGCGCTCTGGCGGCAGAAACATGAAGTGCGGCCTCAGCCGAACAAAACTTTGAGTTTTTCTACGTATCTGTAGTGTGTCGTGACCATATGTCAATGAATGGAGCTACAGTGAATTTATGAAATCGCTTCAATCATTTGTAATAGCCCTGTATATATATATATAATGTCATCTATGTTCTTGCTTAAAGCTTTAAAGAATGTTTTATCAAATTATAACTGGTTTAAAACTACTTGATTTACCGCTTGTAAGTTCCATTTTGAGCATACCTAGCAATACCCCAACAATAGTTTGCCAAAATAGCAGGAGATTACTAACCCGCATACCTCTCGTCCGCGGGTGCCATTCCTCTTATGAAATTGCTCACATATCCGTCAGAAACGGCTCCGCAGTTGGGGGGAAGGAGCTGAGGTGCTCATGATGCAATTGTATAAAGCCTTTCATAACTTGTCAACAGTTCACCCACAGACACTGTGTGAGATTTAATCGCGCCGCTTGTCTCAGAAAAGGTCTAGAATCTGTGGGATCTTAGGAAGGTCTCGCCTTGGTGATTAATTTTCTTTACAAAATTTTTCAAAAGTTCTTTAGAACAGAAAATAAGGGCAAACTACAATCACTACCACCTACAGTTCTAGCTGCAATAAAACACTGAACTGATATCACCTGACACTTGACTAATGTTTTTAATATATTGGTTCATTCATCTTTGATGTAACAGTTATACACGTTGTCAATAAATTTCTTCCTCAGAGTATTTTCCTTAAGGGATGACAACCTTAGTAAAACAAAAATCAGACGTAAGTTCCAATTTTCTTTGTGATGCTCGTTATCAGCACATTGGAGCTAACAACAATTATCTAGTTTCATGCATTTTACATTTTTGCTATTGCATGATCAAACTGCAGTGAATCTTAACGCAGCTGCAAACCTGTTAAGACAAGTATGCATCGCAATGTAGATAAAACTTCACTGTGCCGACGTTTTACACCTGTTCTTTCTCTTTTGCGTATAATTAGAGCCCATACCCTAACAAGCTTCATACCAGTATACCACGATAGCACTCTCTAATGTGGGTGTGGAATCCGCATCAGATGAGACTGACGGATGACATCAAAGTACAAAGAAGGGCAGCTGATTTTGTATTATCGCGAAGTAGGGGAGATAGTGCCACAGACAAGATACGTAAATTGGAGTGGCAATAATTGAAACAAAGGCGTGTTTCATTGCAACGGGATCTTCTCATGAAACTTCAATCACCAGTTTTCTCCTCCGATTGCGAAAACATTCTGTTGGCACCAACCTGCATAGGCAGAAATGATCATCACGATAAAATAAGAGAAATCGGGGCTCTCACAGAAAAATGTAATTGCTCGTTTGCCCCCCTCCCCCCGCGCCGTTCGAGAGTGGAACGGTAGAGAGACAGCTTGAAGATGGTTCATTGAACCCTCTGCCAGGCACTTTATTGCGAATAGAAGAGTAATCACGTAGATGTAGATGTTATCACACAACACATATTCCGCTTAGTGCTTGTGCAGCGTCACGAGAGTTGTCCATCCCATGGGCAACAATGCGGTACGTTTTGCGGTCTATATAGTCTACATCTACATCTACATTTACATTTATACTCCGCAAGCCAACCAGCGGTGTGTGGCGGAGGGCACTTTACGTGCCACTGTCATTACCTCCCTTTTCCGTTCCAGTCGCGTATGGTTCGCGGGAAGAACGACTGCCGGAAAGCATTCATGCGCTATCGAATCTCTCTAATTTTACATTCGTGATCTTCTCGGGAGGTATAAGTAGGGGGAAGCAATATATTCGATACCTCATCCAGAAACGCACCCTCTCGAAACCTGGACAGCTAGCTAGCTACACCGCGATGCAGACCGCCTCTCTTGCAGAGTCTGCCACTTCAGTTTGCTAAACATCCCCGTAACTCTATCACGCTTACCAAATAACCCTGTGACGAAACGCGCCGCTCTTCTTTGGATCTTCTCTATCTCCTCCGTCAACCCGAACTGGTACGGATCCCACACTGATGAGCAATACTCAAGTATAGGTCGAACGAGTGTTTTGTAAGCCACCTCCTTTGTTGATGGACTACATTTTCTAAGGACTCTCCCAATGAATCTCAACCTGGGACTCGCCTTACCAACAATTAATTTTGAATGATCATTCCACTTCAAATCTTTCCGCATGCATACTCCCAGATATTTCACAGAAGTAACTGCTACCAGTGTTCGTCCCACTATCATATAATCATACAATAAAGGATCCTTCTTTGTATGTATTCGCAATACATTACATTTGTCTATGTTAAGGGTCAGTTGCCACTCCCTGCACCAAGTGCCTATCCGCTGCAGATCTTCCTACATTTCGCTACAATTTTCTAATGCTGCAACTTCTCTGCACACTGCAGCATCATCCGCGACAAGCTGCATGGAACTTTCTGACACAATCTACTAGGTCATTTATATATATTGTGAAAATCAATGGTCCCATAACACTCCCCTGTGGCACGCCAGAGGTTACTTTATCGTCTGTAGACGTCTCTCCATTGAGAACAACATGCTGTGTTCTGTCTGCTAAAAACTATTCAATCGAGCCACACAGCTGGTCTGATATTCCGTAGACTCTTACTTTGTTTATCAGGCGACAGTGCGGAACTGTATCGAACGCATTCCGGAAGGCAAGGAAAATGGCATCTACCTGGGAGCCTGTATCTAATATTTTCTGGGTCTCATGAACGAATAGAGCGAGTTGGGTATCACACGATCCATGTTGATTCCTACAGAGTAGATTCTGGGTTTCCTGAAATGACATGATACGTGAGGAAAAACCTGTTCTAACATTCTACAACAGATCGATGTCAGAGATATAGTACTATAGTTTTGCGCATCTGCTCGATGATCCTTCTTGAAGACTGGGACTACCTGTGCTCTTTTCCAATCATTTGGAACTTCCGTTCCTCTAGACTCTTGCGGTACACGGCTGTTAGAAGGGGGGCAAGTTCTTTCGCGTGCTCTGTGCAGAATCGAATTGGTATCCCGTCAGATCCAGTGGACTTCCCTCTGTTGAGTGATTTCAGTTGCTTTTCTATTCCTTGGACACTTATTTCGATGTCAGCCATTTTTTCTTTTGTGCGAGGATTTAGAGAAGGAACTGCAGTGCGGTCTTCCTCTGTGAAACAGCTTTGGAAAAAAGTGTTTAGTATTTCAGCTTTACGGGTGTCATCCTCTGTTTCAATGCCATCATCATCCCAGAGTGTCTGGATATGCTGTTTCGAGCCACTTACTGATTTAACGTAAGACCAGAACTTCCTAGTAATTTCTGTCAAGTCGGTAAATAGAATTTTACTTTCGAATTCACTGAATGCTTCACGCGTAGCCCTCCTTACGCTAACTTTGACATCGTTTAGCTTCTGTTTGGCCGAGGGGTTTTGGCTGCGTGTAAACTTTCAGTGAAGCTCTGTTTGCTTTTGCAGTAGTTTCCTAACTTTGTTGTTGAACCACGGTGGGTTTTTCCCGTCCCTCACAGTTTTGCTCGGCACGTACCTGTCTAAAACGCATTTTACGAATGCCTTGAACTTTTTCCATAAACACTCAACATTGTCAGTGTCGGAACAGAAATTTTCGATTTGATCTGTTAGGTAGTCTGAAATCTGCCTTCTATTACTCTTGCTAAACAGGTAAACCTTCCTCCCTTTTTTATATTCCTATTTACTTCCATATGGATGCTGCAACGGCCTTATGATCACTGATTCCCTGTTCTGCACTTACAGAGTCGAAAAGTTCGTTTCTGTTTGTTATCAGTAGGTCCAAGATGTTATCTCCACGAGTCGGTTCTCTGTTTAATTGCTCGAGGTAATTTTCGGATAGTGTATTCAGTGTAATGCCACTCGATGCTCTGTCCCTACAACCCGTCCTAAACATCTGAGTGTCCCAGTCTATATCTGGTAAATTGAGATCTCCACCTAAGGCTATAACATGCTGAGGAAATGTATGTGAAAATATTCCAGATTTTCTCTCAGTTGTTCTGCCACTAATGCTGCTGAGTCGGGAGGTCGGTAAAAGGTGGCAATTATTAACCTAGCTCGGTTGTTGAGTGTAACCTCCACCCATAATAATTCACAGGAACTATCTACTTCTACTTCACTACAGGGTAAACTGCTACTAACAGCGACGAACACTCCACCACCGGTTGCGTGCAATCTATCCTTTCTAAACACTGTGTGTGCCTTTGTAAAATTTCGGCAGAATTTATCTCTGGCTTCAGCCATCTTTCCGTACCTATAACGATTTCAGCTTCGGTGCTTTCTATCAGCGCTTGAAGTTCCGGTACTTTACCAACGCAGCTTCGACAGTTGACAATTACAATACCGATCGCTGCTTGGTCCCCGCATGTCCTGACTTTGCCCCGCACCCTTTGAGGTTGTTACCCATTCTGTACTTGCCCGAGGCCATCTAACCTAAAAAACCGCCCAGTCCACGCCACACAACCCCTGCTACCCGTGTAGCCACCTGCTGTGGGTAGTGGACTCCTGACCTATACAGCGGATCCCGAAACCCCACCACTCTATGGCGCAAGTCGAGGAATACGCAGCCCACACGGTTGCAGAACCGTCTCAGCCTCTGTTTCAGACCCTCCACTCGGCTCTGAACCAAAGGTCCGCAGTCAGTCCTGTCGACGATGCTGCAGATGGTGAGCTCTGCTTTCATCCCGCTAGCGAGACTGGCAGTCTTCACCAAATCAGATAGCCGCCGGAAGCCAGAGAGGATTTCCTCCGATCCATAGCGACACACATCATTGGTGCCGACATGAGCGACCACCTGCAGATGGGTGCACCCTGTACCCTTCATGGCATCAAGAAGGACCCTTTCCACATCTGGAATGACTCCCCCGGTATGCACACGGAGTGCACATTGGTTTTCTTCCCCTCTCTTGCTGCCATATCCCTAAGTGGCCCCATTACGTGCCTGACGTTGGAGCTCCCAACTACCTTTAAACCCACCCTCTGCGACCGCCCAGATCTTGCAGACTGAGGGGCAACCTCTGGACCAGGACAAGCAGCCATGTCTGGCCGAAGATCAGTATCAGCCGGAGACAGAGCCTGAAACTGGTTCATCAGACAAACTGGAGAGGCCTTCCGTTCAACCCTCCGGAATGTCTTTCGCCCCCTGCCACACCTCGAGACGACCTCCCACTCTACCATGGGTGAGGGGTCACCCTCAATGTGGGCAGTATCCTGGGCAGCCACAGCCGTAGTCCGATCGGGGGATGCGTGGGACGAGCTGGCCGTCCCCAACAAACCCCCATCCGGACCCCCACAGTGATGCCCTTTGGCAGCAGCCTCAAGCTGTGTGACCGAAGCCAACACTGCCTGAAGCTGGGAGCGAAGGGATGTCAGCTGGTACCGGTATCGGTACTGGTGCAGCAACTGAAACCTCATTATCTGTACCTAGGTCCTGAACCTGCTCTTCCGTTTCTGGGATGGATCGAGTTTGATGACATGTGGCTGGGCAATATTCTATGGATTGACAAGGCACATTTTACACTACAGGGTGCCGAATGTGGGGTATTATAAAAGTGCGTGTTGTGCATGAAGAGCCATTGCACTCGCAGTACGTGACTGTGATGCGGGATCACAAGCAGTTTAGTTCTCGGTCCCTACTTCCACCCAGAGGGTCTGTCAGGTGTACAGTGATGTCTGCAAGCTATCGAGATTTCCTTGTACAGCTTCTGAAGAGCCCAACTGTGCGAAAACCACTGTCTTTGTGAAATATGGCGCCAACACCTCATGTCGCTCGCCCATTGATCGTGGTGCAACCTTCCACGAACGTGTTATCTGCGTAGGTTTTCCAAATGCATGGCCTGTAATATCACAGGATCTGAACTCATGTGACTTTTGGCTATGGGAATATCTAAAAGAATGTGTTTATCAGGGACATGTTCAGTTTCTAGCTAAGGTGAAGGGCAATATTCAGGGACACGTCGCTCAGATTCCAACGGAACTGCTGCGGGCGAGTTTTGGTCGCGTTTTACGGACTCAGTACCTCGTCGAAGCCTCTGATGCTCATATCGAACAAACTGTGTACGTGCGGGTTAATAACGGAATCAACATTACGCCTTTCTCAATTTTCTGACCACGGCCGTTCCTAATCTATTACACATGGAAACATTTTACACGTCTTTTTTGTGTTTAAAGCGCCAAATTTGTAACTGGTGGCCAAAAAGTGGAATTAATTTTTTTCTAGTGTAAATCGGTTTCGCGTTAAGGCATTAAAATATCTATCGAGTTTCGCTGCCATACAATATTTACGGCTCACACTAAATCTCTGAGTAGCTCTTTAATTATTACTGCCCGGTAATTTCACAGTGATATCTGGAAAGAAGCGCACCTTCAGTGCCCACGTCTTTCGGTTACATGTGATAGGGGCCATTGTGTTTAAGTGGGTCGGTGTCTGTTATACCGGAGCCAAGGTAGCCCCTGAGGGCCGGCAACCCATATTACACCACAGAGGACTAGGTTGTCTATGCTCAAGGCGCTGGCTATTTACATACAAGATAATGGAAACAGACATTCCGAGCACTACTTCCTGCAGGGGAAGCTCTAGCCACGGCCTGCAGGAAGTATCACAACGCCAAAACCTGATTGGCTGGAGACAGCTATTTAGGGGCTACAACCAGCCACGAAGTTGCTGCATGCCAACCTTATGGACTTTGACCCCTAAAGATTACGTCGTCTTCTCTGAATTGGACTTTTGTGTGTGTTACCACGAACCTTTATGGAAATTTAGAAGTGAACTTTTGTTTGCCTCAATTAGGAGAGTTTTACTGGGATCGTTATTGTTACCTTTCGTTTGTCGTTCAGTCATCAACCTTGGGTGTTTACATCAATAAAAGTTGTGTTTGTGAAAAATTGCGAGTTGTCCATCACAACAGTGTCCATAAAGGTTTTCATTTAAACACCTCAATATTCCACGGGGACATTAAACGCAGTTTCTCTGTCCACCATTTCTCAACTTCCAGCTTTGGAGCTGCAAGCACCAGCCTCATCACTGCCCAAGATGCAAGGATCAGTTGACCAGATCGCTTGACAAAAGTCCTGGTCACCCACGAAATAATCCGATTCTTCGTCGTACTACTGCGACACTCTGCTCTTAGACGGCGATAATGATCTGGATATCAACGCTGCGGATGCGCCCGACTTGAGTGATGCAACCTGCATCTTTCATGACGGAAATTCATTTCAAGACACTTCGACAGAAGTGTGGTTTAAACGTCTCGTCTGCCACATATGGACGCACTTAGATTGCGCAGGGACCAGAGGAACCCTTTTAAGTTCGCAATTTCTGTCAATAATTTTTGAGCCGTCCGTAGTGGTTAGCCGGCATGGTAGCTTAGCGTGTTCGGTCAGAGGGTTTAGCTACCCTCTGTAATAAAAAACTGAGTGCACGGATCAACGAACAACCTGAACGGATGTCATCGGACGTCCGCTACATATAGTACAAAATGAGATTAAAGAAACAGAGTGGCCGACCGGTTCTAGGCTCTTCAGTCTGGAAACACGTGACCGCTACAGTCGCAGGTTCGAATCCTACCTCGGGCATGGATGTGTGTGATGTACTTAGGTTGGTTAGGTTTAAGTAGTTCTAAGTTCTAGGGGACTGATGACCGCAGACGTTGAGTCCCATAGTGCTCAGAGCCATTTGAACCATTTTTGAACACATATAGACATGTGAAATACATACGTCCATTGTTTTCAAAGCTGTATTTTTGAAAATATATCACATTATACATCTGAGTTAATTGTATACAATGACGTTTAGTTTAGTTTATAATGGTTCCATGCCACTTTCGGTAAAAACGGAACTATTACAGCATCGCTTTGTATTTCATTTATCTGTGTGCCTGTCTGTCCGACTGTTAAACACCCTTTCTATCAGAAACGGGTTGACGTATCAAGCTAAAATTTATGTCTACGATCGCTTGCCGGTGTAAAGCATTTAGACTTTTAAGTCAATGAAATCAAAACGTATGGCCATTTATGTCACACGTTCTGATACCCATAAACTCACTCATCAAAACCTATAGTGTGCTTCCCGTTGACGTAGAATCATGAAATTCGGCAGGAACAAAGGCTTAACTGCACAAGTAAAGTAAAAAATGTGAAACTTGTTAGATTGTAATTACATCCCATAAAAAGCATCTTTTTGCCACTGCAACATACATTGCATTCATCATCCATCAGAAGTATAATTGAGGAACATTACTTCAGGCAAACATGAAATGTGCGTTGTAATCATGTTGTAGTAAGTTAATAAAAATGTTTCATTAAATCTTTTATATCTATGTATATAAACTGACGTCCGCTGCTCGCTTCTTTTTGTATGTCCGGGGTACTCTGAGGAACTACTGAAGAGATTTTGATACGGCCTTGGGACCTGTATCTTTCCAGTGACGATATGCATAACACACAAAAATCGTTGAGATTCTCGATTCCCAACATGGATGAACTATATAAATCACCTGCATATACAGGGTTATTACAAATGATTGAAGCGATTTCACAGCTCTACAATAACTTTATTATTTGAGATACTTTCACTATGCTTTGCACACACATACAAAAACTCAAAAAGTTTTTTTAGGCATTCACAAATGTTCGATATGTGCCCCTTTAGTGATTCGGCAGACATCAAGCCGATAATTAAGTTCCTCCCACACTCGGCGCAGCATGTCCCCATCAATGAGTTCGAAAGCATCGTTGATGCGAGCTCGCAGTTCTGGCACGTTTCTTGGTAGAGGAGGTTTAAACACTGAATCTTTCACATAACCCCACAGAAAGAAATCGAATGGGGTTAAGTCGGGAGAGCGTGGAGGCCGTGACATGAATTGCTGATCGTGATCTCCACCACGACCGATCCATCGATTTTCCAATCTCCTGTTTAAGAAATGCCGAACATCATGATGGAAGTGCGGTGGAGCACCATCCTGTTGAAAGATGAAGTCGGCGCTGTCGGTCTCCAGTTGTGGCATGAGCCAATTTTCCAGCATGTCCAGATACACGTGTCCTGTAACGTTTTTTTCGCAGAAGAAAAAGGGGCCGGAAACTTTAAACCGTGAGATTGCACAAAACACGTTAACTTTTGGTGAATTGCGAATTTGCTGCACGAATGCGTGAGGATTCTCTACCGCCCAGATTCGCACATTGTGTCTGTTCACTTCACCATTAAGAAAAAATGTTGCTTCATCACTGAAAACAAGTTTCGCACTGAACGCATCCTCTTCCATGAGCTGTTGCAACCGCGCCGAAAATTCAAAGCGTTTGACTTTGTCATCGGGTGTCAGGGCTTGTAGCAATTGTAAACGGTAAGGCTTCTGTTTTAGCCCTTTCCGTAAGATTTTCCAAACCGTCGGCTGTGGTACGTTTTAGCTCCCTGCTTGCTTTATTCGTCGACTTCCGCTGGCTACGCGTGAAACTTGCCCGCACGCGTTCAACCGTTTCTTCGCTCACTTCGCCCCTTACAGAGGCATCCAGAAGCTTTAAACTGCGCATACCATCGCCGAATGGAGTTAGCAGTTGGTGGACCTTTGTTGAACTTCGTCCTGAAGTGTCGTTGCACTGTTATGACTGACTGATGTGAGTGCATTTCAAGCACGACATACGCTTTCTCGGCCCCTGTCGCCATTTTGTCTCAATGCGCTCTCGAGCGCTCTGGCGGCAGAAACATGAAGTGCGGCCTCAGCCGAACAAAACTTTGAGTTTTTCTACGTATCTGTAGTGTGTCGTGACCATATGTCAATGAATGGAGCTACAGTGAATTTATGAAATCGCTTCAATCGTTTGTAATAGCCCTGTACATATATACAGCGATGTCCAAAATTAAAGCAACAAACAGAAATTTTCCAAGGTTGCGTTTATTTTGCCGCAAAACAGTATAAAGAGGTGATAGTGAAGTAGAAACGCCTGCCCGTTTAGCCGTGCAGTCTGAGGCACTGCTTTGCGGGCGGGAAGGCGTGCCGGTCCCCGTCACGAATCCGCCTGGCGGATTAGTGTCTCGAGGTCTGGTGTGCCGGCCAGTCTGTGGATGTTTTTTAAGGCAGTTTTCCATCTGCCTCGGCGAATGCGGTCTGGTTCCCCTTAATCCTCCTCAGTTGCACTATGTCGGCGACTGCTGCGCAAACACTTTCTCCACGTATGCGTGCACCATAATTGCTCTACGACGCAAACATTTGATTTGGGGTTACACTTGTCTGGTGTCAGACGTTCCCGGGGGGAGGGGTGTGTGGAAGGGGGAGGGGGTAGGTCTACTGGGGACCGAACCGCACAATAACCGTGGGTTCGGTGTGGGGCGGCGGTGGCGTGAGTGGACTGCTGTAGCCTGTTGTGAGGTTGTGAACCACTGAGGGCTATGGCGGGGATGAACCCTCTGTCGATTCTAGGTCCCCAGTTCAATACAATGCAATACAAAGTAGGAACAGTATAATGAATACGGAACTTAAGTAACTGCAATATACATAACGGTAGACAAAAATGTCCTTTGCTTTTTACAACAACAGATTTGCACATACATTTCGACAACAATTTAATGTGGTCAATATGGCGTGTGACCACCTCTGGCAGCAATACAGACCTGATAACGACGGAGCGTGCTGTGAATGATGTCATCAATCTCGTGTTGACGCAATAACGCCCATTCTTCCTGCAGAGATGCTCACAAGTTTTGGAGAGCGGTTGGTGGAGGCTGACGTGATGCAACCGTCTCCCTAGTGCGTCCTAGACATACTCTATGGGATTCAAATCGCGAGAGTGAATAGGCCCCTCCGTGAGTTAACCGATGCTTCTCCCTGATGCTCTCTCAATCCCTCTATTTCACTCACAGCACTTCATGGACAATTGGTCTTCCATCGCCCTGGTTTAACGGCAGAAAGGCATTCCGATAAACAGGCTGCAAGCATTGAGCTGTTGGGCTTGAATAAAACATGAAAGAGGTTGAATGGGTAAGACATAGACAGGGCGTCACAAGCCCAGAAACAAATATGTTCATTAAATGTGTTCTATCTCCGAAGCCATTCGGAATAGAGTATATGGCCACACGAAGTTTTTGCTTCGAAAGAACGTTGCTGTCAAATCCCTGAACGTTAATCATTCCCCTAAGATGTCCCGAGCAAAAAATGAACAGGCGATCTAAGAGACTCCTCCGTAGTAATCGCGTTCCTGCCAACGTCCATAGTACTTCAAGGTCAATCTTGCCCCTCCGTTAGGCCGTGTCCTACGTGAGCGACAGAAGCGAGCGACAGCGAGCGACTTCTGGATACGCGACACTCCAGGCGACAAGCAGCAGCATCGGGCGAAAAGCTCGGGATGTCCTGCGTGCGAACCAACATGTCGCGCTACGAGAGGGCTCCTTAGAGCCAACCAGCTGTTTCTTAACCTGTAGAATACTGTAGCTGGAGAGTAAGGCTACAGAATTAGGTTTACTTAGGGAAATAAAGCGAAAAGCAATGCTGTGCATAAAATTTACAAAGGGAGGAGTCTTCATTGAGAATTTCATAAATATCATCATCTAAGATCACCAGACAAATTAGTCGAATACACGTGAATGAGCAGAGGACCATTCGACTATCTCATCGATAAATTAAATACGAATGTTTTTTTTTTTACATAATCAAGAACTTTTAACAGACTATAAATACGGAAGAATGACTGACTACATGAATCACCCTAAATACAGACATAAACATACAGATTTATAACAGAAAACGATAGGTAGCTGTGGCATAGCGATAGCGTTGCAATTCGCCCTTCATTAAATGTTCTGGGTTCGACTCCAGCTGCTCCTCATATTTTAACTGTTACTAAGTTTTATGTATACTGTTTACACTGCTTCGTTAAGTATATTTTTAAGGTCTTGCCAAAGAACTTCATCTGTAAGTGTACACACACCTATCTCAGTATATCACACATATTAAATTCCTAATAAATTACTATAAACCACGAAATTTTACAGATATTGGATGCCGCGAAAGTAATTCGTCAGCAGGCAATGTTAAGGCCAAGCGTTTCAATTACTCTAAATAGTCTGTAAAAGTAAAGCATTCAAAATTTTTGAAAAGGAAGTCAAACGTTTGTGTAATGATATGTCTAAAAGTGTGAAATAAAAAATAGGGAAACATTTGGTGCACCTCATTTTCTGTTCACGGTTTCGAGCATCACTCAAAGGCATGTTTCTCTAATCTACTTATTTTTTTTACACAAATCATTTAAAAAATATTTGACTGATTTCTTTCATTTTTTATTTTCAAGTTTTATTCAGAAAGCATGATCTTACTGAAACCTCGTTTGCCTTCCTAACACACTTGATTCGAAGAAAGCCTCTTTGACATTTAAATACCGCACCAATGTATCTTTTTATGTGCAAAATAGCTAGGCCTTGAACAGACGAAATTTTTGACACTCCATTTACATAGGTTGACAGCAGCTTTTCGTGAAATATTTCAATGTTTCCTCAACTCATTAATTAAGTTTTCGTTAATTACCCTGATTACTTTCAAGGAGTTAAATATTTTCATGCAGAACTAGACCTCAGGCTGGTCACTTTGATACCCTGTTTACCTGTTTCTCTCCCGCTGTTTGGCTATGAAAATTCGGATAAAACCTCATGGCGTAATTTATAGGGAGTCTTGTTTTCGCTCTGGTCACGCCTTTACAAAAACATATTGAGTGTTAATCATACGATAAAATCGTTCTTTCTGCGCGACTGTCATTTCCAAAAGTCGTAGTTTCGATATCTTGAACCGTTTCGATATCCTGTCCGCGGATATAACCAATATCTCAAGAATGACAAGAGATATCATTCCGGTCCGAACTTAAAATACAATTTAGATATATTGGTTACACTTCATACGCAATAATGTACGGCCTTAAATGAACTATACGGAAAGTCTACCCAATGTGATTTTACCTCAATTTCGTGCTGCCATGTACTCAATTTCGTGCAGCACAGTAACTATGACGAATAACGAAAATAAATTCAGACCTTTATGGTTTAAACATATCAAGCTATAAGATGCGGAGGAATCAAATTTTTTCACCTAATTATTTTCTCAAAATCGGATGATAATTGTTTCATAGCTCCCGTCGCGTCCGCTCCACTGCTTTGCCGACAAGACACGTGGCTGTCGCTCTGTGTCGCGCGTGCGTGCTGCAGCGACAACATTCAAACACGTTTGAATTCAAACGTCGCCAGTTGCAGCGGGAGACAGGCAGCGACACAGATGTCGCTCACGTAGGACACTTCGTAACTATAACTGGGGTTGTGTTTTGTCGCCTGAACCTGTCACACACTGTCGCTCGCTTCTGTCGCTCACGCAGAACACGGCCTAAGCCGTCGGCACACGGACCGTGCATCCGAAGATTGAGCGTTGAGTATGCCGAGTTTGTGACGTCATAGCGTGGGGAGTCTTTCCGAACGTGCAGAGCAATAGCTAACAGGTCAGATATTCTGAGCGTGGGTCTGAGCGCTGACGAATGAGATGGCACAACTCCACATACGTCACATGCACGCCACTCCCTTCAGCACAGAGTTGTGAGGCGCCATACTCGCATTCATTTCAACCCTATATGTATATATGCCGTTTCTGAGCACCAGCAAATTGAGAATCACTGGAAAACCCGCTGTTAACTGTGTGATTCGTTCCAATACAATAATGAGAAACATCATATTCGTGGCAAAAGAATTATTGTAACTTGCGTATTATGAGACTACGCCATTTGAAGGCAACGACTCACCGAGGATCCAACAAAAACGCATTTTTCTTGGTACAATTTGTTATAACTAAAGTTCAGTTAGTAACATAGCTACGATCAAAGCTTTAAGCAAGTGGCAACATGCTAAGATTGGCTGCCATATAAGCATCGGCGGTTCATCGTAGTGTTACTGATTCCTGAACGAGATGGGCAGTGGTTGGCGTCTACCCTCGTTTAACATTTTTTTAATAGGTTCTGATGCTGTATTGTTAGTTTAATATAAGTATATACTATAATATTTGATGTTATGTAAATTTAAGCTCATCGTTTTTTGAGGAGTGAGTTTGTTCAGTTGTTTTAATCTACAGGACAGCTTGCGCCACTTGTATAAAGATATTTTGCTCCTTTTTCTTTTGCGTTTCGTAATTCACGTCTTGTAAAGACTCTGCTACTAGGTAGGAACAGTGATCAAGTAAGAATGACTTTGGGGTTCTACTAAAATGTGGGAATGATGAAATAATGTTTGTCTTATGTGGAGAACTATTGAAAATTTGTGAAGTGTTGGCTTAAGTGCCAACACCGAGTTGCTAAAGGAGGCCGAAATGCAAGCTTTTAAGCTCACGCAGATTGACGTGAGGTCTGGAACAGTTAAGGGAATTTTTAGTAGCAAATAAAGTACGTAGTTGATGTAATACTTAACTTTAATCCATAATTGGAGAACATCGCTCTTGACGGTACATGTTTTATAATTTCAATATTAACTGGTAATGGCGCCTTGCTAGGTCGTAGCAAATGACGTAGCTGAAGGCTATGCTAACTATCGTCTCGGCAAATGAGAGCGCAATTGTCAGTGATCCATCTCTGGCAAACTCTGCTGTACAACTGGGGCGAGTGCTAGGACGTCTCTCTAGACCTGCCGTGTGGCGGCGCTCAGTCTGCAATCACTGACAGTGGCGACACGCGGGTCCGACGTATACTAACGGACCGCGGCCGATTTAAAGGCTACCACCTAGCAAGTGTGGTGTCTGGCGGTGACACCACAATTTGTATCGCATTGTCTGTAAAGGAACATTTATAAGCCTGTGTCCTTACTGATTGGACATGGTACTTTCCTTTGGTCTTAAAAGACGTACATGGATATTGAAGTTTTTATTTGTGTATATTACATATAGAACAATGTGACTAGCATATGGACAATGGAGGAAATGTGCGTTTTAGTAGAGCTAACGTGGGAATTTTATGCGAGCCAGTTTAGTAAACAGTATGATTTACGACCTAGAAACATCCTGCAACTGCCGCTGGAGAGCGTTGTGATCGAGTATACCACGTCGGGGGCCGGCCGGGGTGGCCGAGCGGCTCTAGGCGATACAGTCTGGAACCGCGCGACCACAACGGTCGCAGGTTCGAATCCTGCCTAGGGCATGGATGTGTGTGATGGCCTTAGGTTGGTTAGGTTTAAGTAGTTCTTAGGGGACTGATGACATCAGAAGTTGAGTCCCATAGTGCTCAGAGCCATTTGAACCATTTTGAATGACGTCGGGGCCCACGTACCGTATGCACAAGTCGCATCTTTTCTGAACTTTCATCAGCACTCTGAACTCAGCACGCTCAACGTTGACGTTCGACAGCACGGTCCGTGTGCTGATCTCCTTGCATCGGAGACAGAAGTCACCAGCTGTCCCTTTCAACTGGAGAGCCACTTGCACACGTGGTTCCCCTCCGAACGCCAGAGTCCATTCTGGTGTGTCACAGCTCCCAGGCACGTGTGTGGCCCCTCGCACTCACACGTCAGCGATGGAAGCCTGCCGGAAGGTGACGTCACGACTCGGAGTGGCGCCGCTCAATTGAATTATCCGGTCGCCAGCGTACACACCACACACCGGGGTCGGGTTGCCGCTGCGTCCGCGTAACACGGCCCGCACTGCGAATGGCTCGCACATCACCGCAAGCTGAAGAGGCGTCAAGCGCCGCGCGGCAGGAGGCCCAAGAGAAAAAGGCGAAATAATGGGAAAAATATCATAAAGGCACAGCCTCCGATCCAGACTGTGTATCAGTCAGGATTCTCTCAGAGTATGCTGATAAAATACTCCATGTTTAGCAGTTATATACAACCGCTCGCTCACAGAAAGACCCGTTCCTAAGGGCTGGAAAATTGCTCAAGTCACACCAGTACCCAAAAAGGGAAGTAGGAGTAATCCGCTGAATTACAGGGCTATATCACTAACGTCGATTTGCAGTAGGGTTGTGGAACATATACTGTATTCGAACATTATGAACGATTTATTGACACATAGTCAGCACAGTTTCAGAAAATATCGTTCTTGTGAAGCACAACTACCTCTTTATGCTCATAAAGTAATAAGTGCTATCGACATGGGATGTCAGATAGTTCAAAGGCTCCGAGCACTATGGGACTTAACATCTTAGGTCATCAGTCCCCTAGAAATTAGAACTACTTAAACCTAACTAACCGAAGGACGCCGGCCGAAGTGGCCGCGCGGTTCTGGCGCTGCAGTCTGGAACCGCGAGACCGCTACGGTCGCAGGTTCGAATCCTGCCTTGGGCATGGATGTGTGTGATGTCCTTAGGTTAGTTAGGTTTAACTAGTTCTAAGTTCTAGGGGACTAATGACCTCAGCAGTTGAGTCCCATAGTGCTCAGAGCCATTTGAACCATTTAACCGAAGGACATCACACACATCCATGCCCGAGGCAGGATTCGAACCTGCGACCGTAGCAGTCCCGCGGTCCCGGATTGCAGCGCCTAGAACCGCACGGCCACCACGGCCGGCACAGGGGATGTCAAATTGATTCCATATTTTTAGATTTCCAGAAGGCTTTCGATACCGTTCCTCACAAGCGTCTTCTAACCAAACTGCGTGCCTACTCAGTATCGCCTCAGTTGTGCGACTGGATTCGTGATTTCCTGTCGGAAAGATGACAGTTCGTAGTAATAGACGGAAAGTCATCGAGTAAAACAGAAGTAATATCCGGCGTCCCCCGCGGAAGTGTTATAGGCCCTCTATTGTTCCTGATCCATATTAACGACATAGGACACAATCTGAGTAGCCGTCTTAGATTTGTTTGCAGATGATGCTGTCATTTACCGTCTTATAAAGTCATCTGATGATCAAAACGACTTGCAAAATGATTTAGGTAAGATATCTGTATGGTGCGAAAAGTGGCAATTGACCCTGAATAATGAAACGTGTGGAGTTATTCATATGAGTACTAAAAGAAAACCGCTAATTTTCGAGTACGCGATAAGTCACAGAAATCCAAAGGCTGTAAATTAAACTAAATACATAGGGATTACAATTACAAATAACATAAATTGGAACGATCACATAGATAATATTGTGGGTAGAGCAAACCAAAGACTGCGATTCATTGGCAGAACACTTAGAAGGTGCAACAGGTGTACTTACTAAACAGACAGCAGAGTAATCACGTAGGTGTAGACGTAGATAATTTTCCCTTGAAGAAGCGGAATGTCAGGTGCCCTCAAAGGACGCCGCTGGTCATTAAAACTCCAACAGCTGGACGTATAGCAAATAACAAAATTTTACTTATTGTCCGTATACAATACACTAGGTCTATTCAAAAAATTCCAGGACATCCGTAATGTCGCGCCAGTCGTGTGTTGGAGCGAAAAGGGGTGGCATCCCCACAGACGCCTGTGTTTAATGTGTACCTACCGGGAGTTTCATTGTTCTATATCTGTTAGTCGAGCAGAGCGTTCTGTCGCACAGTTTGCGAATTTCGAGATGGCAGAGTTACAGGAGCAACGCGTCTGCATTAAATTTTGCGCGAACCTCAAGAACACCTTTACGCACTCACACCAAATGATGAAGGAAGCCTACGGTGATGCGAGCTGAAGCCGTATTCAGTGTTGTGGTTGGTTCACACAGTTTAAAAACTGCTAAAAATTGCCGGACGGAAGTTAAAGATGACCCTCGTTCAGGAAGCCCCTCGAAGTCTACCGACGACGCTCGGGTCTACATGTACATCTACATATATACTCCGCTACCCATCAAGCTGCGTGTGGTGGAGGGCACAATTCGCGCCAGTCGTATTTCCCCCCCCTCTGTTCCACTCGCGGATCGCACTAGGGAAAAACGACTGTCTGAACGCCTCAGAACGAGCTCTAATTTCTTATATTTGAATGATGATCATTATGCGATTTGAAAGTTTGTGGTAATAATATAAGCTCTACATCCTCGGTGAAGATTGGATTTCGCAATTTAGTGAGCAGCCGCTTCTGTTTAGCGCGTCGTCTATCTGCAAGTGTGTTCCACTTCAAACTTTCTAAGAGATTTGTAACGCTCTCGCGATGGTTAAATGTACCAGTCACGAATCTTGTCGCTCTTCTTTGGACCTTCTCAATGTTTTGAATCAGACCCAACTGGTAAGGGTCCATACAGACGAGCGGTACTGTAAGACTGGACGAACTAACGTACTGTAAGCTATTTCCTTTGTTGAAGGACTACATCGCTTCGCTTCAGGAGCGTCAACGAAATTGTGCGTTCCAGTCGAAGAGGAGGAGGATATTAGTGTTTAACGTCCCGTCGACAACGAGGTCATTAGAGACGGAGCGCAAGCTCGGGTGAGGGAAGGATGGGGAAGGAAATCGGCCGTGCCCTTTCAAAGGAACTATCCCGGCATTTGCCTGAAGCGATTTAGGGAAATCACGGAAAACCTAAATCAGGATGGCCGGAGACGGGATTGAACCGTCGTCCTCCCCAGTCGAAGACTGACTGTCCGAGAGGTTGCATAAGAATGTAACATTTCAGTTGGATCATTTCATGAAATCCTCACACAGCACCTTGGAATGCATCGTGCTGCCGCCAAGTTCGTCCCATGGTTTACGAGTGAAGATCAGAATTTCGTCCCGCAATCTGTGAAGAGCTTTTGGTTCACGAAAATAAGAACTAGATGTTCCTTAAGAAAATCATACCTGGTGGTGAGACTTGGATCTACGATTATGTTGGTGAGACCAAGGTTCAATCTGCACTACGGGCCGCGAAAGTTTTTCTAAGATCAAAAAGAGCTCGTCAGGTCAGGTCAAATGTCAAGGCCACGCTGATAGTTTTGAGTCTGAAGGATTGGCTCATCATGAATTCGTGCCACAGGGACAAACTGTTAATCGACGGTGCTGTCGGGACGCCTGCGAGAAAATTTGAGAAAGAAACGCCCTGAAACTTGGCGAGACAATTCATGGCTGCTGTATCAAAATGACGTACCAGCACGTGCATCCGTGGCGATTCGTGCGTGACTTGCACAAAAAACGAAATCGGTGCGCTGCCTCATCCACCGTACTCTCCAGACCTGACACCTGCGGACCCTTCTTTTATGTCCAAAGTTGAAAACCCCCTTTAAATGACGAAGATTTGCAACGATAGACGAGATAAAAGAAAATTCGCAGGCCACATTTATTAACAAAAAATATTAATTTTTTTCTGCAGAAAATATTTTTTGTGATCTTCCTAATGGAGGAATATTAATGAATGTAGTACCACAGGTGGGTTTTTACGATATGCGGAGTCTCTGAAAATTTCAGTCATATATCTGTGATAGTTTCTGATAAAATGGGGCATTGTTGTTGTTGTGGTCTTCAGTCCTGAGACTGGTTTGATGCAGCTCTCCATGCTACTCTATCCTGTGCAAGCTTCTTCATCTCCCAGTACCTACTGCAACCTACATCCTTCTGAATCTGCTTAGTGTATTCATCTCTTGGTCTCCCTCTACGATTTTTTCCCTCCACGCTGCCCTCCAATACTAAATTGGTGATCCCTTGATGCCTCAGAACATGTCCTACCAACCGATCCCTTCTTCTATCAAAGTTGTGCCACAAATTCCTCTTCTCTCCGGTTGTATTCAGTACCTCCCCATTAGTTACGTGATTTACCCATCTAATCTTCAGCATTATTCTGTAGCACCACATTTCTAAAGCTTCTACTCTCTTCTTGTCCAAACTATTTATCGTCCATGTTTCACCTCCATACATGGCTACACTCCATACAAATACTTTCAGAAATGACTTCCTGACACTTAAATCTATACTCGATGTTAACAAATTTCTCTTCTTCAGAAACGCTTTCCTTGCCATTGCCAGTCTACATTTTATATCCTCTCTACTTCGACCATGATCAGTTATTTTGCCCCCCAAATAGCAAAACTCCTTTACTACTTTAAGTGTCTCATTTCCTAATCTAATTCCCTCAGCATCACCCGACTTAATTCGACTACATTCCATTATCCTCGTTTTGCTTTTCTTGATGTTCATCTTATATCCTCCTTTCAAGACGCTGTCCATTCCGTTCAACTGCTCTTCCAAGTCCTTTGCTGTCTCTGACAGAATTACAATGTCATCGGCGAACCTCAAAGTTTTTATTTCTTCTCCATGGACTTTAATACCTACTCCGAATTTTTCTTTTGTTTCCTTTACTGCTTGCTCAATATACAGATTGAATAACATCTGGGAGAGGCTACAACCCTGTCTTACTCCCTTCCCAACAACTGCTTCCCTTTCATGTCCCTCGACTCTTATAACTGCCATCTGGTTTCTGTACAAATTGTTAATAGCCTTTCGCTCCCTGTATTTTACCCCTCCCACCTTCAGAATTTGAAAGAGTATTCCAGTCAACATTGTCAAAATGGGGCATATGTACTGAAAATTTTAGTTTGCGGGAAATTGACTTTTTAAAAAAAACTTTTGAAATTTGTTACTTACACTTAATTAAAACTGTCCTGATGTATTATGGCCTTTCTTTGGCCTCTAGCAGGTCTTCCAGCTTCTTTTTCACCTGCCTGGATGTTTGTCTTGCTTTCTTGGCCATATTGGATGCAGACCTGTCTGCATCGGCTATCCTCATTTTATCGCAATGTTGCAGCCCAGTGATCACATTTTCACCAGGATTAGTTTCCAACTTTTTCAGTACCCAACACTTTCCAATATTACCATAATTGAATGTAATAACAGCATCATGAACTCCTAGTTTCATTGTATGCATGCCTACAAATACAGTTTTAAGAAGGTAGTTCCAAATTATGCGGTAGAAACATTCATTTGGGATCTGTGTCTGCCCATGCAGACATTTCCTTAGAAGGCCAGGATGAGCCAAGTCTCTGAAAATAGGTTTAATTGCTGTAATAACAGCAGCAGGAAGAGAATGCTGGTGAGAATAAGATTCTCCAGTTGCCTGAGCCCTGTTGTATTTGCACCACGAATTTTCTCCTGATGGACACAATCCATGACATGGCTTATCACCAGTAGAGGACTTATGGAAGAATATGGCCCAAGCATCTCTCTTCATTGCCTACAGATTTTCTTTATTTCTCCTAATTGCCTGCCCATAGTATACTGCAAGTTTTCTGTAACAACTACTCGCAATCACACTTGAACAAAGCTAACTGCGTGTTTGAAAGCATGTTGTTTGCAAACGAATACCGACCGTGGCACTGCAAGGATAGCAAACACATTCGGGAGTAAAAAAAAAAAAAAAACCCGAACATGCAATGTAAGATATAAAGTTCTAAAATATATGCAGAAAAGTGGGTGACAGAAAAGTGGGAGTGGCACATAAACACACGTGGTACGAATATTCTCTTTAAATGCTCGAAAAAAAATTTTTTTCAGTAAAATCCTTTTCCAGAGTACTTAAACAAAACCTTGATTATCGAAATATGATGAAAACCGAAAATCGATTTTTTTCGACCTGAACCACGGTGTGGTCCCCTTAAATCAACAAAGTTTAGATGCATTGGACATTGTAATTTTTTTGTAATGCGTAAGTGATTTTCTGCAGCCTCTTGTTTGGGGCGAAGTCAGCAGGCATAGGATCAACGAAGTCTCACTAAACATCGATTTATATCTAGGAGAACTGATAATTTATCTCTACAGCGTTCTAGGCCCTAAATGTTTCGCGTTTAGCACAGAATCTTCGCCTCTCTTAGAAACGCAGCCGGCGGCCAGAATTCTGCAAACATTGTCGCGAGCGGTAAGAAGTGTTTCACAAAGGAGGATCGCAACGCAGCGCTACTCTAGCTCCTGCGTGTGTGTGTGTGCGCGTGCGTTCTTTTGTGTGCCCCGGCCTACTCTCTGGAAGCGACCAGCATAAAGCTATTCTTTGTCTAAATAAATGATGAGCGTTTCTTTGCCGCGCTCTCTCTGGCTGCAGGTGGGTACTCTCTTTCCGACTTCATTCTCTGCCTCGCCTTTCGACAATGCAGCTAAAAGCTGTGCGCAGAAATTCTGTCACAAAGAGACTGCCGCCATTGTCAGCGGTGTCTCTCTCCGTGTGTTTACTACTGTCTGTGGCGCTACAGTTTCTCTGTGTGTGTTGCAGAGGACGAGAACAGTTCCATTCTTGAAGTTCGTTGTTCAAACATTGTTGGCAGCAACGTGTACAAGTAGATGGCAAAAATGCGGTTTTCTAAATAAACAGCTTGACTGCTTCCCTAGTCTTCCAAAATAAATTGTTGACAGTATCAGTATCAATAGCTGCTCATGTAGAGTACCAGCACTTTGCAAAAACTGACATAATGTCTGATCGGATACAACAATCACTGGTTATACAATGTTACTTATATTCCGTCTTGATTGCAGAAATGTTTATTCACATGACCGGTTTCTGTTCCTCTAGAGCCATCTTCAGATCTGAAACGACAATGATACTATTTCACAACTGCAAACCTTTTTCATCCTGTCCGATCAACATCAGATGTACCAGAGCGTACCTGCAATTTCGGTTACAGGAGTAACCCGTCCACACACACAGCAACCTTCACATGCTGTGTCACATTAAATTGGTTGGCAGAATGCACGTAATTTATATTCGTTACAAAACTAATGCCGACAGGTGGCGTCTGCTACATTTGTTACATTATATATGCACATACTATATTAAGTAGACTCTTCTAATTTACTTTTATCTCTAAAAATCTGTAGTTGTCAAGGTTAAAATCTGTACTTGTCAAAATTAAAATACATAATCAAATTATCCTGCATGGCCCTCATACCCACGGCGATGGACATCAGACGACTGAGCGGATCGCGGCACAACACCGAAATGGCGGGAACCACGGAAGCAGGCCATGGAGGAAAACGAGTCTTCACCAGCGCTATGGATATAGGAACCAACCTTTGTTTTCGATCGTACAAAAACGATAATTTTACTGTGTATTTTAATTTTGACCAGTATAGATTTTAACCTTGACAACTACAGATTTTAATTAAGTATTTTTAGAGATAAACGTAAATTAGAAAAAATGTACTTAATACAGTATGTGCATATGTAATGTAACAAATGTACCAGACGCCACCTGTCGGTAATAGTTTTATAATTAATATAAATGACGTGCGTTCTGCCAATCAAATTAATGTGATGCAGCCTGTGAAGGTTGCTGTGTGTGGACGGGTTACTCCTGTAACCGAAATTGCAGGTAAGTTCTGGTACATTTGATATTGATCGGATAGTATTAAAAAGGTTTGCAATTGTGAAATATTAAATTAGTATCATTGTCTTTTCAGATCTTAAGATCGCTCTAGAGGAACCGAAACCGGTCATGTGAATAAACAGTTTTGCAATCAAGACAGATTATAAGTAACATTGTGTAGTGTTGTATTGTATGTTAACCGGGGACCTAGATACGACGGAGAGGCTCCGTCCCCTCCGCCGCCGCAGTGGTCCACAACCCCACGACGACTACCGCAGTCCACTTCACCCCTCCGCCGCCCCACACCGAACCCAGGGTTATTGTGCGGTTCGGCCCCCGGTGGACCCCCCAGGGAACGTCTTACAGCAGACGAGTGTAACCCCTATGTTTGGGTGGTAGAGTAATGGTGGTGTACGAGTACGTGGAGAACTTGTTTGCGCAGCAATTGCCGACATAGTGTAGCTGAGGCGGAATAAGGGGAACCAGCCCGCATTCGCCAATTCAGATGGAAAACCGCCTAAAAACCATTCACAGACTGTCCGGTTCACCGGACCTCGACCCAAGTCCGCCGGGCGGATTCGTGCCGGGGACCAGGCGCTCCTTCCCGCCTGGAAAGCCGTGCATTAGACCGCACGGCCAACTGGGCGGCCTAAGTAACATAATATCAACGCTTTTGCTCCGTGGCCTGATACGTATAAACAATTTAGGAGACAATTTTAGTAGCCCCTAGTAAAGTCATCAGGAGATCAAAAACAACTGAAAAATGATGTGACAAAATAACTGTATGGTGCGAAAACTGGCAGTTGACTCTGAATAAGGAAAAGTGTGAGGTCATCCACCTGAGTGCTAAAAGAAATCCGTTACATTTCGGCTACACGATAAATCACTCAAATCAAATCTAGACCGTGTCTATTCAGCTAAATACCTAGGTATAACAATTACGAACAACTGAATTTGGAAGCTTTTTTTTTCCCATTAGTCTTCTGACTGTTTTGATGCGGCCCGCCACAGTTACTCTCCTGCGCCAACCTCTTCATCTCAGAGTAGCGCTTGCAACCAAAGTCCTCAATTATTTGCTGGAAGTATTCCAATTTATGTCTTCCTCTACAGTTTTTACCAACTACAGCTCCCTCTAGTACAATGACACTGGACTCGCATTCGGGAGGACGACGGTTCAATCCCGTCTCCGGCCATCCTGATTTAGGTTTTCCGTGATTTCCCTAAATCGTTTCAGGCACATGCCGGGATGATTCCTTTGAAAGGGCACGGCCGATTTCCTTCCCCATCCTTCCCTAACCCGAGCTTGCGCTCCGTCTCTAATGACCTCGTTGTCGACGGGACGTTAAACACCACTAACCTAACCTAGTACAATGGAAGTTATTCCTCTGTCATATACTATTAGATTCCTCTTGGCCAGGAATGTCGTTTCAGCCAGTGCTAGTCTGGTTCTGATGTCCCCCTTGCACCTTTCGACACGGTTTATTTCGCTATCTAGGTTGCTGAATTTCTTATCATCTACTGTTTGATAACTAGTACCATAAGTTTCTCGCTGTTATCATTTCTGCTACTTCTCATTACTTTCGTCTTTTATATTAGGTCTACAACTTTGCTTCCGCCGTTTTGCACTAGGCGGCACTAGTGGAAAGTAGTGGCTCAAGTGTAGGTCGTAAGTGTCATAAAGTTAGCTTAGGCATTTGAGAACGTAACACCATCAAAATATTAGTCGATTTTTGATTGAATCTTAGTTGTTCTTGGCTGAATATGTCAACTTACGAGCCCAATTCTCGTCATCTGCGGGAGGTTTTAATTTTCAGCTTTGATATGAAGAAATCTGCGGCTGAGGCGATAAAAGACCTATGAAGAGACGCCTGTTAGTGACAGAACTTTGCAGAAAATGGTTTCCATACTTCAAGAACGGTGATTTTGACGTTGAATACCGGCATGGTTGTGCCGGCTGGAATGGCCGTGCGGTTCTAGGCGCTTCAGTCTGGAACCGCGTGACCGCTACGGTCGCAGGTTCGAATCCTGCCTCAGGCATTGATGTGTGTGATGTCCTTAGGTTAGTTAGGTTTAAGTAGTTCTAAGTTCTAGGGGACTTATGACCACAGATGTTAAGTCCCATGGTGCTCAGAGCCATTTGAACCAATTTGAACCAGCATGGCTGTGAAAGAGAGAGCTTTCGATGGTACTGCAACCGACGGGAACAATCACAGGAGGTCGTTATCGAAAGCAATTGATGTGTTTGAGTCGATCACTGAAAGACAAACGACCACACTACAGCTATAGACATGAAAAAATGATTTTGCACGACCCCCCCCCCCCCCCCCGTCCCCGTCCAACGTAGCAAAACCCGCCGAAACATACCTGTAAACGTAAACCCCACCCGCCGTATTCTCCAGACGTTGTTCCCTTTGCCTACCAACTTCTTAGTTCAGTGGCACACGACCTGGCTGCCCAGCGCTTCCTGTCATATGAACAATTGTAGCATTGGATCGATGCATGTATCATCTCAAAAGACGCCCAGTTCTTCCGCCGCAGGATTCGTATGCCGCCCGAAAGATGGGAGAAAGTAGTGGCCAGCGATGGCCAATACTTTGATACGTAAATTTTTTGTAAGATGCTCATAATAAAGCCTCGAAATTTGAGAAAAAACGGCGGAAGCAAAGTTTTACCCCAGTAGATTCACTCTCAGTCCATATTCTGCACTTATTAGGCTGTTCATTCCGTTGAAGAGATCATGTAATTCTTCTTCACTTTCACTCAGGATAGCAATGCCATCAGCAAATCTTAACACTGATATCCTTTCACTTTGAATTTTAATTCCACTTTGTACCTTTATTTCCATCATTGCTTCATCGATGTACAGATTGAACAGAAGGCGCGAAAGACTACATCCGAGTGTTGCCTCTTGGTTCTTGTACATGCTATGTACTAACCATCTTTGCCTGTCTTTTACCCCTATTTTCCCAGAATATCCAACATCTTGAACCTTTTTACCTTGTCGGACGCTTATTTCAAGTCGACAAATCCTATAACTGCATCTTGATTTTCCTTGAGTCCTGCTTCCAGTATCAACCGCAATGCCAGAACTACCTCTCCGGTGCCTTTACTTTTCGTAAAGCCAAACTGATCATTATCTGATGCATTCCCAATTATTTTTTAATGCTTCTGCATATTACTCTTGTTAGCAACTTGAATGCATGATTCTGTGAAAATTCTCGCACTTATATGGCTATTGTAATCTTCTGAATTGTATGGTATGCAGATGATGATCTCCAAAATGTCTGATAGTATATTGCCAGTCTCATAACATTCCGCACAATGTGAATAGTCAGTTCGTTACTACTTGTTACAATGATTTTAGAAACTGGTGTTTTGTATCTATCCCTTCTTATCCCTATATTATCTATGTAGAAAATGTTGAGGGAAAGGTAAATCAAAGACCACGTTTTATTGCCAGAATAGTAAGAAGATGCAACACATCTGTGACTCAGGAAGTCGGGATGAGTGGTACACTTCGCATGGAAGGTCAAGGCCCCTATAATGTCAGTCGTTAAACACAACAATTACCAAAACAATAAATCAACAATTTATTCAAGACAACAGTTATAAAACAGCTGAGAGACAATCAACACGTGACCACCTTTAAGACAATACCAAAATGTCACATAGCTTGCTTCTCAAGCAAGGCAGCGAATTGTAATTACCAAGACTAACATAGAGAGATGAACCACAAAGATTTCAATAGTTAAAGGAAGAATGAATTACAATCTGGAGGTGGTTTAAAAGTCACCAATTAATACAATTCATTCCCAAGCGATGAAAAAAACCTTTTTTTTAAAAAAAAAAAAAATACATGAAACACGTTAAATGTTTACCAAACGGGCAATGACGCCAGGCTGCCCTGGTCAAGGTGACTTAACGTCATCTTCGTGGTGTAGAAATTTTAATGGCCAGTAGTGTATGTAGATGTACAGGGCTATTACAAATGATTGAAACGATTTCATAAATTCACTGCAGCTCCATTCATTGACATATGGTCACGACACACTACAGATACGTAGAAAAACTCAAAGTTTTGTTCGGCTGAAGCCGCACTTCAGGTTTCTGCCGCCAGAGCGCTCGAGAGCGCAGTGAGACAAAATGGCGGCAGGAGCCGAGAAAGCGTATGTCGTGCTTGAAATGCACTCACATCAGTCAGTCATAACAGTGCAACGACACTTCAGGACGAAGTTCAACAAAGATCCACCAACTGCTAACTCCATTCGGCGATGGTATGCGCAGTTTAAAGTTTCTGGATGCCTCTGTAAGGGGAAATCAACGGGTCGGCCTGCAGTGAGCGAAGAAACGGTTGAACGCGTGCGGGCAAGTTTCACGCGTAGCCAGCGGAAGTCGGCGAATAAAGCTAGCAGGGAGCTAAACGTACCATAGCCGACGGTTTGGAAAATATTACGGAAAAGGCTAAAGCAGAAGCCTTACCGTTTACAATTGCCACAAGCCCTGACACCCGATGACAAAGTCAAACGCTTTGAATTTTCGGCGCGGTTGTAACAGCTCATGGAAGAGGATGCGTTCAGTGCGAAACTTGTTTTCAGTGATGAAGCAACATTTTTCCTTAATGGTGAAGTGAACAGACACAATGTGCGAATCTGGGCGGTAGATAATCCTCACGCATTCGTGCAGCAAATTCGCAATTCACGAAAAGTTAACGTGTTTTGTGCAATATCACGTTTTAAAGTTTACGGCCCCTTTTTCTTCTGCGAAAAAAACGTTACAGGAAACGTGTATCTGGACATGTTGGAAAATTGGCTCATGCCACAACTGGAGACCGACAGCGCCGACTTCATCTTTCAACACGATGGTGCTCCACCGCACTTCCATCATGATGTTCGGCATTTCTTAAACAGGAGATTGGAAAACCGATGGATCGGTCGTGGTGGAGATCACGATCAGCAATTCATGTCACGGCCTCCACGCTCTCCCGACTTAACCCCATGCGATTTCTTTCTGTGGGGTTATGTGAAAGATTCAGTGTTTAAACCTCCTCTACCAAGAAACGTGCCAGAACTGCGAGCTCGCATCAACGATGCTTTCGAACTCTTCGATGGGGACATGCTGCGCCGAGTGTGGGAGGAACTCGATTATCGGCTTGATGTCTGCCGAATCACTGAAGGGGCACATATCGAACATTTGTGAATGCCTAAAAAAACTTTTTGAGTTTCTGTATGTGTGTGCAAAGCATTGTGAAAATATCTCAAATAATAAAGTTATTGTAGAGCTGTGAAATCGCTTCATTCATTTGTAGTAACCCTGTAGATGCTTGTCAGATTCCTTCCCAATTTCTTTGCCATTAGTTGTTTTAACATAAAAAAAACATTGCAGAGGAATGACGACACAAGAGTTGGTGGTTCTGTTCACTTGACCTAGGCTACTGAGGTTAAGGCCTTCAGCCGAACGAGCCGTGCCGTGATGTGTCAGCCGATAGGGGGAGCCGAGATTCGCCAACGGCTGTTCCCCTTGACCGCGACCACCCGCCTATCTCGCAGCGACACGCGCAGGCGTTTGTCGGCCGTCGCGTGTGGTCGTGGCTGCGACGCGGGGGAGGGGGCAGGATCAGAGCTAGACGTGCGTATCGCCGGCACGCAATGCCAGTACGCCCCCCGCGCGTGCGTCTCTGGCGCGCGGCTGAACAACCCGGCTCCTCTGTCACAGCTGGCGACAGCTCAGCCAACGCGCGGCGTTTATCGCACAGTGGCGTGACAGGGGGGGGGGGGGGGGGGGGTCAGAAAGGCTCGTGTGCAAACTGGGACCGTGAAACTCGGTGCCGGGGTTAGTCCGTCTCTACGTATTCACTCTTCAGCGCGACGTATTTTTGACAACGGTCGAACGAATTGGTGGACCTTCTCTGCTACTCTCCCCCATCGGATAGCCGCGCTCGTTATCACGCCACTTCCGTGATCCGGGGAGGAGCGGCGGCTCCAATTCGTATCTGCTCGGCAGATTAACGACGAGGCTCGGCTTGCCGGCCAGCTGCATGTTTTCTCTTTCTTTTTGTTTTAATGTTGTTTTACCACATCTGACTAAAAACTGTGGCTACATTAGGTATCGACAGACTTAATACGAGGGCTATCCACACAGTACATTACGTTTTGGAATTAAAAATAAATAAAGTATTAGAAATTTTTTTTATTATATGCAGATGAAAGCCACACTTAAATACTACTTTTCTACATAGTTGCCATTTAAATTAAGGCACTTATCGTAGCGATGGACGAGCTTGGAAATTCCTTCGTCGTAAAATTCGGCCACCTGCGCCTTCAACCACGTGGTTACCTCTTCTTGAAGCTGTGCGTCGTCATGAAAACGCTGCATAGCCAACCACTTCTTCATCGCTGGGAATAAGTGGGAGTCGCTCGGTGCCAGGTCGGGACTGTACGGCGGATGAGGAAACAACTCCCACTTAAAAGAGTCGAGAACTTCACGAGTGGCATTTGCCGTGTGGGCCCGGTCGTTGTCGTGAATCAGCAAGATCTTTGAGCCCAACTTTCCGCTGCGCTTGTTTTGTATTGCTCTTCCGAGGTTGTGCAGAATTTGGCAATACCTTTGAGAGTTTATTGTAGTGCCACTTTCCAGGAAATCCACAAAAAACACACCTTTTCTGTCCCAAAAGATTGCCGGCCGAAGTGGCTGTGCGGTTAAAGACGCTGCAGTCTGGAACCGCAAGATCGCTACGGTCGCAGGTTCGAATCCTGCCTCGGGCATGGATGTTTGTGATGTCCTTAGGTTAGTTAGGTTTAGCTAGTTCTAAGTTCTAGGGGACTAATGACCTCAGCAGTTGAGTCCCATAGTGCTCAGAGCCTGTCCCAAAAGACAGCCGCCGTTACCCTCCTTGCCGGTATTGTCTGTACGCATTTCTTGGGTTTTTGGGGGGAATTTGTGTGCCCTGACTGCAATTTTGTCTCGCAGTTCACATGCTTAACCCATGTTTCGTCACCAGTAACGATGCGATCGAGTAATGAGTCGCCATCTTTTTCGTAAGCGTCCAAAAACGTTAACGCTGCAGCCATTCGCTGATTTTTGTGAATCTCTGTCAAGATTTTTGGTATTCATCTTGCACAAAACTTGTGGTAACAAAGCTTTTCGGTAATGATTTCGTGCAACAAACTCCGTGAAATTTGTGGAAATCTCATAGAGAGTTCTGTTATTGTGAAATTACGGTTTTCACGGACCGCGGCATCGACTTTTTCGACAAGTTCGGCAGTCACTATGCTGGGTCTTCCACTTCGCTCATCGTCGTGAGCGTTAGTTCGGCCATTTTTAAATTTTATGACCCATTGACGCACTCCACCTTCAGTGATTGTGTTGTCCCCATACACTTCACAAAGCTGCCGATAGATTTCTATCGGTGTACAGTTTTTTGCAGTCAGAAACCTTATTACAGCACGCACTTCACAGCGGCATTTTCAATTAACGCTGACATTTCAAACTGTCAGAGTAACTCAACGGAGTATAGCACGAACCTCTCACGAGCACGGCAGGATGCCGATTGAGCGGCGGAATGCCATGACACCAAGATGCCCTCGCTAGCCCCTCCCCTAACGGACACAAACGAAAACGTAATGTACTTTGTGGATAGCCCTCGTATTTGGCGAGCATTCTCAACCAAAAACAATACGTATTTTTGTAGCTATTACGTTTTCGGGAAATGCAACACCATAAACTTGATGTTGTTGTTGTTGTGGTCTTCAGTCATGAGACTGGTTTGATGCAGCTCTCCATCCTACCCTATCCCGTGCAAGCTTCTTCATCTCCCAGTACCTACTGCAACCTACATCCTTCTGAATCTGCTTAGTGTATTCATCTTTTCGTCTCCCTCTACGATTTTTACCCTCCACACTGCCCTCCAATACTAAATTGGTGATCCCTTGATGCCTCAGAACATGTCCTACCAACCGATCCCTTCTTCTGGTCAAGTTGTGCCACAAATTTTTCTTCTCCCCAATTCTATTCAATACATCCTCATTAGTTATGTGATCTACCCATCTAATCTTCAACATTCTTCTGTAGCACCACATTTCAAAAGCTTCTATTCTCTTTTTGTTTAAACTATTTATCGTGCATGTTTCACTTCCATACATGGCTACACTCCATACAAATACTTTCAGAAACGACTTCCTGACATTTAAATTTATACTCGCTGTTAACAAATTTCTCTTCTTCAGAAACGCTTTCCTTGCCATTGCCAGTCTACATTTTATATCCTCTCTACTTCGACCATCATCAGTTATTTTGCTCCCCAAATAGCAAAACTCCTTTACTACTTTAAGTGTCTCATTTCCTAATCTAATACCCTCAACATCACCCGATTTAATTCGACTACATTCCATTATCCTCGTTTTGCTTTTGTTGATGTTCATCTTATATCCTCCCTTCAAGACACCATTCATTCCGTTCAGCTGCTCTTCCTAGTCCTTTGGTGTCTCTGACAGAATTACCATGTCATCGGCAAACCTCAAAGTTTTTATTTCTTCTCCATGGATTTTAATACCCACTCCGAACGTTTCTTTTGTTTCCTTTACTGCTTGCTCAATATACAAATTGAATAACATCGGGGAGAGGCTACAACCCTGTCTTACTCCCTTCCCAACCACTGCTTCCCTTTCATGTCCCTCGACTCTTATAACTTCCATCTGGTTTCTGTAAATAGCCTTTCGCTCCCTGTGTTTTACCCCTGCCACCTTTAGAATTTGAAAGAGAGTATTCCAGTCAACATTGTCAAAAGCTTTCTCTAAGTCTACAAATGCTAGAAACGTAGATTTGCCTTTCCTTAATCTAGCTTCTAAGATAAGTCGTAAGGTCAGTATTGCCTCACGTGTTCCAGTATTTCTACGGAATCCAAACTGATCTTCTCCGAGGTCGGCTTCTACCAGTTTTTCTATTCGTCTGTAAAGAATTCGCGTTAGTATTTTGCAGCTGTGACGTATTAAACCGATAGTTCGGTAATTTTCACATCTGTCAACACCTGCTTTCTTTGGGATTGGAATTATTATATTCTTCTTGAAGTCTGAGGGTATTTCGCCTGTCTCACACATCTTGCTCACCAGATGGTAGAGTTTTGTCAGGACAACACACACACACACACACACACACACACACACACACACACACACACACACACACACACACACACACACATGTAAGGCGGTTCATATTTCAAAATAAATATTGCTCCCCTTTTTTGCAGCCGTTAATACGTACAGGTCATCAAAAAGTCTGTTAACATTCGGGAATTCAGTACTTCACGGAATAATGTAGGAAGAGAGGTAAAAATTGACACACATACTTGAAATGGGATGGGGTTTTATTGAAACGCAAAAAGGTAAAAAATGACCAATACATGGTGCTTCATGTGGTCCAAAAGCGATAATTAGTATAACAATTGATATGTACAAAAGACGATGTAATTTACAACAAATGATCAACAAGTTGGCCATTCTTCATCGACAATCCCTCAGCACTGTAAAGGGTATCAGTAGATGTGGTGAGAAACCGCCGTCCGATGTTTTCTTTTGGCATCTCAAATGAAGTCGGACGATCGCGGTATACTTGAGACTTCAGGTAACCCCACAACCAATGACCGCGCGGACTGAGGTCTGGGGACCTGGGAGGCCAAACATGACGGAACAGGAGGCTAAGTAAGCGATTCTCACCTAAGGATGTGCGCAAGAGATCTGTCAGACGCTTAACAGTTTGGGGTGTTTGTCAGCCAGGCTAGGGATGATGCGATTCTGTAACATATCGGCGTACCACACACACATCATGCTGACTTTTTGGAAAGCAGCAACCCCCATTTCATCGAAGTAAAAGAGTCTGATCACGATTAAAGTGGTAAATCCACACCACACCCTGACTTTCCTATTATGCACTGGGGTTTCCGCGACAGTTTTAGAACTTTCGGTAGCCCATATTCTGCAGTTGTGCGTGTTGAGAGACTCGGTGTGTGAAATGGGCTTCGTCGGTCCACAACACGTTAGACAACCAGTCGTCGTCTTCCCCCATTTTTGAAGAGGCCACACCATATACACTATGTGATCAGAAGTATCCGGAAACCTGGCTGAAAATGACTTAAAAGTTAGTGGCGCCCTCCATGGTAATGCTGAAATTCAGTATGGTGTTGGACCACCCTTAGCCTTGATGACAGCTTCCAATTCTCGCAGGCATACATTCAATCAGGTGTAGAAAGGATTTTTCGGGAATGGCAGCCCATTCTTCACGGAGTGCTGCATTGAGGGGAGGTATCGATGTCGGTCGGTGAGGCCTGGCACGAACTCGGCGTTTCAAAACATCCCAAAGATGTTCTATAGGCTTAGGTCAGGACTACTGTACTGGTCAGTCCATTACAGGGATGTTATTGTCGTGTAACCACTCCGCCGCAGGCCGTGCATTATGATCAGGTGCTCGATCGTATTGAAATATGGAGTTGCCATCCCCGAATTGCTCTTCAACAGTGGGAAGCAAGAAGGTGCTTAAAACATCAATGTATCAATGTAGGCCTGTGCTGTGATAGTGCCACGCCAAACAGGGAGTGTAAGACCCCTTCATGAAAAACACGACCACACCATAACACCACCGCCTCCGAATTTTACTGTTGGCACCACACACGCTACAGTCTGGAACCGCGCGACCGCTACGGCCGCAGGTTCGAATCCTGCCTCGCGCATGAATGTGTGTGATGTCCTTAGGTTGGTTAAGTTTAAGTTGTTCCAAGTTCTAGGGGACTGATGACCTCAGAAGTTAAGTCCCATAGTGCTCAGAGCCGTTTGAACCATTTTTGGTTAACTGAAACTTCTTGGGGGATTAAAATTGTGTGCCGGACCGAGACTCGAAATCGGAGTCCGAGTTCAAATCTCGATCCGGCAAACAATTTTAATCCAAAACAACAAGGGGTGCAAGCCATCTCCAAGAAAAACACTACCACACCGTAACATTACAGCCACCGAATTTTACTGTTGGCACTGCACACGCTGGCAGATGACGTTCACCGAGCATTCGCCATACCCACACCCTACCATCGGATCGCCACATTGTGTACTGTGATTCGTCACTCCACACAACGTTCTTCCACTGTTCAGTCGTCCAATGTTTACGCTGCTTACACCAAACGAGGCGACGTTTGGCATTTACCGGCGTGATGTGTGGCTTATGAGCAGCCGCTCGACCACGACATCTAAGTTTTCTCACCTCCCGCCTAACTGTCACAGTACTTACAGTGGATCCTGATGCAGTTTGGAATTCCCGTGTGATGGTCTGGATGTATGTCTGGCTATTAAACATTACGACCCTTTTCAACTGTCGGCGGTCTCTATCAGTCAACAAACGAGGTCGGCCTGTACGCTTTTGTGCTGTACGTGTCCCTTCACGTTTCCACTTCACTTTCACATCGGGAATAGTGGACACAGAGATGCTTAGGAGTGTGGAAATCTCGCATACAGACTTATGACACAAGTGACATCCAATCACCTGACCATGTTCGAAGTCCGTGAGTTCCGTGGAGCGCCCCATTCTGCTCTCTCACGATGTCTAATGACTACTGAGGTCGCTGATATGGAGTACCTGGCAGTAGGTGGCACCACACTGCACCTAATATGAAAAATGAATGTTCACTTTTGATCACATGGCGTATGCTCTCCGCGTCACAAAATCGATGGCTAACGGTTCATGATGACACTAGGTTCCGAGCAGATGAGTTTGGTGGGTACTCCTTATCGCTGTCCAAACAGTAGGGCGTGGAATGCCATTACGACATGCGACTTTACTGTACGGGCACTGACTTCACCAAGCGGAGATGAAACTTCTTACTGAACTGTTCGAACAGCAGTAGCACTTGAGTACGGTCTCCCATTGTGTCTTTGGTTCCTTCACTCCACGATGTTTGTGTTCCATTCCATTATGTCACCAGAGAAAATAATTCTGTCGTCAAAGTGCATGACACAGTTTTCTCTGTCCTTGTTTCTCTAAAGGCCTAGTCTATGGAAAAATTTAAGTGCTTCCTGTGGATGAATCTTGAAACTAACAAACATTTGGTTTGATGGCGTCTTGTAATGAATAAGATACTAGCAACCCAAGAGTATTAGTACAATGTCTGAAAGCGGTTTGATCAGTCCTTACGTTAACTTAGGTAATTATGGCGCAAAAACATATAAATCTTTAGTTTTAAAATGTTGTAAACTCTGCAAAAGGTGTGGCAGTGGTGAATCCTTTTGAGCACCTTTGAAAATTAGTCGTTTCTATTTTTCCATTCCAAGCTACAATGCGAACGTTTTAGATTTTTTCATTTAGTAATTAGTCAGTGAAATAAGGAACGACAGTAAAGGGGATCAGAATCATGAAATAAAAGTTCAGTGACATGTCTGCAAGTAGCAGACTCTGCACATTTTAATAAAGTAACAAGCCATGTCTGAGGCCCCCCCCCCCCCCCAGCTAAAACAAGGTACTCACTTTTGCTTTTGTCTTAAGCTGACATGTTAATAATTGTTTTCAAATATGCATTTATTTTTGGATATCTCTGTCGTTTTGAAAATAGTTCTTCAAAAGTTTTCCATTGGTAACTCTAGCGCTGTTGGAAGTACTATGTTATGTACATCACAGTAGTTTGTAGAGCATGGGTGTAGGTGGTCATGTAGATGTGGATGTAGAGATTGGTGTGGATGTCTGAAAACATTGTATGATGCTTACTTACACAAATAACATTACTGAGCTGAAGATGTGAAACGACAGATTTTACTTAAAACATGGGTTATTGGATAACGTTAGTAACTTGTACATCAGGAGTGAAAAGCACATGACACTTTTGTAATAGTGTATAACATTTATTATTCAACTAATCGGTTTTCAGCTGTTGGGCCATAACTAGGTATACTGTAAATATAAATGTGTGGTTGCCAATTTAAAAATGTCTACGATTTTAAGTCAGTTGACTGACATATTAAAATCCGATGTAAGACTAAAATGAGGAGAATTATTTAGATAGAAATGTGAAGCGAATTTATGTACCTTATGAACTCCATGAGAAATTAACAAAAGTTGATCAAATGAGAAACAGAAATTGAGCAAAATACAGTAAACTTCGGTGAGATATTTCAGGGTCATGACTCAATGAGAAAATATTATTCTGAGCTAGTATATTGCTGGTGACACACATGAGTGAAATATGGAGGATATAAGTAGGGAGGATACATTACAGAACAGTCCAGATGGTTCATTTGCAATATCTGCTGGTGGCAATCGTTACTTTATTTCAGTTACAGTATGCAGTTTCATTCACCCCCTATTTTACTTTGTATAATTACACTTACTTAACTTCTCAGTCTGGTCTCCTCAGGTCTCTGACTCCGGATATTATAATTGTTCAAAATGGTAATATTTCGTTCAGTTATACACTTGAAACATGCCACCATAGATTGTTATATTAGGCTCATTGTTTTTTTCCCTTGTCTGACGAATTCTTGCAATTTGATGAATAGTTCATTAACTTAATTTGTCAAATATTTTATGTACGATAAATAGTTTTTATTCAACATTTTAAGGAAATAATTGTTCTCGTTTCAATACTTGTCACTGCTGACAGCCAACTGAGAGACTCTTAAGTTGCGCCTTGTTCAAAATATTTGTTCTTGTTTAATTAATAGCCACACAAATTTATATTTGTTCCTGATGATGGCATAACAGCCAAAAACTGTTGGTTAACTAATAACAGTTGTGATACTGTCCTATTTTTCCATTTATAATGTATAAAATATTCTAACATTAACAGTCAGTTAATGGAAATTATACCTCAGTACTGGTTTATTAAGAAATTAATCAGTGGAGTAAATGTTGTTGCCAATCAGTACATCCTTTAGGCTAATGTTAAGTTGTTCTTTATTGGTAACTAGTGTTCTTATGGGCATTGGTAGAGTATGGAAACTGCATGTTACTTCTGAGCAATGGGCACTTTTCCTCAAAGTAAGTTTCTGTAAATCTTACTGTAGATCATTCTTATTTCTAGTGTTGATTTCTATGAACTGGTCCACTGATTTGAAAAAGAGACGAATAATATGTATAACAAATTTCGTTGAATGATACATAGCAATAAACCCCTCGAACTCCTGTGTCTATGGCTGCATCAAACTTGTAATTACTTTACCAATGAGTTAGTGTGTTAAACATTTGCTTTAAGCATGTACACAAGAAAAAGTGTAGAAAAGGTTTGAAATTATGCTTAAAGTTTGTTGGACGTGCGTAAGAGCTCTCATTACCAAACACTGGTTGAGTATAATGTGCGCAATTTGCTTTCGGTTCAAAGCAAAAGCTAGATTTTCACGCGTATAAATGTTTATGATGTTATATCCGCTGAACTATGTGTCGTATAATTATGAAATATTGCAGGTACGTTCAGTGGTACATGTGGGAACTGTCTGCAAAACATGTTTCCAATATAGTTAGTACTAAAAAAAAGAAATAAATTAAAACGCCATACCTGGTGTGGCAATTTTGCTGTACGAACAGCAAAAAATGCAGATGTCATCGTGGAAAATTTTCATAAAGGTTTCAAATTACATATTTTTATTGGAAGTCACTAAGTACTCTCGTTATCAAAAATACTGGATGAATAAAATAGGAGTACATGCGTTCTGCCAGTTACGCTACCTCCAGACAGATACATAGTTTCTAACAGTACTACTCACCTTATCGTGTTACACTTTTAACACAAAATTATTCGTCTTAATAGGTAGATTATGATAGCATTTAAAATTTTTGTCGATCAATAATTACGCAAGATACGGAAAATCAAATATGTGTTGCCCCTGGAAAACGTTAAGTGAGCAACCTGGAATAGGGTGACCAGATGCAATTGTTTAAAAAGGAGGACAAACAGCTTCAAAAAGGAGGACAAAAGAAGAAAAAAAGGACACATTAAACGGGTCAACTACAGATGAGGATACCACCCGTCAGCTTTGGACAAGTCACGTGACTGCCGGGAATTACCGTTAAAACTAGTAGTTAATTGATGTCAGGTGGTGGTTAACTGAGAAACATAAAAAAAATTAAAAAGATTGATTGTCGTGACAGTGTGGCGTCAATTGTTTTGATATGGCAACAACACGGAATTGCCATAACGAAGAACGTACGACCATTCACCTCCCTTCATTCGACGCACCGCTACCAACATTTACAATTGAAGCAGCACCTGACGACATGTAAACTGCACTTTAAACTTTCGAATACAAATAAATTGAATGACTATGAAACCATGAAATAAAACCATGACAGTTAATCTGTCGAGTTATTTCTTAACTTTATTAGCCACTGAGACGTATGTTGCAGCTCCACATATCTTACATTCCGCTTCAGATTCATTTCTCCCTTTCTTGAAAGCCGGATATTTGCAGAAAAGGACATCGGAAAATGTACACTTTCCTTTAGGCACAGCCAGATATTTTACGTAACTCACTCGGTTAAAAATTACACTCACAAATCACACATGCACTACAGGAAGCCAAGCCAATACAAAGCTTAGGCCGGTATTACACTATCAAATTTCTTTGTCAAAGATTTGATCAAAGGTGTGATCAAATATTCCTTCAAATATATTTGACAAAGATCTTTGACGTAGAGCTAGAAGGGGTATTACACTGTCATCAAATTTTTCGTCAAAGTTCAAGATGGCTGACAACAACTTGTTATTAACAGCAGCAGTTGCACGTACCGCAATTGCATTGTGTGCACATGCGGAAAAGAAGTGGGGGACAGTCTTAAATTCCTGGGATTACAACTTGGTAATAAATTCAGCTGGGAGGAGCACACCACAGAACTGCAGAAACGCTTTATCAAGTCTGTATTTGCAATTCGAGTGTTAGCAGACATAGGCAACATAAAAATGAAAAAGCTTGCATCCTTTGCCTACTTTCATTCCATAATGTCATATAGTATAATATTTTGGGGTAAATCTTCAAGTCAAACAAAAGTTTTAAGAGTCCAAAAGCGTGTAATACGTATTATTTGTGGAATAAATTCACGGACGTCCTGCAGAAACCTATTCAAAGAACTGGGTATACTAACTACTGCCTCTCAGTATATTTACTCCTTAATGAAATTTGTCCTAAATAATATATCTCTTTTTCCAACAAACAACTCAGTTCATACATACATTACCAGGAACAAAAATGATCTACACAAGGACTTAAAAGCACTTACTTTAGTTCAAAAACGGGTCCACTACTCGGAAGCACTCATCTTCAATAATTTGCCAGCAAACATAAAAAATTTAGTTACAAATAAAGATCAGTCTAAAAGGAGCCTGAAAGACTTACTAGTGGCCAACTCCTTCAACTCAATTGACGAAATTTGTAACAGAAACAAATGATGTATTGTATTATTCATACTATCAGTATTGTTATTTCAGCTTAAAAAAATTGACATGTTCCACATCCACGAGGATCTCCTCAGCACGGATCTATGGAACGAAAAACTAATCTAATCTGGGTGAAGCCGTGGGTTTTACGACGACACGGTAAAAGCATTCAACAAAACCTGTTATGTGAGCTTACAGTGGAAGACGTCAAGTCGTACATCAATTACTTAAGAATGGATGAGCATACATTTCTGTATGTGCTCAGTGAAGTGTATCCTCATATCACAAAGCACAATATTCACTTAAGAACTGCTACATCTTCAGAAGACACTCCGATTCCTTGCTACAGGAGAGGGTTATGTTAGGTTAGGTCAGGTCAGGTCCCCAATCTTCTTAATCTATTTTTGTATTCAGGATGCCTCACGTTGTAAAGCACCTCATCAGCTTCATACATCTCTATTAATTTTGTAGTTGTCGGCACACACCAATTGTATTTACCGGCAATGTTTATAAAAACAATACAGACGACAGAACGCTGCAGCGATGCTACCGCTCCATGCGGTAACATGTCACATTGCAGTGAACAGAAGACAACCGATTTCTTTGATCTACAGCGAGGCCCTAGATTTGATCAAATATTGGACGACATTTTACAAAGTTCCTATTACACCATCAAATATCTTTGACAAAGATTTTTGACAAAGATATTTGATAAAGAAATTTGATAGTGTAATACCGGCCTTAGATACGAAACGAAAATTTTAAATAATGGATATTTGCATTCGCTCATAGGTCGATCAACGATAACATCGACGATCCTGGTGCCACCTACTAACACCGCCTTCGTGCTAATAGTTAAAGTATTTAAGAAAAGAGCAACAGAACGGGACGAATTGTAAATTTAACTGTATTACGCTCAACTTTGCGTAAAAGCCGGACACTGTAAAAATCCGCCCGGACCCCGGACAAAGAGCTAAAAAGGAGGACATGTCCGGATTAATCCGGACGTCTGGTCACCCTAACCTGGAACTGGGAGGGGAAATCATGATTAGTGAACCATGGAAACTTGAACATAGAACTCTGGAACGATGACTAAGCCGTTTAATACTGTGGTCAGTGAGGAACAGTATCTTGGCAAATTCAAATTTAACCGGTCCGACAATCAAAGCTATTCTGTCACACTAGGCGCATGGCGGATATTTCTCGAACTACGTCGATGCGTACTCCCATCTAGCGGCAGCAGGTCAAAAGAGGTAGTTTGGCCTTCGGCCGTAGCGATGGCGCCAGCGGCGGCCTCTCACAGGTCGTTCGCTTCCAGATCCGACGCCGGCGCCCGACGCCTGCGTCTCCCTCCCCCGCCGCCGACACGCACTCTCTCTCTCTCTCTCTCTCTCTCTCTCTCTCTCTCACACACTCTCCCTCCCCCCGCTCCTCGCGCCGCCCTCCCTGTCCGCCTCTCTCTCGCTCGCTCCAGCCCGATGCTCCACTGGCTAGCCCAGTAGTAGTGTAGTAGCGCCGAGCAGGCTCCAGTCAGCACCCGGCCGCGAACAGAGACGGAAGGCCTGCCAACCGTGGCGAACCAACCAACTAGAGACAGTCGCGAATCTTGCGCTCGCGTGCTTCGGACTGTTTACCTTCTGACGACAACTTGTGCGTGTTGCGTGACGTCCCGCCGGTGCTGAAATAGCCTTCGTGTGCCGTGCTTGATCACTCCCACACTCCCCCTACTTACACCAATTTTTTTTTTTTTGTTTTTGTAAAACGTTCGACAATTTAGCGTTGGTCTTCCCTCCGGCTGGCGAACAGTTGACTGCCGAGACCGAGGTCAGGGAATCCCTCCTGTACGTGCTAAGAACTCCGAACGTACTCCTCGGGCACAGTAGCCAGTGCAATAGGCCATGTGCGTACATTGCTCCAATATTTTCGTTTGTCATTAGTACAGAGCGTAATTCCCGTCGGACGCTGACAATAAGCTTTTCGGCAATTTCTGGACTAGTCGCTCCTCGCGATGGACCTGCCGGCATTCTGCAGCGCGTGACGGAGGGTGCTTTCGCTCGCAGACCACGTGGTCTCCCGGAGGCGTTTCGCTTTGCGCACAGACGCGGAGTTTGCGCTCCTGAGGGCTTTCGCACGCCGTTCGCTGCCTCATGCTGACCACGGGCGACGTGTTTCCCGGCGTCCACGCCACCTCGAGACGGGCCCGAAACATCTGACTGCGTTGTCACCGTGCGCCGAAAGGCCGCAACTTGAGCAGGAAACGGAAAAGGAGGAAACGGGCACGCTCCTAGCCGTAGAGAGAGCAGACTGAATCTGTGATTTCGCCCCCACTCACCGTTAACGTCCGAAGACAAACGCCAACTGCCCAAATAAACAAAAAACCAAAACAAAGCAGGTACAGACTGCCTGAGAAGCACAGGTGAAGAAAAAGAACCACCACAGTACTGATACAAAAATAAATAAACTCTAACGCAGAACAACAGAAGTACTCACCGAGAAGGAAATTCAAAGTGGCTTACGAACATATCTTCCAAACAGAACGCCGACTATTTCGAAGGCGGTAGTTTTTTTGTCTTTTGCTCACCATTTTTTCCTCCAAAAAAAAAAAAAAAGAAATTCTAAACTAGATAAGGCAAGTAAATTAGTCTTACATAGAAATTGTTAGGCGTCAAGAAGTAGTGTAGCTACAGAAATCTAGCAAAACAAAAAAAGTAAAATTTGTAAAAGTACACGATTACATTAAAACATTTTTTTGCTAGAAGTGTCACTGAGCAAGACAATTTTCTATAAATTTCTTAATAGGACTAAGGGATAGACTCTTCGAATGTTTTTCCTAGCGTATCACGAAGTGTGTGAGTGATAACAACCTAGCTACTTTTTTTTCTTGTAAAATTCGAGTGTCTTAGACTGAGAGATATCCGCTTGGGTTCGAAGTGGCTGATACTGAACCTGGGAACACTGACTGTGTGCAACTCTTGTCAAACACACTGACCCAATGTCCTGATAGTGGGATTCACCGCCATCCTACAGACTTCTTCTCTCTTCTCTTCTTCATCTTCTTCTTCTTCTTCTTCTTCATCGTCTCTTCCTGCCCGAAAACGGGCCCGTTTCCTGCCGCTGTCAAAGAAAAACTGAAAATTTCGTCCGCAAAGATCTACGTGACACGCTGGCGACGGCGGAAAGGTAAGGGATGTTTTGTCATTGTGCAACCACGTGTACGCATTTACCTTGTTGTTCTACATTTTTACGCAATCGTCACTCTGATTTATGGGCTTATTTTTTTCTACTTTCAGGAGCTCTTTAATTCCTACATAGTATACAGTCACACGTCTACATTACATATGTATACTGCACGCTATAACCATTATTACCACTTGCTGTTGTTTTATGTCACAGCGATGAATTCTTCCTTTTTAAGTAACATAGAAACGGCTGCATCATTTCGTGAGATAAGTCTTCATTTTATCCATGGAGAGTGAAATTCTACGTGTGAATAATGCTTCTCACACTCGATGAAGCTTATCCTGAGAAGCGTTTTAACTGACCTAGTTAAAGCGTTTTTCGTTGAGGGAGGGGGGGGGGGGGGCGGCAGGGGGTAGCACAACGACTGTTAGGTAACTTTAGTTTTTTACTGTATATTTCAGCCTGAGGTTATTCAGATGGTATCATTACATTTCTTGGCGACTCACCAGCAGAGGAAATGAGTACGATATATAGTTGCTCTTCAACTGAATAGCGTTCTCGGAGAAAATTTGTAATAATTTTACAAGGAAAAAAAAAGACACGTTTTAGCCTGTTTCACAATTTCTGTTTCATATGACCAAGGTTTCGCTGTTTCTGTTATAAGTTTATAGGAAAAATGTTTCTACAACCACAAAACGAAATGTTAACTAGAAAATAGAGGTAAATCTACGTCGATATTTTACAATGTACAACAAATATATTAAAAGTTGGCGAGAGACATTGATGGTGTAATGCATTTCAGGTTGATTATACGGTTACTCAGCACACAATATCGAGAGTAGGATACCATTTTATAGACAGCAGAAGGTCAGGGAAGTATCAGTAATTCACACGAAAGGTAAGGTTGGAATTGCGGTAAAAATTGCGTAACTGAACGCGTCAGTGTGTGTGGGGTGTGAGGGAAGTTTTTCTCTTTTAGCTGTTCCGGCTACTGTCAATCATTTTCTGTGCCTAAGTTCTTACGGATACGATATAGATCTTCATCATCGCAACTAGTCTACTATTCACACTGAATTGATTGACATAGGGTGCATGAGATCGCATTCAGATTATTTGTCGAACGTTACGCTCTCCACTAAATCATGGGGAAAAACAAACACCTAAATATTTTTGTGCGACATCTGATTTCTCTTATTTTATTAGTCTACGCCTCACATTTCTCCCTATGTAGCCTGGCGTCAACAAAATAGTTTGGCGTTCAGAGGAGAAAGTTTGTGATTGAAATCTTTCGCCACAACGAAAAACGCCTTCCCTTTAAATGTTACGTCCCTAACTCGCTTATCACATCTGTGACATACTCTTCCAAATTCTTTGAATTTTTAAATTTCGTCCGTCAGTTCTATTTGGTCAGGATCCCACAATGCGCACCAACGCGCCAGAGAAGCATAGTGCAGGAAATCTCATTGGAAGATTTGTTATTTCTTCCAAGAGTTGTGTCAACAGAACGGCGTTATTGATACGCCGTCTCAACATTTTCTGTGTGATGGTTGCAGTTTAACTTGTTCGTAACTGTAATCCCTAGGTGTTAACCTTAATCGGTGGTCTTTAATGTTGAGCGATTTGTCGTGTGACCCAAACTTAAAGGAAGTTTTGTAGTGCTCATTTCTATTGTTCAACATCGATTGCCACTTTTCGCACCACGCGTATCTTTTGTATACATAATTTTGAAATTCGTTTTGATCTTCTGGTGACATCACTAGGCGGTGAAATACGGTATAATCTGCAAACAGTCTAAAAGGGCTGCTCAGATTGAATCCTAAACGGTTTACGTAAAAGAACAGCAGAGGGCCTACAGCACTTCCTCACATACCACTTTGGTTTCGCTAGATGCCTTCCCGCCATTTGTTAAGAACTGTGACTTTTTTGGTTAGTAAATCACAAACCAAATCGCACGAAAAGAAACCATACTCCATAGGCACGGAATATGAGTGGAATATTTACTAAACAACAGTGGCTGAGGGTTGTGTGAGTAACTTTCACAGTATTTAAGGACGGGGTTGTTGGTACAAATTACATAACTGAAGATCGTAGTGTAGTTGGGACAGAAAGGGAGATTAACCAGTCTCTCTCTCTCTCTCTTTTTTAGGTATTCCGGCAATTACTCACAGGTTCTTTCCTTAACTCTTTGCCGGCCGGTGTGGCCGAGCGGTTCTAGGCGCGTCAGTCTGGAACCGCGTGACCGCTACGGTCGCAGGTTCGAATCCTGCCTCGGGCATGGATGTGTGTGATGTCCTTAGGTTAGTTAGGTTTAAGTAGTTCTAAGTTCTAGGGGACTGATGACCTCCGATGTTAAGTCCCATAGTGCTCAGAGCCATTTGAACCACCTTAACTCTTTCTGGAGGAGCACCACGACCCTGATAAATCCAAAGCTCGACATGGTTGTCACCAGGCTGTCAGTTTAAGCGAGTCCTATTTTAAACACAGCTTTACGGTTTCAAACGTGTGCTCATTTTCAGGCGCAAGTTTTTTGTTATTACTTACGAAGATGATGTTTCCACATGCATTCCTGGCTTCGGAAATGAGAAAACGGTTGAAGTTGCGAGCAGCGCATAATAAAGTAGTCATTTACACTAACAGCCTGGTGTGAACGATGTCATTCTTTGAATTTATTTGGTGGTAAAATAATATGTTTCATAGTAAATATGAGAATGCGAACAACATACTGAAACAGTGAAACAAGAAAACGGGCTTGCAATCCGAAACCTAGGTCGTATAAGTAGCGAAGTCGCTAAACGGTGGCAAAATGGCGTGTTTTATTTGTTAACATTTATCTCAATAATTCCTATAATTTTCTTGTTCAGGATCGTGATGAATATTTGTGTGCTCCGTCTGTGGAAAATTGCGCGCTGCGATAGTTTTAAATACAGGTTTAGTGGCGTAATAATGATTTCCGCCGAAAATCGTAGACAGTATTTTAACGGCGCCGGAATTATTAAAATTTATTCACGAACGCTACTTGACGTCGCATTACCTGGACCATATGCTCAGGGGATGCATTAAGAGCTACGAGATGTTACGTATTGCGCCGAACAGCAGCAGGTGCTACATAAGAGGTCTCTCCTATGCAGACACTTGCATTACGAGCGACGTCCGAATATATCGCGCAATGCGGCTATATTTTGGGCGCCAAAGCGGTCTGGAGCTCCACATCTCCTTTAACAGTCCTCCAGCTATGCGTTTTGCCCGCTAGCAGTCTGCATTAAAGCCTCCCGCCTCCGCCTCTCAAAGATCGGGAATATCTATAAACTGTCTCTACTTACCACTTTGTTTTTGAAGCTGTCATTACATTGAATACAAAAGAAACGTGTGGTTCTCGAACTGAATGGTTTCTTGTACAGCGGACGCGGCACCTTCGTAACCTTATCCACTAAATGGCACACAAAAAAAGTCTGATTTCCATATTGGAAATTTGACATTTTCCGCAGCACGCTTTTTCTAATCAGGAAACTTTCGTTTATCATGCAGGATTGTTATGTTTTCTGTATCGCATCGACAGCCTTGTTCAGCTCATGGTGAAGCAGAGAGATAAGTTTGGGAGACGCCCTTTTATCTTTTCTCGTCTGTGCAAAGAAGCTAAAGTAGCAAGAACGGTCGTATTTGGCACCTAAATAACCGCTAGGTTGATCCTCTCTGTGCGGTGGCTAGAGGTGGAAATTTTTCTACAACTAAACCACAAAAGTATCATTTTCTCGAATTACAAAAGCTATATTTAAGATTCGTTATTCCACAGTATAAGTTATGAGTTGTGATTTAAGTGTTTGATGAGACGAAACGGTGAAAAGAACTTCCACTTGGTAGCTTCACTTTTAAATTTCTCTTTCTTTTTATGGCGATTAGTTTGTAGTTGTTTCGCAGGCCACAATAATAGACAACACAGAAAAAAATGTATAAACCCTTGTAGTACAGTGGCAGCTTTACAATACTCGGACGGTTTTGTTCGCTAACAACGACGGCTAAAACTGCCGTAATGCTGTAATAGGGATGCTTACAAAATTTTGGTTGCTTCTTGTTCGTACTGGTGTGTACTATACTTACCAGCAAACTCCAGATTCTTTAAAAATCAAACTCCAGTGTAAAAATCAGCTTCCAACGTCTGAATTACATTATAAAATGAGTTGATCTGTTAAATACTTCGCCGGCCGGTGTGGCCAAGCGGTTCTAGGCGCTTCAGTCTGGAACCGCGCGACCGCTACGGTCGCAGATTCGAATCCTGCCTCAGGCATGGATGTGTGTGATGTCCTAAGATTAGTTAGGTTTAAGTAGTTCTAAGTTCTAGGGGACTGATGACCTCAGCTGTTAAGTCCCATTGTGCTCAGAGCCAATTGAAACATTTTTTTTTTTGTTAAATACTTCACGTTAATCATGTAAGCGAACAAAAGTTTAGGAAATATTTGAAATTGTTGGAAATAATCAAGTGCTTTCCTTGCGCAGTAGTGGATGAATATAATCTAGGCAATTTGCGCTTCATTTAAGCTGAAGCAAGTTTTTGACGCATATCAATTTTCAAGACGTCATATCGCCTCAACTGTGTCTCGAACAGTAATACAATTTTGCAGATACCTTCAGTGAAAGATGTAGATACTCTCTGCTAAGTGTGTTTCGAATACAGTTACAAGTAAGCAAAGTAGTACTAAATCAAAAGATCACTCCTGATGTTGAAGTTTTACTGGACTCTCTTTCAGGCATATGCTGTGGCATATCTCTTGAATTGTGCGTCGTACAATGATATAACTTTGCAGCTGTTTTGGTGGATAATGTCTACAAAGCTTTTGAACAGCTAAAATGTAATAAGCGATAAACTTTTTTCGTTTGATCATCTTGTGAGTGGGGGTCGGACAGAAAAAGTTCCATAAACGTTTGGAATCATGTGTAAAGTTCGTTGGAAGTCGGTAAGTGTCTCATTCTCAAATACTGGAAAAGTATAGATTGGGTAATATGCGCGCCTTAATTTACGCTGCCTCAAGACAAATACTTAAGTTAGTTTCCATTTGTAATACTGGTATTATTGTGTTAAACTTTTAACATAAGATAATACCTATAATGGGTATATAATGCCTTTTTTTTTAATCATCAGTTTTCTGCCTGGTTTGATGCGGCCCGCCACGATTTCCTCTCCTGGTCCAACATCCTTATCTCAGAGTAGCATTTCCAAACTACGTCCTCATTTATTTGCTGGATGTGTTCCAATCTCCGTTTTCCTCTACAATTTTTGACCTCTACAACTCCTTCTAGTACCATGGAAGTCTTTCCCTCATGTCTTAACAGATGTCCCTGATGTGTTGGCCGAAGCGTCAACACCGTGTTACTAGAGGAGGCCGAAATGCACGCGTTTTAGCTCACGCAAGCTGGTGTGAGGAGGGAAGATCTATACTGACGTGAGGTCTGGAACACGACAAGGAATTAGCATTCAGAAAGCGGACGTAATTAGTTTGATACTTAACTTTAATCCATTAATGATGAACGCCGCTCTTGACGGTACATGATTCACAATATTATCTGTTCAGAATAGATTCTTGAGGAATATGGCGCCTTGCTAGGTCGTAGCAAATGACGTAGCTGAAGGCTATGCTAAACTGTCGTCTCGGCAAATGAGAGCGTATGTAGGTAGTGAACCATCGCTAGCAAAGTCGGCTGTACAACTGGAGCGAGTGCTAGGGAGTCTCTCTAGACTAGACCCGCCGTGTGGTGGCGCTCGGTCTGCAATCACTGATAGTGGCGACACGCGGGTGCGACGTATACTAACGGACCGTGGCCGATTTAAAGGCTACCACCTAGCAAGTGCGGTGTCTGGCGGTGACACCACAGTCCCACCATCTCGTCCCTTCTCCTTGTCAGTGTTTTCCAATTCTGCGCAGAACCTCCTCATTCCTTACTTAAACTGTCCTAATTTTAAACATCCGCCTGTAGCACCACATCTCACGTGTATCCATTCTCTTCTGTTCCGGTTTCTACACATTTCCTGTTTCATCACCGTACAATGCCGTACTCCAAACGTACAACCTCAGCAATTTCTTACTCAAATTAAGGCCTATGTTTGATACTAGTAAACTTTCCCTGGCTAGGAATGCCCGTTTATGCAGTGCTACTCTGCCTTTGATGTCCTCCTCAATACGTCCGTCATTGTTTATTTTGCTGCCTAAGTAGTAGAATTCCTTTACATCATCTGCTTCGAGACCATCGATCCTGATGTTAAGTTTCACGCTGTCCTTATTTCTGCTACTTCTGATTACTTTCGTCTTTCTTCGATTCAGTCTCTATCCATATTCTGTACTCATTAGACTGTTCATTCCGTTCACCATATCATGTGATGCTTCCTCACTTTCACTCAGGACAGCAATGTCATCAGCGAATGGCATCATTAATACCCTGTCACCTCGAATTATAATTCCACTTCCGAACCTTTCTTTTATTTCCATCATTGCTTGTTCGATGTACAGATTGAACAGTAGGGGGAAAGACTACATCCCTATTTTACACGCTTTTTAATAAGAGCATTTCGTTCTTGGTTGTCCACTGTTATTATTCCGTCTTGGCTCCCCTACATACTGTATATTGCCCGTCTCTCCCTATAGTTTACCCCTATTTTCCTCAGGATTTCGAACATCTTGCCCCATTTTACATTGTCGAACGCTTTTTCCAGGTTGAAAAATCCTTGAACGTGTCTTGACTTTTCTTTAGTCTTGCTTCCGTTATCAACCGCAACGTCAGAATTGCCTCTCTGGTGCCTTTACCTTTCCTAAAGCCAAACTAATCGTCATCTAATACATCCTCAATTTTCTCTTCCATTTTTGTGTATATTATTCTCGTCAGCAACTTGGATGACAGTAGTCGTTCTGTTGCCACTTCCTCAGTGATTTTAAAAATTATTTTCGAATGTTATGTATCCCTTCTGGCCAATTTGATATGAAGTCCTCGAAAGCTCTCTTAAATTCTAATACTTTATTCCCTATTACTTCTACATAGACTCATGTTTCTTCTGCTAACACATCAGACAAATCTTTTCCCTCACAGAGGCCTTCAATGTTCTCTTTCCACCTATTGGCTCACCCCTCTGCATTTAACAGTGGGATTGCGGTTGCACTGTTAATGTTACCACCCTTGCTTTTAATTTCATCGAAGGTGAAGGATTTTAAATTTCTAAATTCGGTCAATAACTGCGCGAAGTACCGAAAATTAAATTTTCGTTAGCTCTGAAAGCTGTTAGATGAGAAACCGGCAAATAGCATTGGGTTCCGAGTTCTGTGATAGTCATTCACAAGGAACCCCTTGCGTGCGAGGTCGCAAGTTCAGTATTTAGTAACGCTCATGTGAAAGTGGTATGTTAACAGTTATGAAAGGAAAATAATTATCACCACGTGCATCAGCAGGGTGGCAGAAGATGAGTCAAAAAATGGCTCTGAGCACTATGGGACTTAACATCTGTGGTCATCAGTCCCCTAGAACTTAGAACTACTTAAAACTAACTAACCTAAGGACATCACACACATCCATGCCCGAGGCAGGATTCGAACCTGCGACCGTAGCAGTCGCGCGGTTCCGGACTGAGCGCCTAGAACCGCTAGACCACCGCGGCCGGGGAAGACGAGTCTCCGGAAGGTGCAGAGATCAACTTTCTATTTGATGTATGTATTACACTTCACAAAATAGACATCGTCGACATTCTACATCTACATGGATACTCTGCAAATCACATTTAAGTGCCTGGCAGAGGGGTCATCGAACCCCCTTCACAATTCTCTATTATTCTAATATCGTATAGCGCGCGGAAAGAATGAACACCTATACCTTTCCGTACGAGCTCTGATTTCCCTTATTTTATCGTGGTGATCGTTCCTTCCTATGTAGGTAAACAATATATTTTCGCATTCGGAGGAGAAAGTTGGTGATTGGAATTTCGTGAGAAGATTCCGTCGCAACGAAAAACGCCTTTCTTTTAATGATGTCCAGCCCAAAATCCTGTATCATTTGTGTGACACTCTCTCCCATATTTCGCGATAATACAAAACGTGCTGCCTTTCATTGTACTTTTTCGATGTACTTCGTCACTCCTGTCTGGTAACGATCCCACACCGCGCAGCAGTATTCTAAAAGAGGACGGACAAGCGTAGTGCAGGCAGTCTCGTTTAACGAGTTACTTTTAGCACTCATGTGGATGACCTCACACTGGGTCAACTGCCACTTTTCGCACAATTCATATATCTTTTTTTAATTCGTTTTGCAGTTTCTTTTGATCTTTTGATGATTTTATTAGTCGATAAACGACAGCGTCATCTGCAAACAACCTAAGACGGCTGCTAAGATTGTCTCTAATATCGTTTATATTTCTACGAACTTATTCTGAATCAGTTGATAGCGTTTTCTTTTTTACTACGCTCCATGTATGTAGTTATGTTTAATATCCTCTCCTTGGACGACGATTAACCTTCACTACGTTTCACTGGAGACGGTGTTTGTGGCGCCCTGTCAGACGAGGATGAGGAACTGCATGTCTCGACACCTGTTTCAGTATCAGTTTCACTTGTTAAGCAAGTATCGTCATCATTGTACTCCTCACGTACAATGCCCGCCCATTCGAGCGTATACACCACCACTCATTCCACTGACTAATCTTGCTGAAACGCTAATATTTCATTTGTCACTTCTTTCCCACTCTGTGAAATTCCTTGGGTCAACTTCGGCAACTGTTATATATATATATACTTACTTATCGCGAATGGACCCAGAAGGATCACGCAAAGCTTTCTGACGTCGTTTCTTCCATACTTCTTTCATTCGTTCTCCATGTTTTCTTTTTCTTTCTTCTGTCCATTTTGTTCCTGGTCTCTTTAGTGCTTCCTTCTCCGACAATACAATCCACTTTTCCACCTTATTTCTAAAAGTTTTTCTATCTTTGACATCTTTAAGTTCAATATTTGCTTTTTGTAAATCTAATTTTACTTGGCTAAACCATGGTGTTGTTGATTTGAATTTTTCTATGTAAGTGAGAATTCTGTTGGTGAGTCGTGTGGGGGGAAGTCTAGTGACATGTCCATAAAATTTTAATCTTCACCTTCTTATGTCTGCTGCCAGGTTTGATATAGTTCCTGTGGTTCTTCTTGATTGTATCCGGTATCCTTCTTCTGTTAATTTTGGACCTAAAATCTTTTTCATAATTTTGCGTTCTTCTTTTAGTATTTTTTCTAAATCACATTTTGTGTGGAGTGTGAGCGTTTCACCAGCATAAAGTGCTGCTGGCTTAATTACTGCGCAGTAGTGTCTGATTTTTGTGTTCGAGGAGATGCATTTTTTATTGTATATTTCATGTGTCATATATATATATATATATATATATATATATATATATATATATATATATATATATATATATATATATATATATACAACGCAATGTTTGCTTTGTTTATCGTTGCCATTGCTCTGTTTCGTATCAGAATCGATCGTCGACTAAGCAGTTCAGCTACATTCCGTAGCCTCGTGCTCTGCTCGCCTTTAGATACCTTAAAATGACAAAATGGAGAAAGCAATTCGCAGGAAGGGTCAACGCTATGCCGACATAACGCACGCTCAAGCCAATGTGTTGCGCAAGTAGAACAGTACCTCAAAGAAGGATTCTTCTGACAGTTTCACGTGGTTGTATGAACACTCTGTGCATTGTACTCAAGTTGTTGTTGTTGTCTTCAGTCCTGAGACTGGCTTGATGCAGCTCTCCATGCTACTCTATCCTGTGCAAGCTTCTTCATCTCCCAGTACTTACTGCAATCTACATCCTTCTGAATCTGCTTAGTGTATTCATCTCTTGGTCTCCCTCTACGATTTTTACCCTCCACGCTGCCCTCCAATGCTAAATTTGTGATCCCTTGATGCCTCAGAACATGTCCTAGCAACCGGTCCCTTCTTCTTGTCAAGTTGTGCCACAAACTCCTCTTCTCCCCAATTGTATTCAATACCTCCTCATTAGTTATGTGATCTACCCATCTAATCTTCAGCATTCTTCTGTAGCATCACAGTTCGAAAGCCTCTATTCTCCCTCTGTCCAAACTATTTATCGTCCATGTTTCACTTCCATACAGGGCTACACTCCATACAAATACTTTCAGAAACGACTTCCTGACACTTAAATCTATAATCGATGTTAACAAATTTCTCTTCTTCAGAAACGCTTTCCTTGCCATTGCCAGTCTACATTTTATATCCTCTCTACTTCGACCATCATCAGTTATATTGCTCCCCAAACAGCAAAACTCCTTTACTACTTTAAGTGTCTCATTTCCTAATCTAATTGACTCAGCATCACCCAACTTAATTCGACTACATTCCATTATCCTCGTTTTCTTTTGTTGATGTTCATCTTATATGCTCCTTTCAAGACACTGTCCATTCCGTTCAACTGCTCTAAATGGCTCTGAGCACTATGGGACTCAACTGCTGAGGTCATTAGTCCCCTAGAACTTAGAACTAGTTAAACCTAACTAACCTAAGGACATCACAAACATCCATGCCCGAGGCAGGATTCGAACCTGCGACCGTAGCGGTCTTGCGGTTCCAGACTGCAGCGCCTTTAACCGCACGGCCACTTCGGCCGGCCGTCTACTGCTCTTCCATGTTCTTTGCTGTCTCTGGTAGAATTACAATGTCATCGGCGAACCTCAACGTTTTTATTTCTTCTCCATGGACTTTAATACCTACTCCGAATATTTCTTTTGTTTCCTTTACCGCTTGCTCAATATACAGATTGAATAACATCGGGGACACTCTACAACCCTGTCTCACTCCCTTCCCAACCGCTGCTTCCTTTCCATGCCCCTCGACTCTTATAACTGACATCTGGTTTCTGTAAAATTGTAAATAGCCTTTCGCTCCCTGTATTTTACTCCTGCCACCTTTAGAATTTGAAAGAGAGTATTTCAGTCAACATTGTCAAAAGCTTTCTCTAAGTCTACTAATGCTACAAATCTAGGTTTGCCTTTCCTTAATCTATTTTCTAAGATAAGTCGTAATGTCAGTATTGCCTCACGTGTTCCAACATTTCTGCGGAATCCAAACTCATCTTCGCCGAGGTCGGCTTCTACCAGTTTTTCCATTCGTCTGTAAAGAATTCGCGTTCGTATTTTGCAGCTGTGACTTATTAAACTGATAGTTCGGTAATTTTCACATCTGTCAACACCTGCTTTCTTTGGGATTGGAATTATTATATTCTTCTTGAAGTCTGAGGGTATTTCGCCTGTTTCATACATCTTGCTCACCAGATGGTAGAGTTTTGTCAGGACTGGCTCTCCCAAGGCCGTCAGTATATCTCCCATTTCATCTTCATCTACATCCTCTTCCATTTCCATAATGTTGTCCTCAAGTATATCGCACTTGCATAGACCCTCTATATACTCCTTCCACCTTTCTGCTTTCCCTTCTTTGCTTAGAACTGGGTTTCCATCTGAGCTCTTGATATTCATACAAGTGGCTCTTTTCTCCAAAGGTCTCTTTAATTTTCCTGTAGACAGTATCTATCTTACCCCCTAATGAAATAAGTCTCTACATCCTTACATTTGTCCTCTAGCCATCCCTGCTTAGCCATTTTGCACTTCCTGTCGATCTCATTTTTGAGAAGTTTGTATTCCTTTTTGCCTGCTTCATTTACTGCTTTTTTATATTTTCTCCTTTCGTCAGTTAAGTTCAATATTTCTTCTGTTACCCAAGGAGTTCTACTAACCCTCGTCTTTTTACCTACTTGACCCTCTGCTGCCTTAACTACTTCATCCCTCAGAGCTACCCATTCTTCTTCTACTGTATTTCTTTCCCTCATTCCTGTCAATTGTTCCCTTATGCCCTCCCTGAAACTCTGTACAACCTCTGGTTTAGTCAGTTTATCCAGGCCTCATCTCCTTAAATTCCCACCTTTTTGCAGCTTCTTCAGTTTTAATCTACAGTTCATAACCAAAAGATTGTGGTCAGAGTTCACATCTGCCCCTGGAAATGTCTTACAATTTAAAACCTGGTTCCTAAATCTCTGTCTTACCATTATACAATCTATCTGATACCTTCTACTATCTCCTGGATTCTTGTATGTATACAACCTTCTTTTATGATTCTTGAACCAAGTGTTAGGTATGATTACGTTATGCTCTGTGCAAAATTCTACCAGGCGGCTTCCTCTTTCATTTCTTCCCCCCAATCCATATTCACCCACTATGTTTCCTTCTCTCCCTTTTCTTACTCTCGAATTCCAGTCACCCATGACTATTAAATTTTCGTCTCCCTTCACTACCTGAATAATTTCTTTTATCTCATCATACATTTCATCAATTTCTTCATCATCTGCAGAGCTAGTTGGCATATAAACTTGTACTACTGTAGTAGGCGTGGGCTTCGTGTCTATCTTGGCCACAATAATGCGTTCACTATGCTGTTTGTAGTAGCTTACCCGTACCCCTATTTTTTATTCATTATTAAACCTACTCCTGCATTACCCCTATTTGATTTTGTATTTATACTCAAGTAGGGGGAGACATCTGAAGCATTAAAACCGCCATCTGAACTTTTATCTGTTTTTCATTAGTTCAATCTGCAAACTTTTTGGACATCCACCACATGATGGAGGAAATAAGTAAATAGTGACGTTAATAGTAAATACGTTATCCATTGGATACCAACAGCAACCACGACAAAAAAATAAAAAATGAAAAAAAAATCGTGTTTAGAAGAAAAGTATTGTTTATACGTATTTAAAACTAGCAATTTCTTTATTTGACTTGTAATTTCCTCCGTACAAGCTCACGTGGTCTTGCTGTGACGTCACAAGTAGGTAGCGTATCTGTAACAAGCTATGGATCTTAGGAAGTCTTGTGCGTTTTCTGTAATATCTTGTTGACGGATGGCGTTACCGGAACATGGTTTTACCCAGCTTCAATGATTTCAAGAATGAGCGTCTGACGACAGGAAGTAGAAATAAACCGGGCAAGTGCCAGTAATATTGGTAATAGTAGCACTCTCGGAGTTCTGTACAAACTTAATTACGTGTATAGAAAATAATAGTAAATAATAATTTTGTGGGGGACAGTGGCCTCGTATAGGTCTTTTAATCGGATGCCACTTAGACGACTTGCGTGTCCCTAACCTATCCCAGTTACTCAACTGAGGAAAGGGGACCTACAGCTTAATGTGGAATCCGAACCAGGCTACGTTAAAACGAAGGCTGAAAAGTCCGTGCTTCTACCGAGATTGAGTCCTGCGACCTCTCAGTTTCCTGGCACGAGCTCCATCGCCAGACCATGAGTTCCGACCTGCATGTAGATAATTCATCTATAATTTTTGACGTGAGAGTTTACGAGTGTCAAAATATGTGTCGTATATGGCCGTATCTTTCGATTTCATTGGCATAAAAGCTTAAATATTTTACTCCGCCAAGGGACTGTAGACCTCAGTATTCGACAGTTTTAACGTTATAGGTCTACCCATACCAGCAATAAACGATCTTAGCCGACGGAGAGTCAGTCTGGCGGAAAGATGGGGAAATTTTTTTTTTCATGTCATATGATTACAAATGAATTTTTTTCGCTTCACGTGTACTGTGAAATCTTGCTGCTTACCAAATTTTATGCTTGTAGGTAAACGGGATGTATAGTGAATTTGCGAGTATCGAAATAGGTGACATAAATGGCAGTGCCTTTTGATAGCATTGTCTCAAAAGTTTAAGTTTTGTAATCCAACAAGGGACTACGCCGGCAGCGGTGGTCTCGCGGTTCTAGGCGCGCAGTCCGGAACCACGCGACTGCTACGGTCGCAGGTTCGAATCCTGCCTCGGGCGTGGATGTGTGTGATGTCCTTAGGTTAGTTAGGTTTAAGTAGTTCTAAGTTCTAGGGGACTGATGACCACAGCTGTTAAGTCCCATAGTGCTCAGAGCCATTTTTTAGCTCAATACGTCACGTAAATTTCAACTCGATACGTGTACTCGTCCCTGGAAAGAGGGGTCTTCACAGACGGACAGACTCACAAATAGATATACAGATATACGGACAACAAAGTTGTCCCATAAAAGTTCCTTTTTTCCCCGATTGACGTTCGGATCCATAAAAAAAGATATAAGGGTCCTGGTTTCGATGAAATGGCGAAAGTCACCTTCCACGAAATCGAAGTCACTTCAGACTGCTAGAGCTCTTTTAACCAATCATTTCTGAAACTCTTAGCGATTTTGAGAACTTTTATTTGTGGTGGCGGTTGAAGGATCTCCGGTTCAAATTGCGCGCAGTCCCAGTGACCTGCTGTGGCAGACTGTGAAAACTACAGACTTACATCAACGCATCCAGGATTCAATGAAACGACATGTTGATGCGTGTTTCAACGCTACTGGAGTGCTTTCGGACGAGGAAGACTTTCATGTGGTACACTGGTACCTTCAGTTAGTGCAAACTCCCCGCGATCAACGGGCTATGTAGAGATATAGGAAATTAGTTCTAACATGGGACAAGACCCATGTCGGTACAGATTATTTTATGAAACTTCCTCGCTGATGAAATCTGTGTGCCGGACTGCAACTCAAAATCGGAAAATTTGTGTTTCCCGGTAGCGCACGCCAGGAAGTGTCGGATTAGCTCACACACCATGGCAGGCTGAAACACGCTCATTCTTGAAACATGTATTGAAACTTCCTGGCAGATTAAAACTGTGCGCCCGACCGAGACTCGAACTTCCTGCCAGGAAGTTTCATATCAGCGCACACTCCGCTGCAGAGTGAAAATCTCATTCTGGAAACATCCCCCAGGCTGTGGCTAAGCCATGTCTCCGCTATATCCTTTCTTTCAGGAGTGCCAGTTCTGCAAGGTTCGCAGGAGAGCCTCTGTAAAGTTTTGAAGGTAGGAGACAAGATACTGGCAGAAGTAAAGCTGTGAGTACCGAGCGTGAGTCGTGCTTCGGTAGCTCAGTTGGTAGAGCACAGTCCAAGTGACCTGCTGTGGCAGACTGTGGAAACTACAGACTCACATCAACGCATCCAGGATTCAATTGCCGCGAAAGGCAAAGGTCCCGAGTTCGTGTCTCAGGCGGGCACACAGTTTTAATCTGCCAGGAAGTTTCATATCAGCGCACACTCCGCTGCAGAGTGAAAATCTCATTCTGGATACTCGTATTGTCTTCTACTATATCAGGAATGTGCCCTGCCCCTTACAGAAATATGTATTCTATATGTTTACACTTATTAAATTCATTTGCACTACAAGCTTTGGGATTTCGACTGGCATATAATTACTCGTTAAAAGTGTAGTTTCTTATGTGCCACAGTATTCTACGTTAAAAATTACTTTTAGAATTCTTTGTAGAACAGTATGGAAGTGTGTTCCACAGCAGATATATATTTAACGAGGAAGTACAATGGACAGAAAATAAAACGAACGAAATCAGCAATTAAAACTATTTTAAGTTAACCGCTTGTCTACTTCTCTGTCTGAGTGAATCTCCGTAAAACTATCTACCAAAACTTCTAAAAAATGATTAGTATACAAACTAATGCGTAACTTAAACTCATGTCCTGTACAAGACTATACCGAATTATATAAAGACTTAGTATGATTGGCTTGACACTGTCCACAAACTGAATCTCACTGTTCCTATAAAAACGCGGTGCTGCCGTGAATGTAACTTGCCTTAACTGAAAATTCCGTACCACAAATTGCAGTTTTCGTTCGTGCATAATAAACTGAATGAAGGGTAGAAATTTTAACTGGTAAGAAATGACATCTGAAAAAATTCAAATCAATCTCTACATTCAAAAGGAATGCTTAAAAAAAATCTGCGGAATGTTCAAAGTAGTGTTTACGTAACATGACTTTAAGAAATAACTTCAAGCAAGGGGAATATCATCTTCCTATCAGAGTAATACACATAACAATCCTACTATCTGAGCTTCGTTACTACTACTTCAATAACACAAAACAATACTACGACATTGCGTGCTTACCTCAAAATCTCAAAGGTCCAGAAGATTTCACAAATAACCTCCTTAGCTTTTCTCTCCATAATTGCATAAAAAATAGTGGTACTTCAAATCCACCAATCTCATATCACATTTACAAACGAAATTTTCTCATAATTCTTCGAAATATGTCTGATACTCAACACTGCTGAACTTACAATGCGCGTAACTTAGTTAACGCTCTCGGTCACAGGCGGTGTAGCAACACAAAGATGTTGCAACAACAGAAACATATTGTAGCAACAGTAAGAGATTACTCAACTACATGGTTTTAAAATTTAGAGTGACCAAACTGATATGCATATCTCATACTATCTGAAATAAATTTCTGTTAGTCTTTGCAGTTATATTCACGGACTATATTTTGTAATGCGCGTCCTTAGCTCGTAATATACAATGATCTGTCTTCGAATCAGTCGTTCATCATTATTTTGAAGTAAGTTGCACTGTATTGCAGATATACATCTAATATTCTATGTTATATCTTAGCTGATTTTCCTGGTAATTGTCTCGTTGCCTTCTATAGAAGTCATGGAAGTAACTTAACAAATGAAAGGATTGTGATGTGGGGATGATTTCCACAGATTATTGAATGGAATAAAGTTTCTGAGCTTTGAAATAATTATCATTCAATGATATTTAGTAAATAATTAATATTCAGTGATATTTAACAGTTTGAACTAGTAGCAGTAAATACATCAGTCTTCATCAGTTCTACAAAAGCTCACCAGCCCCATTTACCACAAATCTCCCGCAAAGACTATCCATTAACAACTATTCTACCATCAAGAGTGTGCATCATGAAGAATAACAGAGATTTAACATGTAATCCAATAAATTTACAATTTGGCAATAGCAATGGCTGGTACATCTTTAAAAGATTAATCGACTGAATATATAGATCCTTAATAAAGTGCTTCATCTTTAATTCAGATGTGTAGAATACGAATATTTAAGTATGTTGCAACTAGTTTTTATGAACATGTATATATACGAAGTCAGTTTTATATAACTGAATATATCGATACCCTCCGGTATTGTAGGATACTTATTGTATTATTACAGTTTTCATACAAGCCACAGTCGTTCAAAGGCAAGTATGGTTGTAAATGAGTCTCCGATGTGGAGAAGAATAGATGACATATGACGTAGCTGAAACTTAGAAAGCGCACCCTTTACAGATTCTCCATTGCGTTCAGCATGTTCCCAGAACTGTGAACAACAATTTTAAAGCGAGAGTGCCATTTTTTTCTGAATTTGATGTGATTGGGCGAATAAGACACCCAGATATCTTTTACGTTGCCGTACGGTGCAAATGATATCCCAATAACAACGTATTCATGGAGAAGTTGATTGGATTCCTTAAATGGTGCTATTCACCTGCAGTTCCTTAGCAATAAGTGCGATGAAATTCCATTAATTAGCGAAATATAATATTGAAGATATAACACCAGATCTCTTACATATGTTTTTTTTTTCGTGTAGAAAAGCAAATGTTGATTTCATCGTCGTAAACCGGTAATGTACTCCATATTAATACATTTAATAATTATATCTTTGATGTGAGGAACTCATTCTGTCACTGTTATCAATGTTTTAAGATATATTGATTCTGTGATATTAGATTTTTGTTATTAACCGCAGGGAATGACGGATTTAGAATATTTGAAATAAAAGGTGTTCGTCTAGAAATTCCTTATTCGCTGTTAGCTTGCAATTTCTCTTCAGCTGTGCAATGAAAAAAACTACATACAAGAATACAGCCTGAGATGTGTTCGTATGATGAACAGTGAACTAAATAACTAGTTTTTTGTTGTACCCATTTTCCACAGCAGATACAAGAAAGGTAGTTGTAAAATTCAGCCACCGTTTTCTTGCTGAAGTGGTAATAAATCCATAAATAAATATTTATACAAATAAATTATAGTTAATTTCTCGAAAGGATTCGCTTCTTTATTGAAAACGTATTCAGTAGATTCTTAACTATTTTTTCCTTGTTGTGTTATAATTTGTGTATCCTCTGTTGTGGGCATCCATAACAATACACAACTGTTCTGGAATCCCATTGCAAGTTGACTAACTAACATCTCCCAGCAGAAACAGAAACTTGATTTTTTTGTATTTTCCGTAATTATTGAACGAATTTAAAAATTTAAAATGCTCTCGTAACATCTCCACTGTATATAGGTAGCAATCTGTCCTTTTCACAATATTGTCGACTACCGTCATAAACTACTCGTTAAGGGGTATAATATTACGTAAAAAAAAAAAAGAAAAAGAAAAAAGTAAGCAAAATTTCAAACGTTTCCTATCCTGTAGTTCGCTTATACACTTAACGTGGAATATTTAACACATTAATTCGTTCGTAAGGTAAATAGACGTTTGCAGCTGCTTTATACACGGGAGTTGGATTGTTTATAGTACGGTATCGGAGGTTTAGTTGTTGGTTTAGAAACGAGCTTCAGTTTACTCGCAAACGTCGGCAAATATTCGCGATGAATTGTTTTGGTTGATTTATTTTCCACACTTCGTTATTTATTTACTAAATGATTTGGAACACTCGGTTCGTAATACGGCTGTTCTTAAGTTTTACTGTTCGAGAAGTGTGACAATTTTTCCTGCAAGAAAAATTTGTTCGTCATGGTAGAACATTATAATACATGAAAAGCGCTATTCTGATTAAGTTATACAGGATTTATTTATTGCATTAATAGATTTTCGTCTTAGCAGGCCATCATCAGACATTTAACTGACGTTCGTCGCCAAAGAAGTTACAATGTTTTTAAATAACGATGGAAAAAAATGGTGCACATTTAGATTCAGGCACAGACAAGCAGCAATGTCACCTTTGACAGTGTAGTGGTTAGGAAATCTAAAAGGTAAAAAGGTCAACAATGAACAAATTTCAGGGAGCAAGCAGGAGAAACATAAACAATAAACTCGAAAACTGTGTCTATTCTATTCACATGCAAACCCGATGAAATGAAATGAAACAACTGCTTCACGAGAGTACTTAAAAGGTATTAAACATGGAAAGCGACACAGAAACCAATTAAAAGAAGGAGTTAACAATTTTACTATTCAGCAGCTCTTTTAACAAAAATCTTCATACCTCGCGTACCATGAATCCGAAGTTATTACCCATATCGCTAATGAAGTGTTTCACATCATTTAGAAAAAAAATGTGAGTACAAGAAATATTTCAGCTCGAACACATACCGAAGCTTCGTAAAAGAAATGGAAGTGCGACTCTTATCCTGTAAGACCAAAAAGGAAACGCAGACATCGTTAGGACATTAAAATGTAACTCAAATTCCATCTAAGACGCCTGGAAGTTAAAAGCGGTGCTATTATTGTGCCAAGAAAAAAATGTTTGAATTTTTTAAACGATTAGTCAACTTGGAACTTCACATGGGTCGTAGCTTCGGATTGCTGTTTTATGTGGAAAGCTTCTGATTATTTTCAGAAAGGAGAAACTCAGCATTCAGCTGGAAATGTCAGTCCTGCTGTAGTCCAAAAAATAAAAGTTGCAGATGTATGATTTTGATATCGCGAAGCTCTGTACACAATCTTTCTCGAAAAGTCTCAATAAGGCATCTAGATGTTTCTTATTCACCCCATGTCAAAAGCATTGCAGGTGCCGCTTTCGAGGAAACACCACTTGTTTAAAGAAATATCTATCGAAATATCAAGTACACGAGGAAATAGTGCAATATTACGCAACAGATGAAATTTTGCTTATCATCCTATCATTTTTGTTCATTACAGTGAATGGGGAAATTTAGGGTTTTAACGTTTGTTTCTGATGGAAAATGGCTGACGTCGAAAATAGATTAAAGTAACCTCGATAAGCAGAGATGTTGGTTGTTTCTTCCTTAATCTGTTTTCTTCCTGTGGAATGCTGATAGTTGCTGCTAAATATGTAGAAATAACCCGTGAGACGTACTAAATCAGCATGCACATATTGTATAAGCGGTACAATTACAACACATTAAACGTACAAGAAGAGGGAGAAGAAGACTGAAATTCGCATGCACCATTGCCATTGTATAAGTGTTATGTACTTTATATTGGCTGCAATTATTCCTGAAATGCAAGTTTGTTCTTGTTTGTCTTCTAGTTAAGAACAGCTGTTTCTCGTCTTTTGGAACAGCCTCTTATTTTATTACTGTTATTACATCTTCAATCAAACGTGTCTCTGGTAATTCTTTTAAGCGTCTTCAGTGGTCCATGAAGGGCAGTGATTGCAAAATTATTTGCCTAACTATAAATATTTTATTTTGACCCGTTTGGATTATATATATATATATATATATATATATATATATATATATAACATTTTAATCCAGTTACGTATCTGTTTCCATATGCAGGGTGTTTCAAAAATGACCAGTATATTTGAAACGGCAATAAAAACTAAACGAGCAGCGATAGAAACACACCGTTTGTTGCACTATGCTTGGGACGACAGTACATTTTCAGGCAGACAAACTTTCGAAATTACAGTAGTTACAATTTTCAACAACAGATGGCGCTGCGGTCTGGGAAACTCTATAGTACGATATTTTCCACATATCCACCATGCGTAGCAATATTATGGCGTAGTCTCTGAATGAAATTACCCGAAACCTTTGACAACGTGTCTGGCGGAATGGCTTCACATGCAGATGAGATGTACTGCTTCAGCTGTTCAATTGTTTCTGGATTCTGGCGGTACACCTGGTCTTTCAAGTGTCCCCACAGAAAGAAGTCACAGGGGTTCATGTCTGGCGAATAGGGAGGCCAATCCACGCCGCCTCCTGTATGTTTCGGATAGCCCAAAGCAATCACACGATCATCGGAATATTCATTCAGGAAATTAAAGACGTCGGCCGTGCGATGTGGCCGGGCACCATCTTGCATAAACCACGAGGTGTTCGCAGTGTCGTCTAAGACAGTTTGTACCGCCACAAATTCACGAAGAATGTCCAGATAGCGTGATGCAGTAATCGTTTCGGATCTGAAAATGGGCCAATGATTCCTTTGGAAGAAATGGCGGCCCAGACCAGTACTTTTTGAGGATGCAGGGACGATGGGACTGCAACATGGGGCTTTTCGGTTCCCCATATGCGCCAGTTCTGTTTATTGACGAAGCCGTCCAGGTAAAAATAAGCTTCGTCAGTAAACCAAATGCTGCCCACATGCATATCGCCGTCATCAATCCTGTGCACTATATCGTTAGCGAATGTCTCTCGTGCAGCAATGGTAGCGGCGCTGAGGGGTTGCCGCATTTGAATTTTGTATGGATAGAGGTGTAAACTCTGGCGCATGAGATGATACGTGGACGTTGGCGTCATTTGGACCGCAGCTGCAACACGGCGAACGGAAACCCGAGGCCGCTGTTGGATCACCTGCTGCACTAGCTGCGCGTTGCCCTCTGTGGTTTCCGTACGCGGTCGCCCTACCTTTCCAGCACGTTCATCCGTCACGTTGCCAGTCCGTTGAAATTTTTCAAACAGATCCTTTATTGTATCGCTTTTCGGTCCTTTGGTTACATTAAACCTCCGTTGAAAACTTCGTCTTGTTGCAACAACACTGTGTTCTAGGTGGTGGAATTCCAACACCAGAAAAATCCTCTGTTCTAAGGAATAAACCATGTTGTCTACAGCACACTTGCACGTTGTGAACAGCACACGCTTACAGCAGAAAGACGACGTACAGAATGGCGCACCCACAGACTTCGTTGTCTCCTATATCTTTCACATCACTTGCAGCGCCATCTGTTGCTGAAAATTGTAACTACTGTAATTTCGAAAGTTTGTCCGCCTGAAAATGTACTGTTGTCCCAAGCATATTGCAACAAACGGTGTATTTCTATCGCTGCTCGTTTAGCTTTTATTGCCGTTTCAAATATACCGGTAATTTTTGAAACACCCTGTAAAAGGACATTTACACATAATATGTGTCTACAAGTCTGACTCTAATTTAAAAGAAAATTAGTTGGTGAATTAACGGCTACGCAGTTCGGAAGTTCCAACACGGCTGAAATAACATTAAAAAAAAATATTTGTAGTTAAATAAGTAATTATTGTAAGAATCACTAATAATCATCGTCTCTCTTTAGACCAAGAAAGATTTTTGAAAAGAATAAGAGCAATTACGTTTGATTAAAAAACAAAGTAACTGAGATGCAACAAACAACCAATAGTGCTCTTTATTTACGAGGTAAAGATCATAGTAATTTTAGCTACACTGCCTCTAACGGAGAAACTGAACAGTGTCAACAATTAGTGGTATTGTCATTGACTAAGGTTTTCTCGACGTTAGTGACTGAAATGGTATCCACCAAGAGAGGAATTCTATGATCGCCGCGGGTAGCATTTGAAAAAAAGAGACGCAATTTTATGGGGGGGAAATGGGATAACGATCCGGTTGGGTACAAGAAAGTTGCTGTGAATCAGTTTTTCTGACATTAAAATCGGAATAATTTCCATAATCCGTTTCATAGTGGTTCTACAGAAAGAAAAATTATATTGCAATGGAAAAACACCGAGTTGGTTTATTTGGATTTCGAGAGAAATGTAATCGGAAGATACACTTACATAATATAGACGTTCAGCAGTTGTATAATGTTTAACATTTGCTGTAAAGGCTTAGTATTTAAAGGGTCATGTACAGGCAGTTAATACTACACACAAACTCGAATGTCATTCAGGCAATGTATTAGGTACCATGCACTAATCGTGCTGTAGAACGAAAATGAAAATATCTTAGGGTATATGAACATAAGAGGAAAAAGGTGATACGCTAACATTCCTGCCACAAATTGTAAGTTAGCTGTGAATTTTGTACATATACTGTGTGTGTGTGTGTGTGTGTGTGTGTGTGTGTGTGTGCGGGGACACGTGTATGGACACGTTCGTACAGTCTCCTCACGCTGCATTCTAACGATAACGCTATGAGGATTGAAAAACTGTACTATACAAGTTAACATATAAGTCTTCGCTGATTTCATTTCCTTGTACATTCACTACTTTTTAACCTCATTAGCTTCATCCGTTTTACGTCAACCAGTTAAAGACAATTCACGTCTTTGCTAGTAAATGATTATATCTGTTAGCGACGAATCGTTCTGCCAGAATATCTCGTCAAATGCTCGCACGTGAATTTGCTAACCCCTGAACATCGAATTAGACCGAGCTGCCAGGTTGGCGTGTTCGCTTAAATATGGCGCCGCAGAAATTGCCTCGTGCCGGAAATACATGGCGACCAACTTTAAGTGGGCGGCGCGTCAGTACTGGGGCGGCGAGTTGTGTAAGGCCATGGTCCAAGTCGACTTCAGAAAACCGCAGTTCCAGACGAAGGCGCGCTCTTATAACACCGTACGTCACGCTTCGATGTGGAGCCAGCAAATGGTTTTGGGTGTATGCGGCGGTGTTTTCGATTGAATGGAACAACGGAATGTATCCAAACGATTTCTCGTGGCTAGGACTGTAGACTTAGAAACGCAGGCTTGTTCATAAATACCTCCAAGGTTTCAGAAGAAGACTGCGGTGGAACCACAAGGCATACAGACAAATGACAGATACCAGTGGGCAGAGAGTATCTCCACTTTCGATTCATTATATGTACCGTAGCTTAGTTGCGCTAAGGAGCAACATGTAGATAAATAATACGCTGCGTACTGTCGCATGGAATTAATTCGCGCCTGTAGACAAGCAACCCGGTGACGAGGTTTCCAAAGCGTGCTGTTCTCGCATCTTCCTGGGCAATTCATCCCTCAGAGACTTAGTTGATTTTCACGCACGTATGTAGTTTTGCCACATCACGAACTGTCCCCTTATTGAGCATCTATAATGTGTTACAAGGTGGGAGAAATGCTCTGTCCACTGATATGTGACTGTTTTGTGTCTGTCTTGTAGTTTTCATGTAGTTCTCTTCTGAAACCCCGAAAGTACTTCGTATAGAAGATTCCGGAATTTTGGGGTATTATTTACATTTGCATTTTTGAGTATAATAAACTAGCGAAAATAGCGCCCAAAACTGAATGGAATATAGAACGTAGCTTACATGGACTGCAGTGTTACGACAGTCCATCGTAGTTCGAATATGGTTTATTTTCAAGTGGTACCTAAACATGATGAAGCTGTTAACACTATATATCGTTTTCACATACGTAAAGGGATTGTAAACGCTATTTTTCAGATATGTTGTACTTTTGTTTACTTGTGTATGGTTGTTACATTTGCGAGCTATGTGTCAGAGATGTGGTCTGCTTTTACATTTCATCTTTAATGAACATCGATTTAAATCGTACGTAAAATTTAGAATAGTCTTCTATTCTGAAATATGTCACCGATAAGAATTCTGTCGAAGCTCTAATGTAATTTTTTTAAAATTTTGTTTGTTCGTTTAGGATGTTACTTGGAGTTTTACCACAAGTGTGTCGATTTCTATTTCCTTCACGAGGCTGATGTAGCTTCCTTTTCGGCTCTATGACGAATGGAAAGATTATAGAACTTATATCTACTGTAGAGAGTTGATTTTCTCGAAGACGCATACTGAATGTGGTCTGATTGTCTTAACTTTTGGTTATATGACCTTTGACTGTTCTAGAAAGTTTTCCTTTTGTTTGTCCAATGCATAATTGTGGCGACATCAATCAGACTATACACCCCAACAAGTGAATAGTGTTCTCTTTCGAGTGTAAAAGGATTTTCTTTGTCACTGTCGGTATAAGAACCCGTGTTTGATCTCTATTTGTTCTTTGTAGTGTCTGCGAAATAGAAATAAATACTTATTTGACGTAACCCTTCGTATTCTTCCGCAACAAATACATATATGGCGAATTCCCAAAGTTCCTAATTTTTTGTATTCCTGCTTGATAGTGTTATTGAGGGTTGTCTGTTATGTGAATTATCTTGATTCTCACTTTATTCTCTGTGCCGAAGTCAACTTTAACATTACTATGTCACTTATTTTATGTGAAATAGTTACCGTGTATGGTAGTGCAACGACTTTCTTTCTTTCTACTTTCGCTAATGTTGTTTCCTCATCTTCATTTGCACATCCTGCCCATATTTTCTTTCTGTATATTTTATCGACTGTATTAGGTTTGGAGCCATTATTTGCTGCTACAGTTTTAGTAGTAGCTGCTGAACTGCATACAATAGAAAGATTCAAACAGTGACGTAGTGTGATAAATTTAATGTCGTGAAAAAGTAACTTGCAAAGATTCTTCTTATTAAAAAGGAATGAAGGAAGGAAGAGTGTCGAAAGGAGAGCAAATGGAAATAGTGGGGTAATATAAAATAAAAGATTGAAAATACAGAAAAAATACATTTGGCAAAAAAAGAGGTAATAAGACTTAGACAGTACAATACCTGTAATAAACACAAGATACTGTTAGTATGGACCATGTCCCAGCTCCTCTACCTCTATTCGGGGGTCTTCTTTTTCGGTGGTGACGATATCTCCAAGAGCAAGATCTAAGTTTTAACTAAACAAGAAACTGGTCCATACGAACCCATAGAAGAATATACAACAGTTTTATGGGCAGTATAGACGCGCCATATAACCTGACACGCCAATTTGTAAAAATTCTCTTTCTAGCGCTGTAGGAAGTGACCGACTAAAAACCGGGCAGTGAGTGCGTAACACGTAGTCTCAATGTCTGAGCCACACATATTATAGCTGATATGACGGCGACTTATCTGCGAAAATTTCGTAAAATTGGAACACAAACTATCTTCCCAAGCTATGCTGGGAGCTTACTGACACACGCTACGGAGCATCATGGGTGGCCTCAGAACTGATACTTGATATTCCCATGAAGCAGCAACGCCTAACATAAGAAAAACGTCGGTATTTCGTATTGCCCGACTGTTCCATAATAACGGGAATCTTCTCGCCACTTACGCATTTTCAAATATGATACGTACTTCAGTCCTACGGCTTTGCATCAGACTAGATCAGCGTAGTTAGGAATTCAGAACTGAAACAGGACTAGTTAAGGAGGATCCATATCGCTGAAACCATTTACTCAGTCGTAGAGGACTTTTCAGATTCTGGGACTGAGAATACGAAGAAGAAACCTATGTTAACGGATCATACCTCAACCGCCTTCTTATTGCTGACGAAATTACAGCAACGAATGGAACAACCTAATACACCACCTTTAAAACAGTCTCGTTAATTAGATCCTGGATTTTTATTTAATTACGTATTCATCTGTTGCGCTTCTATGCACATGAAAAGTGTAAATGTTCGTGAACTGTATTGCCAGCGTGAATATTTTTGATTTTATCGTTAGCTGTTTTTAGATATTTAACTAGAATTGCATGTGTTCACATTTTTTAACTTTGTGCTACATAAAATTACATGTTATTTACTTTTCACCCTTCTTTATATTACCTCATATTCTAACTAGTCCACTCCTTTAGGAAAATATCCGAAACCGAACTACCATAAAAGTTGAAGATCGAAATTATCTTTAAAATTACGTTCTAGCGCAATAAAACGTAGTTAATTGCGCTTTAAGTTGATTCAGGATTTCAGTTCTCAAGAGCAAAGCAAATAGAATAACAATACCGTATGCAGCACCGTAGTACCCATTACTGCGTGTAGTAAAGGGCTTCGCGTGCTGTCCAGATTGGCAGTGGGGCAGACAAAAGACTAGCGGGCCGAAGTTTTCAGACTACTAGAGACTTCTGCCGATTCAGAAGAAGTGAGTTAGTGCGCCAAGAAAAGTTTTCCAAATAGAGTCCACGACTGTTTGTGTCCACAATGCCTTCTCTTGCATCAAAATTACCGTCTTATTTAGGATTTTGGTCGCTACGTGCGGTTCCTTCTCTTTGATAGTGTGCTTACTGTCGAGTGTGTAACAAGCACATCGGCTGTTAGAAGCCTCAACTTCAGCAACATATGCGTAATGATGCGATCACAGACACGAAGCAGTGCAGCAGTCAAAGAAGCATATGTTACTGACATAGGCGAAGAATGCTCCAAACTCGAGAATGATTGTACAAACAAAATCTTAAACTTCTTTGATGAAAATAATATAACAGAAACAACACACAACCCAGCAAATAAATAAGCTGCACAAATTTAAAAACATGTATCAAAAACTTCAACGTACTAGTAACTGATTTCGAAAAGAAAACAACAATTACAACGGACCCTAGCACACCAACCATATGCGTCCTGTGGTAAACTGCATAAACTGTCCAACGCTTAATATAAGCAAAAAATTAAATAAAACTCTAACAAAATCATATACCTTCAATAAAAATGTACCATAAAAAGGTCACGGAAGTCAGCTAACACAATAAAAAACGTGACTATCCCACCAACCTCTGCATTTATTGCATTAGATATCAGAAAGCTTTATACCAATATTCCAACAAAACAAACAATGGATATAATAAACGAAAACTTCCTATAATACAGCAAAAATTCTGTCATAGAAACAAATGAAATTATTAATTTCCTCAAAACAATCTTATCTCAGGACTATTTAGAATTCAGTAACAAAATCTGTATTGAAGCAGACGGTGCGGCTATTGGTGGTTGTATAGCAAGTACACTTGCAGACATCTTTCTAAATACTCTTGAAGAAATACTATTCACTTTCAACCAACTACAAATAATTATTTACTACTATAGATATGTCGATGACACACTAATACTTATAAGTGGAACCAACGATGACATACTAAAAATTTATCACATTTTTAACAACCTACACCCTAATATAAAATTCACTATTGAAATGGAAACGAATAATTCAGTAAATTATTTAGACCTAGCTATTAGCAAAAATAACACTGAACACAACTACTAAATATACGGAAAGCCTACCACCACCGATTGTATCATAAATGCCGAATCATGTCACCCCACTTCATATATTTCAACTCCATGATCAATAGATTAACAAATTTATCACTAAATAAAGACGCAATCGATAAAGAACTTGGAATACCACAACATATAGCTTACAAGAACAACTTTGACTCTAAAATTGTCACCCAGCTGTAGAAGAAACGAAATAAACTAAAACAGGACACTATGCACACACATCCACCTAATTAGAGAAAACAGGACACACACTAAATTTAAATACATACCCTACATATTTAGGTAACATTTCTAACAAAGTTAACGCACTTTTCAAACACACAACAATTAAATTCGCTTTTCGCACTAACAGCAGTTCAAGAACGAAACTACACTTAGCAGACACCAGAAATTCCCACTACTCGGAACCAGGAGTTTACGAAGTCATATGCGATAAGTGCAATAACTTCTACATCGGGCAGACAGGACGTAATTTCATCACGCGACTCCGTGAACATTAGAAATGTATATTTTGGAAGAACTTGAGATATACATTCACATAAAAAATATCTGAAGGAAATTCTTAATGAACACACCGATTCCAAAGACAAAAATTATTTAGATAACTTTACTGACTTAATCCATAAAGCTCGGGGAGTGAAAGATTGGATACGTACGTCAGAGATGCGTAAAGATATCGTCATCTCTGACCAATGACTGTTCTCACGTAAATGAAAAACATCTGTGGTGTCAACTGTCATAAATTGTGCTAAATACTTTACTATTTTACACTAAAATCCCACACCCTATTGTAGAAACCTAACAACATAAATTCGACGTGACAACAAAATTTCTTGAATTTCACGCGAAACGTAGCAAGAACGGTCACATCAGATATTATCTATACGTCAGAGCAACCGTTGACATAAGTTGAGAACCAAAGATACGTTAGGCATACTTGAGATTCCAAAAGATGTAATTGCATCTGACCATAGTCTGTTACTATGAAAATATAAAACATCTGTAGTGTGAACTGTCAAAAAATTACAGAAGATATCTACAATATTTTACCAAAATATTACGTCTAACGTTATAAAACAGCACAGAATCGATGTGAAATCGATATTTTAGAATTTAACGTGAAATATAAAAAGAACAGCTACGAGATACAGTCACACCAGTTGTTGTATATGTTTGTATATAAGTCTCCCTCTTATTTACATAATTTAGAAATATTTAAAAATTAATTATAGCATAGTAGTGTATTTCTTGATAATGAAAATTATGAGTGCAATTTCAGTTATACTTCAGTAACTTACGAAATTCTTTACTTATAAAAAATTTCGTCCAAATTTCCTATTGAACTATAGATACTGTAATTCTCAAGATTTTATACATAAAACTACTTGAAACGGAAATCTTCCGTTACGGCTGTCGTAATGATCATTAAAGGTTTTAAGCAGTGATTCTGGAACCTTACTTACTATGACTTACTTCATTTAACATGCTCTGCTACGGTTGCTACGAATGTTGCACAGTAGAAAGTTCAACAGCCTGAATATCCTACCGCTTCTGCGGTCGACAGATGGCTGACAAACCGACATTATGCAAAAACTGTTTAGATTTTTTGTTAGCAAGAGACTCCACCACATACTGACAACCGTCAACGAAACAACATACGTATGAGGACGTTTCATCGGCAATCCAAGTGTTAGCAAACTCGACGGAGGACAACACTAAGTGCCATTACTAATGTACTGTAAAGTACTGGAACCTGCAAATCATTCAATAGCAGATCTTTTTGTGAGAGACAAACCTTAAAGTTCAGTGGCCTGCGGGAATTAGAGAAGGAAATGTTCCTGTTACGTATTCGGATAAGTGCGGTCATGAAAGTGTCACATGCCCTACTCGTATTCTATCCGCATTTAACGCCTTTTTCATAACCTATACTACCAGCGTGAGGGTGGGTTCGTGGAAACAATCTAAAAAACTCTTTCAGACGACTTCTCTACCCTTCCATTCTCCATTAGCACGCGGGAAAAACGGTACCTTAGATCTTTCCGTGCAAGCTGTAACATCTCTTATTTTACTGCGATGATCATTTCTCCCTGTGTAGGTTGGCATCGACAAAATATTTTCGCATTCAGAGAAGAAAGTTAGTCACTGAAATTTTTCGTGTCAAGATCTCCTTGCAGCGAAGAACGCTGTTGTAGTAGTAACTGCCACGCCAACTCGCGCATCGTAATCATTATGACCAGTGTGTATGCTATGTTGTAGACTTGGTTGTAGTAGTAGTAGTGACGGCAGACTACGGTGGAAGTAAGTTCAGACTACACAACACAATCCCATGTACAATAATGCATTTCGATGTATCTAGAATGTTTTTTTACTTTATTTTACCCATTGTTTGCAGTTTTTCTTCCGCGACTGTTACTTTTGTAACAATAAACAACCGCCTTCAGCTAAAAATCGTGCTTTTATTAAAATGCACGATGCATTTCGAGCCCTGGGGCTCATCATCAGGTGCTTTCACAGTCTAGATCAACTTTACATTTTGTTTAATTCTGGGCCTGGCAAGATCACATTGTTACATCACAAAATGCCACATCATGAAATTTAAGTTTATAAAACTACGGTAAATCGAAAAGTAACTTACTGTTTCTAGTACACCAACATACGGCTACTACTAGAAACAGTTACAGGGTTATTACAAATGATTGAAGCGATTTCACAGCTATACAATAGCTTTATTATTTGAGATATTTTCACAATGCTTTGCACACACATACAAAAACTCAAAAAGTTTTTTTAGGCATTCACAAATGTTCGATATGCGCCCCTTTAGTGATTCGGCAGACATCAAGCCGATAATCAAGTTCCTCCCACACTCGGCGCAGCATGTCCCCATCAATGAGTTCGAAAGCATCGTTGATGCGAGCTCGCAGTTCTGGCACGTTTCTTGGTAGAGGAGGTTTAAACACTGAATCTTTCACATAACCCCACAGAAAGAAATCGCACGGGGTTAAGTCGGGAGAGCGTGGAGGCCATGACATGAATTGCTGATCATGATCTCCACCACGACTGATCCATCGGTTTTCCAATCTCCTGTTTAAGAAATGCCGAACATCATGATGGAAGTGCGGTGGAGCACCATCCTGTTGAAAGATGAAATCGGCGCTGTCGGTCTCCAGTTGTGGCATGAGCCAATTTTACAGGATATCCAGATACACGTGTCCTGTAACGTTTTTTTCGCAGAATAAAAAGGGGCCACAAACTTTAAACCGTGAGATTGCACAAAACACGTTAACTTTTGGTGAATTGCGAATTTGCTGCACGAATGCGTGAGGATTCTCTACCGCCCAGATTCGCACATTGTGTCTGTTCACTTCACCATTAAGAAAAAATGTTGCTTCATCACTGAAAACAAGTTTCGCACTGAACGCACCCCCTTCCATGAGCTGTTGCAACCGCGCCGAAAATTCAAAGCGTTTGACTTCGTCATCGGGTGTCAGGGATTGTAACAATTGTAAACGGTAAGGCTTCTGCTTTAGCCTTTTCCGTAAGATTTTCCAAATCGTCGGCTGTGGTACATTTAGCTCCCTGCTTGCTTTATTCGTCGACTTCCGCGGGCTACGCGTGAAACTCGCCCGCACGCGTTCAACCGTTTCTTCGCTCACTGCAGGCCGACCCGTTGAATTCCCCTTACAGAGGCATCCAGAAGCTTTAAACTGCGCATACCATCGCCGAATGGAGTTAGCAGCTGGTGGATCTTTGTTGAACTTCGTCCTGAAGTGTCGTTGCACTGTTACGACTGACTGATGTGAGTGCATTTCAAGCACGCCATACGCTTTCTCGGCTCCTGTCGCCATTTTGTCTCAATGCACTCTCGAGCGCTCTGGCGGCAGAAACCTGAAGTGCGGCTTCAGCCGAACAAAACTTTATGAGTTTTTCTACGTATCTGTAGTGTGTCGTGACCATATGTCAATGAATGGAGCTACAGTGAATTTATGAAATCGCTTCAATCATTTGTAATGGCCCTGTAGTTCGATTTATCGTAGTTTAATAAACTTATATTTCATAATGCAGCATTTTGTAATGTACCAATGTGATCTTGCCAGGCCCAGAATTAAACGAAATGTAAAGTTTATGTAGACTGTGAAAGTACCTGAAGATGAGCCTCCAGGGCACGAAATGCATCGTACACTTTAATAAAGTCACGATTTGTGGCTGAAGGTGGTTTATCTTTGTTATTACAATGTTTTTGCTATGCAGTGGCACCAGGCACAATAACTGTGTACTGCAGTTCAAAGCAGAAATACATACTCATTCCGCGAAAAGATTTAATAAATTTAAGTACCAATTCTGTCAATGCAAGAAAATATGAAAAATGGATGCGAACAAAAATAAGGTAGGATATGAGCAATATATGTACAACACATTTAGATCGAGAAGTTCACACTTGTATTGGTAGGCAGGAACAAATTTGCAGAACACTATGGGATGAACCCACCTTCTGCTCTACATGAAGCAGAAACAAGTGGATATCGACTCATTTCCTCCAGCATGTAGAACTGATGCTAGTAAAAATCAAGCAGAATACGGGAAACGTAATCACCATGCAATGCTAGGAGTGGGGAAATACACAAGAAGTCATAATGAGGGATACAACGCGATGAAAGCGGCTTCTGTTTTATACGAAACGAAAACGAATGTAGCAGACTTTAAATAACTTACTAAAACCCTGAGATGATGGCTTGATGAACTTGCAGCGCTCCAAGGGTCCTGGGAACGAACTATGGTCGTGTTACTGGCAGGCCCTATATGAGCGTCAGCCCTCTCCACCCTTGCTTTTGTTCGTGATATTAGAATGTCCTATTTTAAGGTTGGTAATGCATTGTGGGATATAATAATAAAAATTACTGTGAAACACCGACTGAAATATCTTGCAGGATGCAGCTCATATGTAGAAACAGAAACGGACAAATAAGTAAAAGATTGCAAACTATGATTGTGTGCATTACTCGAGCTTTCGCTGGTTCCACTGTCTAGTTACATAATGGTACTATCGCCGAGAAGTATCTTGCCACTTTTATTCTCGCGGTAGCAATTACAGTCAGTTTATCATGATGTATTTCAAATGTTAGATATTTAATTCTCTATTAATTTTCTTCCTTGTTTCACCTGAATGTTACCCTCTTCTTTCAAACTGTTCAACATTGTGTAACTTTTTTAGATGTTATTATAATGCGTGAACTGCTCATTTTACAACACTTTTGGTAAATCGTTACAGACTGTCATTAACAATTAGAGTATTGTACTGAGAACAGTCAAGTAATATTTTTTGAGAAAAATGGTTTCACCTTCGCTGTTAGCTTTTGCTTTAAAAATCAGCATAAATGTTTACGTATCTATACATACGGGTACCGTAAGAGAACTCTCATTCTAAATTGGTTGAAATAGAAGAGGACTTCGTGTAATGGTAGGCTTTAATGTTAGTTGCTGTTGTTGTTGTTGTTGTTGTGGCTACTTTGTAGCTTTTCACAGGAAGGCGTTCGTGTCGCTCAACTGTTGCTGCAGAGTGACGTCAAAATGACGTTGCATAGTCTTCGACTGCTGTGCAGTCTCGTGGTCGTGTGTCGCATGGAGGTGCGGATCAGACTACCTTCACGGTTGACTCTAACTTTATACCTTGATATTATGTGCCACAAACATGAATATAATTATTGCTGCTCGTTTTACTTACAGTAACTGAAGCTGTACTCTCAGGATTGTACCTAACCACAAGCAACGTACTCCGAAAAACCAGCCAAATATTTGTTACAAGAAAAAATACAAATGTCGGTGCAGCTCGTTTTACCCGCTGCAATTTGATCTTTCGTTTTTTTCATCAGACTGAAGGTACAGAATCGAGGAAAATCACATGAAAGAAGGTACTGTCATATGAAAATATCGAATATTTCGCAATATAGCTTTATTAAATTAATAAGAAAGTCCCAGAATCTATTAAACAAAAAAATTAACGTATAGTATGCCACGAATCTAATGCCTTCCAGTCCATAACTACGTTTGTAATCATTACTCTATGCTTAATTCATACAGTTTTGAACTTATTTTGCATCTTACATTGTCCTGAAGTGTAACATCACCAGTATGTCATTAACTGAAATTTAGTTAGTCTATGTTGCCCTGAAACATCATACGGTCATAACACGCGATCTATAATACCAAATAACGAAGTACATAATGTAACACCTCGTTTCAATTTACAGTGATAAAAGCTATAGAAAGAATAATTTAAAGTTAAGCACAGAATTTTTAGAGGGGAAAATAGTGTAGAATCAGAGTTCGTTAATTGCAGATCAAAATTATAGTATATCAGCAAGTAGTTGAACGTCTAAGTACAGCAAAGCCACGGAAGCTCCGTCATGGAGAAGGCAGTGACGTTAAACTCTTGTGACGAAAAACCTATAAAAAGGCCTGATCGTCATTATCGCCGCCTTTTTTTCCTTGATTGTTTCGTTAAAGGGCGGGGAACCCGTGTCAGTCAGCGAGGCAATAATTAGATTGGACTTTATCGTGTTAAGATTCACGATTAACTGTTAGAATATTACGGAGATTAAAAGTGATGTAGTGTACGATCTCTGACCTTTGGTAACAACGGAGTATTAAGGGGATTTTAGAACTTTAGTGGTAGAATGGAACTTTACGGACATATAGACGACGGAAACTCAAATTATCTGCTGACACGAGTGAATCCAGAGGTACCGGTGTTCAGATATTAACGTGTGGACTTTTGAAAGTGTCGTGTGCCGTTAGTTGCGAATCTGAACGTAGAGCGCGTGCATATCGGCATTTACGGACTATTTAGATTCCTCCAGGCTAGGAATCTTTTAAATAGACCATCATCCATACAGTGAAAGTGAAATACAAGAGTGTTGTACTTATTTCATTTACCTAGTACTAATCAGTGAAGGTTTTACGGAACCAAAGCTATTCAGCAGTAAGTCAGCACCACCTAGCGGAAAGCGTAGGCATTAACTAACGCGCTGACTGAAGTAAACGTTTACGTGTTTTAGGGACTGCTTAATATGAACTTTCGTGACTCTTTGACGTCCCCACTCCCTCCGAAAGGTGGCGCAGGCTGTCTTAATCATAAAAGGGGAGAGTTTTAGCCGGGCAAATTACTAATTAAAAGAATTATTTACGAGATTCGCAGAAATAGCAAAACACAAGGCCCGCACCTCATCGAAGAGTGGTCGCTGTCACGTCGGGAAGTAAAGCTGGAAAACCTACCGACGATACGTATCTACGAGCAGACGTCGACGTGGAGTACCCAAAAAGTGAACCACAAGAGAGTTGGGGGTGCTTCAATAAATCTAATATGGCGTCTCCAAACATCATTTGCCGATTGCTATCGAGATTCGTGCTCGCATCGAATTTTATTGAAGATACGTCATTATGACGTCACTCTGCACCAAGTGTAGTACGAAGAGAGAGACTCTTTTTGCAGCGTAAACCTCGTGCGCGTGTCGGGGGAGTCAAAAGTCACGTGATTGTTCGATGCGGTATCAAGCGCTGTGACGTATCGGGAAATCTCGTGCCCGTTTGAAAGCGAGTATCGTTTGCCCAGCTCTACTAGAGAGTGGGGAACTAGTTGTGCTTTGCAAAAAGCCCCCTCCTCTCCCCTGCCCACCCCGTCCCCCTAAACCTCCACCCCGTGGCACGAGACTATTCGAAAATGGGTTCGTTCAGCCGCTGAATACTGAAATGCTGAAGTACGCACAACTGAAGCAGAGTGACTTGGCTTTGCTGTAGAGCTGCTTCTATCCAGATTGGAAGCCGATCCCGGAAAAGAGACAGGGCGGGTTATCTCTCAGATTGGAGAATGCTTACATGGTTGGCTCGCGTTCTGCAGACGGGATCAGCAGAGGTGGATTTCAAAGGCCAGACGGCAGGGGAGCCAGGAAAGAACGCTACGGAATACAAATATCTCCGATGCGCTCCAGAAATGTAGCTACTCTTTACATCTCACTTGCTACGCACAAAAACGGAAGCAGTTGCCCAAGTAACGAAACAGCACTGTGAACCTAAAAATTGTGTACTTTTGAATACATTATGGCCGTGACAGTGATCAATGTGTTACAAATATTTACTATGAAAAACAGTCTTCAACACAATTTGTTACGGTGGCCAGTTTCGACCACTACTGTCGTCATCTTCAGACTAATGTGTAAGAACCTCCTACTGCTGGAGAAACAGCAGGAGGCTCTTACTCATTGGTCTGAAGATGACCACAGTGGTGGTCGAAACAGGTCACCGTAATAAATAAATTGTGGTCAAGTCTGTGTTTGATAGTAAATAAAAATTATGTCTTCGTTCGATATATCGCACACTATTCAAACACCACTAAACACCCGGTTCTTTAAAGAATCAAACTCCTATGTGTAAAATATATGAAACAGCATCATAAGTCTGTTTATTGTACAAATGATATAATGTGTTAAATATCTGCCTTTAAGCACGTATGTGAGAAAAAGTTTAGGAAAGGTTCGAAATTGTGCATACAGTTTGCTGGAACGTCCGCATCTCGTGGTCGTGCGGTAGCGTTCTCGCTTCCCACGCCCGGGTTCCCGGGTTCGATTCCCGGCTGGGTCAGGGATTTTCTCTGCCTCGTGATGACTGGGTGTTGTGTGCTGTCCTTAGGTTAGTTAGGTTTAAGTAGTTCTAAGTTCTAGGGGACTGATGACCATAGATGTTAAGTCCCATAGTGCTCAGAGCCATTTGAACCATTTAGTTTGCTGGAAGTCGGTAAGGGCGCGCTCTCTCTCACAAATGAGAACATGGTTTCCGTGTTTCCTGACTGAAATCTAAACGTATATCTAAAAGTGAAAATACAATTAAATTACAATGCCTCCAGTGGCCACAGGCTCCTATCTCAGTCTTAACCCGTCACATGAAAACTGGCATATTTTGTCAGCAAAGATGGTGTCTGGAAATTACTAGATGCAGATAACATATAGAAAAGAGAAACGTTATCTCAGAGTACAAAGAAAATATAACAACATTATTATTTCAGGATAAGTTTTGAGGGCCTGTGGAGAGGTTTGTTTGTGTTGCTGAACATATGCGTTGGGACAAGTATAGCAAGTGCTATACAAATCCGATTTTGTCAAAGGTTATGTAGCTTAAATTTCACACTCGTTTAAATAATCAGGTGACATATTGCAAACTTTAAGTACAATAATTATGTTTCCAACAATGGTAACACTATACATAAATAACAGTTTTGTTTGGGTAGCATTTAGAGGTAGAAAGAGAGAGAGAGAGAGAGAGACAGATATTCATGTGTAGAAAAGAGTGGAGAGGAGCAAACTTTTCCAAAGCAGGGGCTCTTACGATTATGTCTGTTACAGGGAATAACTAAGTGAAGGCCGAGGTAATACATTGGTTAATGCTTTCAAAATATGCAGATAGATATACAATTTGTGCTATTATTTGATGTACATATAATTTTAAGCTCACAGTGGGTACAAGCTGTTGGTGTGATATGGTGTATCTGTAAATGAGGACATTCCATTGTTCACTTGGGGAATGTCATGGTAACATAACTAGTTACTTATGGAAAATATAAAGGGGAGTGTGTGTGTCTGTCAGTGTGTGTGTGTGTGTGTGTGTGTGTGTGTGTGTGTGTGTGTGTGTGTGTGTGTGTGTGTGTGTGCATCCCAAATTTAATAATATAGGCTGTGGTTGAAAACTGAGATGATACTGACGTCCAGTTTTTTTGCCTTTAGGTTGGACAATACTTGTGTTGCTGACATGGTGTTTTGTTTCATGCAGGTGTGTGGGAATTGCTGATGTGTAGTGCTTTTTGATTTTCAGTGCTGCCATGTGTTCTTTGAATCTAATCTCAAATGTTCCCCACCTGGGCTATGTAGAAATATTCACAGTCCAAACATTCAATTTTGTATCCACCTGTGTGATGAAGTGTATTCCGTATGTTGGTGTTGTGAGCTAATGTCTGTCCAGTCTTGTTGTCGACGGTAAGGGATATGTTTATGCCTTTTCGTTTGAAGACATTGGCAATCTGATAGGAAATATTAACTATAAATGAGATTGTGAGGAATATGTTAATTTCTTTTTGTTTTGTGATATGTGATTGCTGTGCCACTGTAGAGTGTTTTAGGGTGTGTACTATGGAGCTGTTATAGCGACTTCCAGTAGCTGTTTGTATTATTGTTTTAATTTCTTGTTTACATTTATTTTCAGAGACCGGTAATTGGGTATCTGTGTTGATCATATATCGGAATGCTGACATTTTGTGGGTTGTGGGGTGATAGCAGCAACTGTGGATGGTAGTATATGATGTGGTAGGCTTACGATAAATATAAAACTGGTATTTATTATTTTTTATTCTGGTGATCTACAAAATTTTTGTTGTCGTCCGCTTGGTGTTCAGCTGTGAATTTTTTATTTTCATGGGATTTGTTGAATAATGTATGGATGCCATCTTATTGCATGGATAAGAGACTTGAGCTGATTATATATATATATGAGAAAAAGTACCACCACAACTCTAACATTAGAATGTCTTTATTCTGTCACACGACTGGTTTCGGAGGCCCAATACCGCCATCGTCAGGCCCCACTGCTGCTAAAAGAATATTTGATTTCCTTGACGCATTTACTGTGGAATCCTTGTTATTAGCACATGTGGGCTAGTTTTCATCAGGAGCCTATATTCGATATGCCAATTGACATTGGAGACGACACAGAGTGGAATATAGACTCCTGATGAAAGCTAGTCCACATACGCTAGTAACAAGGATCCCACAGTGAATACGTCAATGAAACGAAGTACTCTTTTGGTAGCGGTGGGGCCTGATGATGGAGGTAATGTGCCGTCGAAACTAGTCGTGTGATGAAGAGATTCAGCTGTGAGATACAGAGATACAGCTGTGTTGGTACTTTTTCCGGTCTACCCGACGGGAGGCCCTAGCCACACGACATTTCCATTTTTTCCTGTGTTGAATAACTGGTTCAACTCACTGATATCATCTGCTGTGCCATTCATTAAAATGGTGGTGTCATCAGCATGTCTGTAGTAGTAGGTGACGTTCTTGAGGAGTTTGTGATAAGAATACAGGACTTTGTCGTCTAAATTGTTTATTGATATTTCAGATAAAAATACAGAAAGGTTTGAACCCATTGCTAGGCCTTCTGTTTGTTTGTAGCGTTTATTGTGAATCTGAATCTTTCTCTCTGTCTCCCTCTGCCTCCATCTTTCCATCCCTATCTCTGAATCCCAGCCAAAACTGTTAGTTAAGTATATTTTAACACTGTTCGTAACATAATTATTGTACTTAAAGTTTACAACATGTCACCTGATTAGCTTATATAAACAAGTATGAAATTTAAGCTATATAAACTTGACAGAATGGGATTTATATAACACTTGATATATTTATTTCAACACATGTATTCAGCAACTCAAACACAGATCTCCACGGTCCTTTAAAACTCACTCCGAAATAATAATGCTGATGTAGATTCTTTGTACTTCGAGATAATGTTTGTCTTTTGCTATATGTTCTTTGCTTCCAGTAGTTGTTTACAAAATATGGCAGCTTGCATGCGGTGGTTAGGACAGAGAAAGGAGCCTGTTGCCACTGGAAGTATTCTACTTCACTTGTATTTTCGCCTTTACATACACGTTCAGGTTTTTAAGTCAAAAGACTCCAAAACCATGTTCCGAAATAGTGTGCTTGCTTCTCCACTTGGCAGTGCCACGCGTTACTCCAAAATCGCAACACAGCACTCACATATGTCACACTAACACATATAAATTCACCTGATGATGGAGGTTTAAACCTTCGAAACGCGTTGTGGATGTAAATAAACAGGGACTGGTAACTGTAAACTTGGTTCGATATCAATGAAAGTCGCGGTAAAGCCTAACCTAAAATGTTGGCATTTAGTGTTTTCAAATGTACTGGGTGAATAAAATATAAATATTTGCGTGCCATCCATCACACTGTCTCAGGACGAAACACACAGTTTTTTCTAACAGTAATACTTGTTGTACTGCGTTACGCTTTTAACATAAGATTATTTCTCTTACTGAGCAGGCTATGAAAACATTTTAAAGTTTTAAATTCGCTCAGTCATTGCGGGAAGTATCGAAAATGAAAATTTATATTGTTTCTGGAAGACATTCCGGATTCTGGGATACTCGCTTTGAAATTATTTTATAACTATTTCGTAGTGTCTAATTTTCGCGTTAATGGAAACTGATTTTTTTGTTTCATGCTTTTTTCTCACATCGTGTGCCACAAATTTATTAGTTTCCAAAATTTACTGTAGAATCATCCTAAATTAACCTCCTCAGTCCAGAGCTTGTATTTTGTATTGGCGGGCAGTGCATTTTTCTTGAACACCATAAAGACAAAGTACTAAATTTAAAAACTTAGTACTATTCAGCAAAATTTTAGGGAATATTCAAAGTGAAAACTATTTATGGTGGAAGAAAAGTGAAATATGTGGAATGCTTAGAAAACTCAGTACTAAACCACGAAATTAGGAAAACAATGGCACTTGAATGAGAAAGTAGAGGTTTTTGTCGAATATGGACCCGGTCTGCACTGAAAAAAGTAAATCGCTGTATTGTTGTGATGAAATAATGAATATTCGATAGTCTGGGTTATATTACCATATTACAGCATATTGAAACAGATTATAGTTCACCACTACTAAAAACACTCGGAAATTACCTTTGTTTCTCAAACGCATACTGTCCCTGTGATAAAGAGCTATGTTCAGGCAAATTCTGTCTCCTGCTGGGAACATGTATATAAGAAAACAAGTGATGCTGAGGAATCCATAGTGTAGGCCTTAAGTACATGCTACAGTCACAGCGAGTGTAGTTTACATTGTAAGCTAGAAGTAACATAAAAGCAGGATGTAGCGTTTATGCTAAATAAGGACTCAGGATGTTACATCGCACGATCACATGAGTTCGACTTGTGCCATTTTCTAGCGCCATTCCTACCGTCGTAATTTTACACCGTCATCCTGTTGTGGGTTTTCACAAACCTGCGTCTGTCATTTCTGTATGTAACAGCTATCGTACTAGACTTGAGTGAGAACAACGTTCTATATTCGTCAGCGGTTTAAAACAACATTACTGCCGTAGTGGCTTACGTATGTAAACACAAAAACTCATATATATCGCACAGAACGTTGTTCTACATCGGTTGAATCGGGACACTGTAGAGAAATGTACTGTGCAATATATATTATGAGTTTTTGTGTTACGTGTGTTCACTGGGCAGAGAGAAAACGAGTCTGCCTAAAAATGCTCAATGGTTTGTTGTCTGAATTTTCGTAGCCAAACGGAGAGTGAGAATGGACAACAGGCGTATCAAATTGACAAGAGTGAGCTGTAGTTTTGCAAAAAAAAGTTTGAAAATGATCAGGGCTATTAAGAAAAACTTAATTAGTGGTTTGAGGAAAAACTGAAATATTTCACGAACAGCTGCTGTTAGCTATGCAAATGAAATACCATAAAGTTTACATCTCCAAAGCCTAGCTATTTAGCGTATAAGAAGTTACATTTGTTGGGTATTTAAACGTCTATAAAAATTGAAATAGAGGATTTTGAAAGAAGAAAACGGTGAAATGTTATGTGGAATGATTTGCCTAAAAGTAAGAAATACAGTAGGTTAGAGAGACATTTGATGCGCCTTTGTGTGATGCTTGAAATCATGTACAGAAAATAAGGTTCCGATTGAGAATTTCAAGTCCAATGTTTAACTTAGCATCTTAGAATGTAAAAGAATACTAGAGGATATTAGTCTAGTGGATTACATAGACGTTACAGTCTCGTTTGCTGCACATCATTTCGAGTACCATTCAAAGTCGGAAAATCTTTCTTACTAGTAAACCCTTGGAACCCAGAACTGGGTACCAATTGCAGGTTGCCAGTCTAACGGCTTCAAGGCCTAAAAAATAATTAGTTTCATTATTTCGCTTGATTATTCACCGAGAATGAGACCAGTTAGCGACTTCCAATACAATTCACATATAATTTCAAAACTTCACGAAACTTTTTCTCGTGTTCAGCCCCCATGATAAGAAACAAGAATGAAAGTTTATCGCTTATTACATTTTCGCTGTTTACGCAGTAACTCTTCGGCATCAGACATGACATTTTAATTCATTATTTCGTTACTACCGATTCTATTCACAAAAACTTTTGCAGACAGTATGTACATGTATCACTGAAAGTACCTACAAAACTATGTCGTAGTACGAGACGTAGTTCACTAGATATGACGTCATAAACATTGAGATGCTTGAGAAAACTTGGTTTGCTTAGAACGACGTGCAAATTACTCGGGCTATATTCGTCTCGTGTTTCATAATAAGAGCGCTTAGCGACTTTCATCAAGTTTAATACATAATTTCAAATATTTTCTGAACTTTTACCGTTACATGCTTAACGTAAAATATTTGACACATTAATTCATTATATTCATCATGGCAGTGAAAACAGCAAACGTTACGAAATTGTCTCTAATGAAAAACAGCCCACAGTTAGACTAAATTATGTTTATTTTTAACCTTCACCATGGTTTCTGCTTTACTAATATAGCCTTCTTCAGAAGTCCTTGAAATGATCAAAATAATATCTAGACCAGTGATACAATCTACACGTCAACTTCAAAACTACGTAAGTTATAATATATTCCAGAATCAGATTTTCACTCTGCAGCGGAGTGTGCGCTGATATGAAACTTCCTGGCAGATTAAAACTGTGTGCCCGACCGAGACTCGAACTCGGGACCTTTGGCTTCCGTAGGAGAGCTTCTGTAAAGTTTGGAGGGTAGGAGACGAGATACTGGCAGAAGTAAAGCTGTGAGGACCGGGCGGGAGTCGTGCTTCGGTAGCTCAGATGGTAGAGCACTTGCCCGCGAAAGGCAAAGGTCCCGAGTTCGTGTCTCGGTCGGGCACACAGTTTTAATCTGTCAGGAAGTTTTATAATATATTACTTACTTACACAATAATAAATGAAAAGTCTCAGCCCAGCGGCTGCGTCAAGACCAATAAAATAACTTCAACAGACATAAGCCTGTTTCGGACATAAGTAAAACTACACGTGGCACCGTACGTCCTCCGCCACTGCCTCTGTTATACTGGTCGCACGATCGTCAAATGTGCTGCACCCCGCGCGCCATGGCTGGCGCTCACAACAGTGAGCTACAAAGCACCGTTTATCAGGCAACTAGTCAGTATATACGTCAATAAATTAATAACAAGCCTACATGTGCAAATGAAGGACCATATACACAATAATACGAATGTCCGACAGATAAAATACTGTTGCATACGATCATTAGAGTGGTAGAACATTAACAATTTCGTATAACAAAGATTGTCGTATCAGAATTTGATGCATGATTCAGAAACGAGACTACTAAAAGCAAATATAACTTGAGCTTACATTATACGCTTTAATAGATTATAGGGCTAATTCTACCGGCCGACCGTAGTCGTTGTACAGAGCCACACTACCAATGATTGACATTATTTCTATGACTAGTGTGGTGTCACCGCCAGACACCACACTTGCTAGGTGGTAGCTTTAAATCGGCCGCGGTCCATTAGTACATGTCGGACCCGCGTGTCGCCACTGTGTGATCGCAGACCGAGCGCCACCACAAGGCAGGTCTCGAGATACGGACTAGCACTCGCCCCAGTTGTACGGACGACGTAGCTAGCGATGCACACTGACGAAGCCTCGCTCATTTGCAGAGCAGATAGTTAGAATAGCCTTCAGCTAAGTCAATGGCTACGACCTAGCAAGGCGCCATTAGTAACATTGCATGTATCTAAAGAGTCTCACTTGTATCGCCACAATCTCCAGATGTACAAAAAGGATGGATTAAAGTTAAGTATTCCAGAAGCATTCATTACGTATCCTGTTTCAGACCTCACGCCATCCTGCTTTAGCTTAGCGCGTGCCTTTCGGCTTCCTCTCATTGTGTCTAGGCTGTCTTGTCTAGACACAACAACTAGCACCCTAGTGTACGAGTGCGGAAACATGGTACGAGGTAACAAAGGGCACATTAACATGCCTGTCTCTATACAAACCACTGTTAATATAAAAAGCAGCTCATGACTCTTCATGACAAATTCCTACTGGAGCACTGTCCTAAAACATTAGTTTATCAGAAAAGATAATCATGAAGTCATATGACACAATCGAAGACGTAGCGCTGCTGGTATCTTCGTTCTCGACTGATATTTTCCGTTGCCAGCGGAACTGATTAGGTTGTTGGTCGGTCCTTCACCCGTCTTTGGGTCGGGTTGCCATCCGATTATTAAGACTGTTGGCTGCCTTTCTCACCTAAATTTATGTTAGTCACCTTCGCAGGCCCACCCTTGGTACACTTCTGAGCACCACTGTTCTGTTGTTTTTAGATTGTGATTTTCTTTTAGTCTCAAGTACTGTGCGAGGCCTTCAGCCGTCTGTTAAATAGTTTGTTTTAATGTTAAGGCCTTCAGCCGTCTTAAATTAAACCTTGAAGATTCTTGGTTAAACTAATTTTTTAAAGGGATTTTTTCATTTCGAAATCATTATTATCCAGGTCTTCAGCCTGCAGTTCTTCTGTCTGCAGTGTGTGACTTTCAGTCGAGTTTTTATGTAAAATTTTGTAATGTTCAGGCGTGTGTATTCCTTAAGGCAATTTTAATAACGTGTGTTCGGGCCTTCAGCCGTATTTTTTTGAATCCTCTTAGGGGCTTGTGTGATTAAGTTTTTTTTAGGAAAATAAAGTTTGTATGTTTTGTGCAACCGACAGCAACTGATTTTGGCCCCTTTCCACAACTATAACCTGATCCGCTCTGTCCTACGAAACCAGATTTCACCCAACTAGGAAGAGATCTGTTGACCTTACTGACCAAGGTAGTGTTTGGCAAGCGCGAAGACAAGCCGTAGAAACTCTCGCCGTGTGCGGGCGGTCATTATCTTGCTGAAATAAACGCTCAGGATAGCTTACTATGGAGGGCAACAAAACGGGGCGTAGAATATCGTCGACGTACCGTCGTGCTGCGTGAATGCCGTGGTTGACAACCAAATGCCTCCTGTTATTAAATGAAATGGCTTCCCAAATCATGACACCTGGTTGTCGGGCTGTACTCGGGCAACAGTGTGGTTGGTACCCCATGCTGTTCGGGGAGCCTTCAGCCGCATCTTCCCTGGTCGTCGGGGCTCATTTCGGAGCGAGACTCATCACTAAAACTCCAAGCAGTGAGATTTCATGCTGAATAGGCCCGACACTACATGCCGAATCGGTCCGACTGCAGACGGGCTCGTTGGTGAACAGAGGTCAATGGCAGGGGACGCCGTGAGCTCTGCCCCCTTTCTGTGAGCCACCTATTGATGACCGTTGTGGTCGCTGAAGGACGTTGCACGTCGGATGATGATGATGATGATGATGATGATGATGATGAACCCGTGGCTCTGAGTGCTCTCTGACGATCGCTCGGTTCTGTCATTCTGTCGTCTCACTAGGTCGACCGCTTCCTGTTTGAAGGTGTGTTCGGCCATGATTCACCCATTGGTGCCAACATCATCGATTGGTACTATCGCTCCTATTCAAATGTGGGGCGATTAACCACGTACTCCAACCGGCTACGGTAAACCCAACTATTACTTCTCCCTCAAATGCTGACATCTGCATATTTTGTTCACACGCCTGCCAGCGAGACATAGCTGCCGTCCAACTTAAGGCAACGAATGAAATTCACAAATAGTTTCTCGCTTCCCGCGCCCGGGTTCCCGGGTTCGATTCCCGGCGGGGTCAGGGATTTTCTCTGTCTCGTGATGATTGGGTGTTGTGTGCTGTCCTTAGGTTAGTTAGGTTTAAGTAGTTCTAAGTTCTAGGGGACTGATGACCATAGCTGTTAAGTCCCATAGTGCTCAGAGCCATTTGAACCATTTTGAACCGCAAATAGTTTATGCCTTGGTATCGACATGTCCCTTGTTTTCCTAGCTTTGCCAGCTGCGAGGTGAAATTGTGCTGCAGCGTCACACATTCATCCATCGGCTGCCGGATTAACAGTTTTATGTTTTCCGTCGATACCTGTAAGAATATCAGTTTTTGACCAGATGGCGTAAATCCTTCGTGGTGAGTCTTTTGTTTTTCTTCACTTAAAACTTCCGGGCTGATAGGCCGTGATCGAAGTATAAAACTCTCTCCTGACGTTTCGTCTCCTACTGCGGGAGACATCCTCGGAGGTACTGCGAAGAGTTGGATGCCTTCCTGGCACATTTAAACAGCATAATCCGAAAATCCAACTTACTGTGGAGACGGAAAGGAATGGGCAATTGAATTTCCTGGATGTGTCTGTGATTAAACGACGGGACGGAACGTTGGACCATAAGGTGTATAGAAAGGCCGCACATACTGATCGTTATCTGCATAAAGATTCAAAGCACCACCCTAGACAAGAAAGAGGTGTAATGAAAACCTTGGTAGACAGGACGTACAAAATTTGTGTACCTGTTTATTAAAAGGATGAGATTGAACATCTACGGTCAACTTTCGTGAAGGATGGCTATTCTAGCAAGGATATAGATCGAGCACTTCGCTCTAGGCAGAGAATCGGGAGCAACGACGAACAACAGTCGCCCAAGGGCAAAGTTTTTCTTCCGTTCATTAGTAAGATCACAGATGGCATTGGGAAAGTTTTAAGCAAGTATGGGGTGGAAGCTATTTTCAGACCCACCAGGAAAATAAAAGAATATTAAAGATCGGCAAAAGATGCACGACACCCTTTGGCTACACCGCGGGTAGATAAAATGCCTTGTAGTTGTGGACAGGTTTATATCGGTACCACAAAGAGAAGTGTGAACACCCGTCCTGTTGAACATAAGAGGAATTGCCGCCTAGGTCACACAGATAAATCGGCCGTAGCGGAACACGTTTACCAGGAAGGTGATCATGAAATAAAATTCAGCGAGACGAGCGTCATATCAGAAACCTCGCATTATTATACACGCATGTATAGAGAGGCTATCGAGACTGATAAACACCGTAATAATTTTAACAGGAAAGACGAAGGTGCTAAACTGGATAGAATTTGGATGTCAGCGTTGCACCGCAAGCGTGACGATCGATTACTTTCAATCGAGAATGTCGGTATTACCAGAGACAATCTCATAGCCGACCCCACGTGATGGACAGTGGCGCCCTCTGTACTGCTTATACAGGGTGTTACAAAAAGGTACGGCCAAACATTCCTCACACACAAATAAAGAAAAGATGTTCTACATCTACATCTACATTTATACTCCGCAAGCCACCCAAAGGTGTGTGGCGGAGGGCATTTTACGTGCCACTGTCATTACCTCCCTTTCCTGTTCCAGTCGCGTATGGTTCACGGGAAGAACGACTGTCTGAAAGCCTCCGTTCGCTCTCTAATCTCTCTACTTTTACATTCGTGATCTCCTCGGGAGGTATAAGTAGGGGGAAGCAATATATTCGATACCTCATCCAGAAACGCACCCTCTCGAAACCTGGCAAGCAATCTACAGCGTGATGCAGAGCGCCTCTCTTGCAGAGTCTGCCACTTGAGTTTATTAAACATCTCCGTAACGCTATCACGCTTACCAAATAACCCTGTGACGAAACGCGCCGCTCTTCTTTGGATCTTCTCTATCTCCTCCGTCAAACCGATCTGGTACGGATCCCACACTGATGAGCAATACTCAAGTATAGGTCGAACGAGAGTTTTGTAAGCCACCTCCTTTGTTGATGGACTACATTTTCTAAGGACTCTCCCAATGAATCTCAACCTGGTACCCGCCTTACCAACAATTAATTTTATATGATCATTCCACTTCAAATCGTTCCGCACGCATACTCCCAGATATTTTACAGAAGTAACTGCTACCAGTGTTTGTTCCACTATCATATAATCATACAATAAAGGATCCTTCTTTCTATGTATTCGCAATACATTACATTTGTCTATGTTAAGGGACAGTTGCCACTCCCTGCACCAAGTGCCTATCCGCTGCAGATCTTCCTGCATTTCGCTACAATTTTCTAATGCTGCAACTTCTCTGTATACTACAGCATCATCCGCGAAAAGCCGCATGGAACTTCCGACACTATCTACTAGGTCATTTATATATATTGTGAAAAGCAATGGTCCCATAACACTTCCCTGTGGCACGCCAGAGGTTACTTTAACGTCTGTAGACGTCTCTCCATTGATAACAACATGCTGTGTTCTGTTTGCTAAAAACTCTTCAATCCAGCCACACAGCTGGTCTGATATTCCGTAGGCTCTTACTTTGTTTATCAGGCGACAGTGCGGAACTGTATCGAACGCCTTCCGGAAGTCAAGAAAAATAGCATCTACCTGGGAGCCTGTATCTAATATTTTCTGGGTCTTATGAACAAATAAAGCGAATTGGGTCTCACACGATCGCTGTTTCCGGAATCCATGTTGATTCCTACATAGTAGATTCTGGGTTTCCAGAAACGACATGATACTCGAGCAAAAAACATGTTCTAAAATTCTACAACAGATCGACGTCAGAGATATAGGTCTATAGTTTTGCGCATCTGCTCGACGACCCTTCTTGAAGACTGGGACTACCTGTGCTCTTTTCCAATCATTTGGAACCCTCCGTTCCTCTAGAGACTTGGGGTACACGGCTGTTAGAAGGGGGGCAAGTTCTTTCGCGTACTCTGTGTAGAATCGAATTGGTATCCCGTCAGGTCCAGTGGACTTACCTCTATTGAGTGATTCCAGTTGCTTTTCTATTCCTTGGACACTTATTTCGATGTCAGCCATTTTTTCGTTTGTGCGAGGATTTAGAGAATTTAGAGAAGGAATTGCAGTGCGGTCTTCCTCTGTGAAACAGCTTTGGAAAAAGGTGTTTAGTATTTCAGCTTTACGCATGTCATCCTCTGTTTCAATGCCATCATCATCCCGGAGTGTCTGGATATGCTGTTTCGAGCCACTTACTGATTTAATGTAAGACCAGAACTTCCTAGGATTTTCTGTCAAGTCGGTACATAGAATTTTACTTTCGAATTCACTGAACGCTTCACGCATAACCCTTCTTACGCTAACTTTGACATCGTTTAGCTTCTGTTTGTCTGAGAGGTTTTGGCTGCGTTTAAACTTGGAGTGAAGCTCTCTTTGCTTTCGCAGTAGTTTCCTAACTTTGTTGTTGTACCACGGTGGGTTTTTCCCGTCCCTCACAGTTTTACTCGGCACGTACCCGTCTAAAACGCATTTTACGATTGCCTTGAACTTTTTCCATAAACACTCAACATTGTCAGTGTCGGAACAGAAATTTTCGTTTTGATCTGTTAGGTAGTCTGAAATCTGCCTTCTATTACTCTTGCTAAACAGATAAACCTTCCTCCCTTTTTTTATATTCCTATTAACTTCCATATTCAGGGATGCTACAACGGCCTTATGATCACTGATTCCCTGTTCTGCACTTACAGAGTCGAAAAGTTCGGGTCTGTTTGTTATCAGTAGGTCCAAGATGTTATCTCCACGAATCGGTTCTCTGTTTAATTGCTCGAGGTAATTTTCGGATAGTGCACTCAGTATAATGTCACTCGATGCTCTGTCCCTACCACCCGTCCTAAACATCAGAGTGTCCCAGTCTATATCTGGTAAATTGAAATCTCCACCTAAGACTATAACATGCTGAGAAAATTTATGTGAAATGTATTCCAAATTTTCTCTCAGTTGTTCTGCCACTAATGCTGCTGAGTCGGGAGGTCTGTAAAAGGAGCCAATTATTAACCTAGCTCGGTTGTTGAGTGTAGCCTCCACCCATAATAATTCACAGGAACTATCCACTTTTACTTCACTACAGGATAAACTACTACTAACAGCGACGAACACTCTCCCACCGGTTGCATGCAATCTGTCCTTTCTAAACACCGTCTGTACCTTTGTAAAAATTTCGGCAGAATTTATCTCTGGCTTAAGCCAGCTTTCTGTACCTATAACGATTTCAGCTTCGGTGCTTTCTATCAGCGCTTGAAGTTCTGGTACTTTACCAACGCAGCTTCGACAGTTGACAATTACAATTCCGATTGCTGCTTGGTCCCCGCATGTCCTGACTTTGCCTCGCACCCGTTGAGGCTGTTGCCCTTTCTGTACTTGCCCAAGGCCATCTAACCTAAAAAACCGCCCAGCCCACGCCACACAACCCCTGCTACCCGTGTAGCCGCTTGTTGCGTGTAGTGGACTCCTGACCTATCCAGCGGAACCCGAAACCCCACCACCCTATGGCGCAAGTCGAGGAATCTGCAGCCCACACGGTCGCAGAACCGTCCCAGCCTCTGATTCAGACCCTCCACTCGGCTCTGTACCAAAGGTCCGCAGTCAGTCCTGTCGACGATGCTGCAGATGGTGAGCTCTGCTTTCATCCCGCTAGCGAGACTGGCAGTCTTCACCAAATCAGATAGCCGCCGGAAGCCAGAGAGGACATGGACATGTGTTCGGAAGCGCTCAATTTCCATGTTAGAGTTCATTTTAGTTTCGTCAGTATGTACTGTACTTCCTCGATTCACCGCCAGTTGGCCCAATTGAAGGAAGGTAATGTTGACCTCGGTGCTTGTGTTGACATGCGACTCATTGCTCTACAGTACTAGCATCAAGCACATCAGTACGTAGCATCAACAGGTTAGTGTTCATCACGAACGTGGTTTTGCAGTCAGTGCAATGTTTACAAATGCAGAGTTGGCAGATGCCCATTTGATGTATGGATTAGCACGGGGCAATAGCCGTGGCGCGGTACGTTTGTACCGAGACAGATTTCCAGAACGAAGGTGTCCCGACAGGAAGACGTTCGAAGCAGTTGATCGGCGTATTAGGGAGCGCATTCCAGCCTATGACTCGCGACTGGGGAAGACCTAGAACGACGAGGACACCTGCAATGGACGAGTAAATTCTTCGTGGAGTTGACGATAACCCTAATGTCAGCGTCAGAGAACTTGCTGCTGTACAAGGTAACGTTGACCACGTCACTGTATGGAGAGTGCTACGGGAGAACCAGTTGTTTCCATACCGAGTACAGCGTGTGCAGGCACTATCAGCAGCTGATTGGCCTCCACGGGTACACTTCTGCGAATGGTTCATCCAACAATGTGTCAATCCTCATTTCAGTGCAAATGTTCTCTATACGGATGAGGCTTCATTCCAACGTGATCAAATTGTAAATTTTCACAATCAACATGTGTGGGCTGACGAGAATCCGCACGCAATTGTGCAATCACGTCATCAACACAGATTTTCTGTGAACGTTTGGCAGGCATTGTTGGTGATGTCTCGATTGGGCCCCATGTTCTTCCACCTACGCTCAATGGAGCGCGTTATGATGATTTCATTCGGGATACTCTACTGTGCTGCTAGAACATGTGCCTTTACAAGTACGATACAACATGTGGTTCATGCACGATGGAGCTCCTGCACATTTCCGTCGAAGTGTTCGTACGCTTCTCAACAACAGATTCGGTGACCGATGGATTGGTAGAGGCGGACCGATTCCGTGGCCTCCACGCTCTCCTGACCTCAACCCTCTTGACTTTCACTTATGGGGGCATTTGAAAGCTCTTGTCTACGCAACCCCGGTACCAAATGTAGAGACTCTTCGTGCTCGTATTGTGGACGGCTGTGATACAATACGCCATTCTCCAGGGCTGCAAAAGCGCATCAGGGATTCCATGCGACGGATGGTGGATGCATGTATCCTCGCTAACGGAGGACATTTTGAACATTTCCTGTAACAAAGTGTTTGAAGTCACGCTGGTACGTTCTGTTGCTGTGTGTTTCCATTCCACGATTAATGTGATTTGAAGAGAAGTAATAAAATGAGCTCTAACATGAAAAGTAAGCGTTCCCGGACACATGTTTACAAAACATATTTTCTTTCTTTGTGTGTGAGGAATGTTTCCTGAAAGTTTGGCCGTATCTTTTTGTAACAGCCTGTATAATCAGCGCTTCCCCAAGTTCCCTTCGCAGTTCGCCGCTGTACCTCCGAGGATGTCTCCCGCAGTCGGAGACGAAACGTCAGGGGAGAGTTTTGTACTTCGACCACGGCCTATCAGCCAGGAAGTTATAAGTGAAGACAATACCGGCCTTGAAAGTTTACATTGTATGATCTTTTTTTGTTAGAGTTTTACATGTCACTAAGTGAGGTGACATTTTATTCTTACGTCACTGACTCGACTTGCCGAGAAAAGGCACTGTAGCTAGTGGCTACAAAAAGTTGGCAACACTAGAAGTGTGACGTATCAGTGACGCCGACTGCAGGTGTTTTCTAAAATCTTGCGGGGCTTTCTCTGCCTCTGGATGTGGGTCGCGGCTACGGGCAGAGAGGAAGGGGGGTTCCCGCTGCCCCGGACACACTCGCCCCACCCCCTGTACGGACTCGGCTGCCCCGCGCTGCTCTTTTGAGCGCTGAGCGTTGAGCCTGGGGCGGCGGCCGAGGGTCTGTTGCTCGCGCGCTGCCCGCCTAGTTGCGGCGTTCAGCGTCGCCGCTTCAATATTTGAGGCGGTAATTCCGCGCAGTGAATCTTTGATGGCGTCTCCACGCCGGCAGGGACGGGTTGCCTCGTTGTCAGCTCGACTCGGCTAGGCTAGTCTACGCTAGACTACACTCAGCCCGTGGCGACGGGAGTAGCGAGCCGTGTGTGCGTGTGTGTGGAGCAGCGAGCCAAGGTGAAACGCCTCTGCCTATACACGCAAAGTAATGAACGCTGTCGGGTACGGATCTCAAGTTGATAACATACACTACTGGCCATTAAAATTGCTACGCCAAGAAGAAATGCAGATGATAAACGGGTAATCATTGGACAGATATATTATACTAGAACTGACACCTGATTACATTTTCATGCAATCAGTACCCAGAACAACCACCTCTGGCCGTAATAACGGCCTTGATGCGCCTGGGCATCGAGTCAAACAAAGCTTGGATGGCGTGTACAGGTACAGCTGCCCATGAAGCTTCAACACGATACCACAGTTCATCAAGAGTGGAGTATTGCGTCGAGCCAGTTGCTCAGCCGCCATTGGCCAGGCTTTTTCAATTGGTGAGAGATCTGGAGAATGTGCTGGCCATGACAGCAGTCGAATATTTTCTGTATCCAGAGAGGCCCGTACAGGACCTGCAACATGCGGTCGTGCATTATCCTGCTGAAATGTAGGGTTTCGCAGGGATCGAATGAAGGGTAGAGTCACGGGTAGTAACACATCTGAAATGTAACGTCCACTGTTGAAAGTGCCGTCAATGCGAACAAGAGGTGACCGAGACGTGTAACCGATGACACGCCATCCCATCACGCCGGGTGATACGCCAGTAAGCCGATGACGAATACACACTTCCAATGTGCGTTCACCGCGATGTCGCTAAACACGGATGCGACCATCATGATACTGTGAACAGAACCTGGATTCATCCGAAAAAATGACGTTTTGCCACTCGTGCTCCGAGGTTCGTCGTCGAGTACACCATCGCAGGCGCTCCTGTCTGTGAGGCAGCGTCAAGGGTAACCGCAGCCGTGGTCTCCGAGCTCATAGACCGTGCTGCTGCAAACGTCGTCGAACTGTTCGTGTAGATGGTTGTTGTCTTGCAAACGTCCCCATCTGTTGACTCAGGGATCGAGACGTGGCTGCACGATTTGTTACAGCCATGCGGATAAGATGTCTGTCATCTCAACTGCTAGTGATACGAGGCCGTTGGGACCCAGCACGGCGTTCCCTATTACCTTGCTGAACCCACCGATTCCATATTCTGCTAACAGTCATTGGATCTCGACCAACGCGAGCAGCAGTGTCGCGATACGATAAACCGCAATCGCGATAGGCTACAATCCGACCGTTATCAAAGTCGGAAACGTGATGGTACGCATTTCTACTCCTTACGCGAGGCATCACAACAACGTTTCACCAGGCAACGCCGGTGCACTGCTGTTTGTGTATGAGAAATCGGTTGGAAACTTTCCCCGTGTCAGCACGTTGTGGTGTAGCAATTTTAATGGCCAGTAGTGTTTTTCGAGATTCCCAGAGGGCTTTTTAACACTGTCCCTCACAAGCGACTCCAAATGAAAGCAGTAAACCCCCCGATTCTATAAAGAGACGAATTACAGCGTATAAAACAGCTTCAAAAGTCTGATTACTTTACAGATGAAACTATAGAGTTCCAGAGACGTTTTCCAATGTCCATGATACAAAGGGTTTTTCAGAAGTGATGGTAAATATTCAGGCATAACACAGGAATTATCATTCGAAACAAAAAATTCGAGTAAACATGGGCTCTAGAGCGCATACCTTAAGAGCTCTGAACAATTGTTAATCATCGCTACTGTGAAACAAGTCTCTTCTACTGCAAGATCATTGCTTCTCATATTTCGGGAGCAGGTAGTATGGCCCAGAACAAGAAAAAAAGTCCAATAAACGTGTCTTCTAAAATACATAACTTAAAAGTTATGAGCACTTGTTCATTAGAAGAGTTGTTTCGAAGTAGCGAAGACGTTGTGAGCACTTGTTCATTACAAGAGTTTTTTTTCGAAGTATTGATGATGGACAAGTGCTCATCCCTTTTAAGGTACACATTTCAGAACACATATTTACTGGATATACAACCTGTTAGGTGTCTGCTGCTTTTAGATGTGGTTTTACTACTGCAAAGTAAACCTCACTCGGCGTGACATGAGAAAACGGTGCCCTACAATCAGTAATGACCCATGTGATTCACTGATAAACCCAAACTAACTGTAATGAAGTAATTGAAAGTTAATTGAGCAGATCACACAAAAATCGTGGAAGGTAAAATACGAGGCCTGTTAGAAAAGTGTCCGACCCTTGGCCGGACGAAATACTGGCTTGCTTTGAGCGATGGACAGCTAATCACCCTTGAAGTAGTTCCCTTGCGACTCCAGACATTTCCTCCCAGCTGTGCCTCCATTGTTGGGAGCATGCCGAAAAATCCACTTTCGGAATGGAGTTTACCTCGACTGTCATCGCACTCGCCATAGTGTCAGTAATTAAACATCAGTGAGCCTGAAAATTCATTTATACGATTATAGCAATGTTGGAATCCATGGTTTAGCAAGTTCTGCTAGAACAAAACTTGAAAAATATTTTGTTAGTGATTGGTTGTGAAGTCCTGCATAGATAAACTTCTACAGAATCACATACGGCGATTCTCCGAGGAGCATCTGCCTCAAAACTTATCTTATCGGCTGTACGATCCATACAAAGAACGAGAAGACGTGATGTTTAGCACAAAGAATCCTACAGGCTGACAATTATTGAACTATATGGAAAGAAACGTAAATTTATTATAAGCTACGGCGTGGAAACAATTCAACATGTAAACGTTACTTCAGATGCTCGGATTTAGGTTATGACATGTTAGATATGCCTGCCGTCATTCGCGATGATGTGGCGCAGACGAATAGCGAAATTCTGCATGACCCCCAGAAGCGTCGATGACTCCTGAAGAGCTGTTTCCAGATGAGCAGTGGTTTTGGGGTTATTACTGTACACCTTGTCTTTAATATAGCCCCACAAAAAAGAGTCGCATGTGTTCAGATACACAGAAAATGGCGGCTAATGGATGCCAGTACCAGTGGCCTCTGGGTACCCCAGAGTCAGAAAGCGGTCCCCAAAGTGCTCCTTCAGGACATCACTCTCCTGCGTCGATGGGGTCGAGCTCTATGTTGCGTGTATCACATATTGGCGAAATCAGGATCACTTTGGATAATGTGGATGAAATCATCTTCCAGAACCTTCCCGTACCGTTCGATAGTCACCTTGCCATCAAGGAATATCGCACCGATTATTTGGTGACTGGACATTGCACACACTCACCCGTTGAGAGTGAAGAGACTTCTAGATGGCGAAAAGCGAATTCTCAGTTCCCCAAATGAGCCAATTTTGTTTATTGATGAACCGATCCAAATAAAAGTGGGTTTCGTCGCTAAATCAAACCACACATGCACATACATATTCTCATCATGCTACATGGCTAACCATGCAATTTTAACGTCCTAACGCAAAACGTTCAGAAGCTAATGACGATTTTATTTCATATAGTTCAATAATTGTCACCCTGTATATATGATGTATTGCAGGGAAGTTATCAAATGCTTCATACTCTATACATCGTATCAGTGAACGAGAAAGTTAAAATGAAAGTAAGTGATTTCCACGTTGTACAATTAAGTCAAAAGCAGGTGGGCAGAATAATACAAACACAGTGGCAAGTAAACCAGATATGCACACGACAGATGAAACAAAGTCTGTACGGGATACGAAACATTTAATAAATTAAATGGAATGGGAGAGTGGTTGAGTGACTGTACTACCCTCAGAACTTAATGACTAAATTAGGGCTCTGTACAAAGGGTCGTAACTATAGGCCTCGTAAGACAAAGAAGAAATAGTCACATGCCGAGCATGCCTCTGCTCGTGGGTGGCAGACATAGCAACTTTAATACTTAAATTAGTGGAAATCTGACCATCTAATATAAATATTTCGCATACAGTTCTAACGAGAACACTTTGCAAATAGGCAGTGCCTCCAGATAACCCCAATAATATGAACAGTCTCCCCAAACTCCTAGCCTGCGACTGGCATGCAACATCAGTCCACCTTAGGCCGCCCAGAACCAGGAACAACAGTGGCTTCGGATGTTCCAATACAGCACACTCGTGAATCGGCTAAACGTGAAGCACGCTTTCGCCAAACCTCACAGAGAGAGCACTGTAAAGTTAGTCATTGTTTGTAGTCAATATTGGTACAGAATCATCTTTGTGTAGTTTCCGCAGTGTGTAATTCGGGAAACAGAGTGATAAGATTGAAAGTGACTTTTTTAAGAAGCTTTGAGTAGTAATGCGCAGAATTAAATAGCATATATGTTTATTTCTGGGATATACACAAATGCTTTGCAACGTGTTCATGGAAAACAAATCCGCCACAGTTGTAAAATGGCTTTACCTGCAACAATGATGGAAGCTGAACAAATTAATTAAAATGTGTGCCACGAGCAGGACTTGAAGCCAGGTCTCCTTGGTCGCGAAGCAGAGGTCCTATCCATTACACCACCTCAACAGTATATAGAATATGCCTGCACAGACTACTCTAGTCCAATGCCATCCGTAACACAACCTTCAATTCACACCTTCAGCTTATTTTTTTCCCCTTCTTAGATCGCCACTATTCCTGAGGCTCTCCAGTATTGGAATAGCACCCCAGCATTGGACGTAATGGGGAAATTCTGCCTTTACCTCAAGTGTACGTGATCTATAGATCTTATATGATTAAATTTTCTTGAAGCAATTAAAAAATTAAAATTTAGAAAGTAAATAACCAGAGGAAATGATTAAAAAATAACCTACTTTTCATCAATGGGACATTCCAACCATATCTAAAAAACTAGTTGACAAATATCTACCATTTTTGGGCCATCATCAAAGCATCCCAAACTTTGACTGCAATGAACCCCAACTTTCAAGTCATTTTCTCGTGATTCGCCATATCAAGTTCATAGTTGATTTTCTTTTTGTAGCGCAGGGTCTTTATTTAGCTTAACTCTGGTCTAGCGTGTGACTTCCATCTTATGTCCTGCTGCGCGGGATTAGCCGAGCGGTCTAAGGCGCTGCAGTCATGGACCGTGCGGCTGGTCCCGGCGGAGGTTCGAGTCCTCCCTCGGGCATGGGTGTGTGTGTTTGTCCTTAGGATAATTTAGGTTAAGTAGTGTGTAAGCTTAGGGACTGATGACCTTAGCAGTTAAGTCCCATAAGATTTCACACACATTTGAACATTTTTTTCTTATATCCTATGATGGGCATATTTTTGCACACTGCATGCATTCCCAGGGTCAGTTTTGGAAAGAGAGGCGTCTTTCCAGGTTGCACTTGAAAGCTGGGGTTCTTTATAGCAACAAATTCGGATGCTATTATGACTGTCCACCTTCGGTAGATGTATGCCTACTAATTGTTTTGGCGTGGACATGACGCCCTACTGCTGCTAGGTAGGCTACTTTTTAATCATTTCATTCGGTATTTAGTTTCTAAATTTCAGATTATTTAATTGTTTAAAAATGTAGGTGATCCGTGGTGCGGCTCGTGTTGATGCCTCTATTGGAGGCCAGACCATATCGTTTAGTTGACATGGTTGCGATTGTTTGTCTCTCGTGTTGACTGGCGCCACTTGGTTTCGCAAGCACTGCCTGTCATCTAGTGGCAGCAGCGGTGGTTATCGATATGTAGTAGCTGTGGCTCTATCTTTGGAGCGACGTCGTTGTTCTTCCGGGTCGTGTGAGTGTGCCACTTCGGTTGGGGACTCAGGAGGAACCAGGTCCGCACATTGCGAGAAGACGCCGGGACCGCTGGTGGCATACATGGACTGCTGGATCGAAGGGCTGTGGTCACGAGGGTGCACGACCTCGTCGTAAACCGGATCCTGCAAGCATTGAGTGCTTTTGGATTCAAATAGAGAAACCTCCGCCATTGTGACATCCTGCGATTCTCCAGTGACTTGGGTTCATGTTGCTGCTCATAGTGTCGCTGAGGCAAAGAGCAGCGAGTGGAGTGCTTGGGGAAGGCGGATCTGATTAGCTTTCCTCGACTTCTTATTACTGTTTATTGCGTTCAGCTTGTTACTATTTGTTAAGTTCAACCAGCGATATTTTTCCTGCCTGGTGGCCGCTAACGCCCCAGTTAGCTGCCCTGGGGGTTGGTGTATGTAACGGCAGTGTATGCTTCCTCACCTTGCCGCTGCTGTCCAGTAAGGCGTGTAGTTTTAACAGCTTTCTTGATGGTAAGTTGGTTGGCGATTCTTCTATTCTATTGGTAGTGATTCCTTTCTCGTTCTGGGCGCTCTAAGCACAGTATTCTGTGGGTGGAGTCCAGACTGCCGGTTCCGGTTTGGCGTATTTTTACATCTTTGCATTTGGTTTATTGAACGTCAGGTAGCCTCAGCAAGATTATCATTAGTCATTCGTTGGACTGCCACTAGTCTGAGTTACCATCTTGTGAAGTGAATACAACTCTTGGCTGCCTATCTTATCGCTCGCGGAAGTGTTTTTTGCCGAACCTACTCGGAGGTCGATTCCTGGTACTCCGTCTGTGAGTGGCCCTCCTGTTTTATTATTGTCTTTGCTGTTTTATTGTATGTTTCTTAATTTTTTAATATAATTGCCATTCTTGGCGTTACAGCAGGTTTAAATGGTTGTGCTACCAAGTTTATCATCGTTTTGTCTCACCCGTTTGGTGATCAGTTGCCTGCATTTTTTAAATTAACCTTTGCTATTGCATTGCTGTTTTACAGTATGTTTGTTAAATTTTTTTATAATTGCCGTTCTTGGCTTTATAGGTCTAGAAAAGGCATCTGACCGAGTTCCTAGGAGGAAGTTGTTGTCTGTTCTACGAGATTATGGAATAGGAGGCAAACTTTTGCAAGCAATTAAAGGTCTTTACATAGTCAGGCAGCAGTTAGAGTTGACGGTAAATTGAGTTCATAGTTCAGAGTAGTTTCAGGGGTAAGACAAGGCTGCAACCTGTCTCCACTGTTGTCCATATTATTTATGGATCATATGTTGAAAACAATGACTGGGTGAGATTATGATATGTGAATACCAAATAAGCAGTCTCGCATATGCGGATGACATATTTGTGATGGCAGATTTGATAGCTGGTTTTCAAAGTAATATCTCAGAGCTAGATCAGAAATGTAAGGACTATGGCTTGAAGATTAGCATCTCCAAAACGAAAGTAATGTCAGTGGGAAAGAGATACAAACTGATTGAGTCCCAAATAGGGGGAACAAAGTTAGAACAGGTGGACGGTTTCAAGTGCTTATTATAAATATCCTCACATGATGGCAACATAGTGAAAGAACTGGAAGCGAGGAGTAGCAAAGCTAATGCAGTGAGCGCTCAGCTACGATCTACTCTCTGCTGCAAGAAGGAAGTCAGTACCAAGACTAAGTTATTTGTGCACCGTTCAATCTTTCGACCAACTTTGTTGTATGGGAGCGAAAGCTGGGTGGATTCAGGTTACCTTATCAACATGGTTGAGGTTACGGATATGAAAGTAGCTAGGATGATTGCAGGTACTATTAGATGGGAACAATGGCAGGAGGGTGTCCACAATGAGGAAATCAAAGAAAAACTGGGAATGAACTCTATAGATGTAGCAGTCAGGGCGAACAGGCTTAGATGGTGGGGTCATGTTACACGCATGGGAGAAGCAAGGTTACCCAAGAGACTCATGGGTTCAGCAGTAGAGGGTAGGAGGAGTCGGGGCAGACCAAGGAGAAGGTACCTGGATTCGGTTAAGAATGATTTTGAAGTCATAGGCTTAACATCAGAAGAGGCACCAATGTTAGCACTGAATAGGGGATCATGGAGGAATTTTATAAGGGGGCTATGCTCCACACTGAACGCTGAAAGGCATAATCAGTCTTAACTAATGATGATGACGATGCCGTTCTTGGCGGTGGAGGCCTTCAGCCGTGACTGTGGTTACTTCCTTCAAATTCTAATTGGGATCACGTTGGCTTGTTTTTAAAACATTGTTTCCTGTCTGTATTGTATGCTTATTTGGTAACTTGTAACGTCTTGTAACGTACTGAAAGCACTATTAATCACACAGGTGTTTATTCCTTCATTAATAACGTGTGATATCTTATTTTTTTTAATTTTTTTTTTATTTTTTTTTTTTACACTATGGGACTTAACTTCTGTGGCCATCAGTCCCCTAGAACTTAGAACTAATTAAACCTAACTAACCTAAGGACATCACACACATCCATGCCCGAGGCAGGATTCGAACCTGCGACCGTAGCAGTCGCGCGGTTCCGGACTGAGCGCCTTAACCGCGAGACCACCGCGGCCGGCTCTTATTTATTGTTGAGTCTAGAATTAACGTTGTGTGGTGTGCGTACTGTAAGATCTTCGGTACACACAACATCAAATTATTTGACTTGTCGCTCTAACGAAGTAGGCGAGTGTTAGCAATAGGTGTCGTGGTCTTATCGTGGCGTGTTTATCTTCTGCCGTTAGGTCAGACGATAGAAATGCCACTTGCACGCATAGAGTAGCAGATTGATGGTGACCAGCTGTAAGCAGAACTTGATTAATTTTCACACACATTTATAATAATAATAATAATAATAATAAACCTTACTTAACTTGATTCTGGATGCTATTTACAATTGACAATCTGAAGTTCCTTTGGTCTTGGTATGTTAATCTTATTCTCACATATCTCAGATTCTTGACAAAGTGTCTATACATTTCTCTTCATGGCTATGTACAGGAATATGATAATCTTATTAGGCGCAGACTGAAATTTGACTATATACTAGTACAGACAAATGCAGACTAATGCAGACTGACTAATCGGAGGTCTGTACACTCGTTATAATACCTCCAGCGTTCAGGTATCACTGCGCGAGTGTGATCCGCGATGAGAAAACGTTCTACGTTAGCGGCAATCTCATTGGCTGCGTTACATATTAATACGCGGATCGGCGGAAGCAGAATTTGGTCCGTCTCTAAGACAGCGCCATCTCGTAGTGCGGAGACGGACGAGCGCTGCGCCTGCGCTGTTGTGCTTAGCGGGCCGCGCTATGGTGGGAAAGTTGTGCACGCGCTGACTACGTGGAACTATGTTCACAACAGGTTGTAAAATAAATGTATGTAATTGTAAAATAGAACCAATAGTAACGGATTACGGCCCTGTCCACAATCGTAACCGAATCCTGCCTTCCTTGATTTCCAGGTTTCAGTAGGTTAAGATTTTTGAGGTACCCCGGACGATGACAGGGCATAGCGACTTTTGTCGTGTAAGACTTTGGTCAATAAAAGCATTGCAGAACTGTGGCGGGTTTGCTTTCTACGAATGTACTGTGGTAAATGCATCCAGTGCGTCTTACATGGAATATCGAGCACTCTCCTTGGCACCTTCCCTGTTCGTTGTGTACGTGCGTGGGCGGCAATCAAACTGATGGCGACCAGCAGAGAGGAGAGGGAAGAGGAGGGTAGGGGGCGAAGGGAGGGCTTCTGAGGAAGCGGTCCTCTGGCGCGAAGCGCGAATTCTACAACAGAGTCTCCCGGGAACAGGGAGGCGGGGGTGGCAGGGGAGGGTAATAAAATTATACTCGTATAAATAAAGGCTGCGTAGACTAGGGCTGGGTTAGCGGGGGACGTTAACCCATATCTGGCCAGCAGTAAAAGACAATCGTAAAAGTTCCCAACCCCTTCCCCTCCCCTACTCCTTGGCGCAGCACTCAGCTGAAAACAAAGCAGAGGCGGATCCCAGCACACTGCGGGACGACGCGTCTGGAGTACCGACGCAGCCTCACATATGTGCGGGGGACACGCGTGCGTGGCGCTTCCCTCCTACGCTTGAGTTCAGCGTTGCGCGGCGGAGCTCGTGAAAAGCGATGCAGAGAGCTTCTGCTCCCATCCGTTTCTGCAGTACGGGCACAGGGGATTCCAGGCCGAACAGTAAATATTTTAGAGGTGCTAGTACGGGCCAATTCGAGTAAAACGTTCCGTATACACTGTCTGACAAAAAAGTGAGGCAGCCAGGAGCGAAGAAGGAAACGGAAGGAAGCTTCACGAGTTGATATGGTTTGTGACACTTCGCTGATTACAATGTCAAGTTTCCAAAGAACTTTTCCCTGATTACATTGTCGAATCAAGTTTACGAAGGACTTAGGCAATGTGACTTCACTTACCAGTACAACCTTTCACCCAGTCTGGAATGGACGAATGCATTGATTAGTTGTGGACGGGGGTCACAAAGCAAATGTATCCTCTCCAGAGACAATGTGGTCCGTAAGTGTTGTGGCTGGTCGTTAATACACTACTGGCCACGAAGACGACATGCTACAAACGCGAATTTTAACCGACAGGAAGAAGATGCTGCGATATGCAAATGATGAGCTTTCCAGAGCATTCACGCAAGGTTGGAGCTGGTGGCGACACCTACAACGTGCTGACAAGAGGAAAGTTTCTAACGGATTTCTCATACACAAACAGCAGTTGACCGGCGTTGTCTGATGAAACATTGTTGTGATGCCTCTTGCAAGGAAGAGAAATGCCTAACACCACGTTTCCGACTTTGATAAAGGTCGGATTGTAGCCTGTCGCGATTGCGGTTTATCGTATCGCGACATTGCTGCAAGCGTTGGTCGAGATCTAATGGCTGTTAGCAGAATATTGAATCAGTGGGTTCAGGAGGGTAATACGCAACGCCGTGCCGGATCCCAACGGCCTCGTATCACTAGCATTTGAGATGACAGGCATCTTAACCACACGGCTGTAACTGATCGTGCAGCCACGTCTCGATCCCTGAGTCAACAGATGGGGACGTTTGCAAGACAACAACAATCTACACGAACAGTTCGACGACGTTTGCAGCAGCATGGACTATCAGCTCGGAGACCATGGCTGCGGTTACCCTTGACGCTGCATCACAGACAGGAGCGCCTGCGATGGTGTACTCAACGACGAACCCGGGTGCACGAATGGCAAAACGTCATTTTTTCGGATGAATCCAGGTTCTGTTTACAGCATCATGATGGTCGCATCCGTGTTTGGCGACATTGAGGTGAACGCATATTGGAAACGTGTATTCGTCATCGCCATACTGGCGTATCAGCCGGCGTGATGGTATGGGGTGCCATTGGTTGCACGTCTCGGTCACCTCTTGTTCGCATTGACGGTACTTTGAGCAGTGGACGTTACATTTCAGATGTGTCACGACCCGTGGCTCTACCCTTCATTCGATCCCTGCGAAACCCTACATTTCAGCAGGATAATGCACGACCGCATGTTGCAGGTCCTGTACGGGCCTTTCTGGATACAGAAAATGTTCGACTGCTGCCCTGGCCAGCTCATTCTCCAGATGTCTCACCAATTGAAAACGTCTGGCCAATGGTGGCCGAGCAACTGGCTCGTCACAATACGCCAGTCACTACTCTTGATGAACTGTGGTATCATGTTGAAGCTGCATGGACAGCTGTACCTGTACACGCCATCCAAGCTCTGTTTGACTCAATGCCCAGGCGTATAAAGGGCTTTATTACGGCCAGAGGTGATCGTTCTGGGTACTGATTTCTAAGGATCTATGCACCCAAATTGCGTGAAAATGTAATCACATGTCAGTTGTAGTATAATATATTAGTCCAATGAATGCCCGTATATCATCTGCATTTCTTCTTGATGTAGCAATTTTAATGACCAGTAGTGTATCTCGGATGCTGGCACCGGGATGGAGTTAACATCCCAGCTGATTCCACACATGGACGACAGATCTGTGGACTCGACAGCCACGGGAGTAGCTCATCATCCTGCAAGCAGTTCGTAAGACACGCGCGCCTCGGCTCTGGAGAGAACTGTCTGGTGGAAAAATCTCACCGCAACACTGGCGCTCGTGAGGTAAGACATCAGGACGCGGAGCACCTGTGACGTATCGTAGTGCCGTCAGACTTCCCTCTGTCACTATCAGCTGTGACGCCGGGAGTCCGCCCCAAAACATTGCAAGAGTGCGAACTCTTCCGACGTCGCTGCGCTATCCGCGAACGGTAGTCATGCCGGGTATCGGAGAACCGCTTTCCAACAGTGAACACAATGTGATGCCAGAAAGTAGCAGTCCACGCAACCTAGTCACGAAACCGATCAAAACGAAGCCATTTGTTTTGTGTTATAAAAGGCAGCCTATGCGTAGGATTGAAGCGCCAAAGAAACTGGCAGAGGCATGCATATTCAAATACAGAGATATGTAAACAGGCACAATACGGCACTGTTGTACGCAACACCTATATAAGACAAGCGTGTGGCTCAGTTGTTAGATCTGTTACTGCTGCTACAATGGCAGGTTACCACGATTTAAGGGGACATTGTATGTTCTATGTCGCCAATGTTAAATTATTGAATTTTGTGACCCATTATCTTGGAAACCTTTTAAGACATCAGCCGGGCCGGGGTGGCCGAGCGGCTTGAGGCGCTACAGTCTGGAACCACGCCATGACAACGGTCGCAGGTTCGAATCCTGCCTCGGGCATGGTGTGTGTGATGTCCTTAGGTTAGTTAGGTTTAAGTAGTTCTAAGTTCTAGGGGACTGATGACCTCAGAAGTTAGGTCCCATAGTGCTCAGAGCCATTTGAACCATTTTTTTTAAGACATAAGCTTACAAATTTCCATAATTATTGAATGCACCTTTCTAGATACACTGGACTAGAATTATTACTAACATCGTATTGTGGGGCACGTTATCACTTTTTTTCAAACACACTTTTTTTTTAAAGAAATTTTTAAATGAATGAACATAAAAACAAAACAAGTCAGGATATTTTAATTATTCTAGTTCCATATGTGTTGAATTTCACACTTGGCACACTGTAAAAATTTCATGTTTCTACCATCAGCACTTTCTTCAGAAAACGGGTCATTTATTGCAAAAAATGTAGTTAGGAGATATTGAGGTTTAAAACTTTTTTATTACAAATTCTTATACAGGCTTACATTTCTGCGTCTTTTATGCACTAGAATTGCCCTGGTCATTGGGCTGTGTCTTCTTGTCACAACATCCCAGTGATAGCCTCCTCCTTTTCTTTTTTGCTTCACGTACACGAAGCTCATCTAGTTCCCGCAGTCCTATAGCAATGTTCTGTCCAAATCTTACCCCTAACCTCTCCAGAACCTTAAGTCTTTCATAGTTTCCACCATTAGAAGTTATTACAGCATCAGATGCTGGTAACTTTAGAGTCATAAGGCCAACAAATACATTTTTAGGCACACAGCACCACACAACAGTTCCGCACTGTCGCCTGATAAACAAAGTAAGAGCCTACGGAATATCAGACCAGCTGTGTGGCTGGATTGAAGAGTTTTTAGCAAACAGAACACAGCATGTTGTTGTCAATGGAGAGACGTCTACAGACGTTAAAGTAACCTCTGGCGTGCCACAGGGGAGTGTTATGGGACCATTGCTTTTCACAATATATATAAATGACCTAGTAGATACTGTCGGAAGTTCCATGCGGCTTTTCTCGGATGATGCTGTAGTATACAGGGAAGTAGCAGCATTAGAAAATTGTAGCGAAATGCAGGAAGATCTGCAGCGGATAGGCACTTGGTGCAGGGAGTGGCAACTGACCCTTAACATAGACAAATGTAATGTATTGCGAATACATAGAAAGAAGGATCCTTTATTGTATGATTATATGATAGCGGAACGAACACTGGTAGCAGTTACTTCTGTAAAATATCTGGGAGTATGCGTGCGGAACGATTTGAAGTGGAATGATCATATAAAATTAATTGTTGGTAAGGCGGGTACCAGGTTGAGATTCATTGGGAGAGTCCTTAGAAAATGTAGTCCATCAACAAAGGAGGTGGCTTACAAAACACTCGTTCGACCTATACTTGAGTATTGCTCATCAGTGTGGGATCCGTACCAGATCGTGTTGACGGAGCAGATAGAGAAGATCCAAGGAAGAGCGTGGCGTTTCGTCACAGGGTTATTTGGTAACCGTGATAGCGTTACGGAGATGTTTAACAAACTCAAGTGGCAGACTCTGCAAGAGAGGCGCTCTGCATCGCGGTGTAGCTTGGTCGCCAGGTTTCGAGAGGGTGCGTTTCTGGATGCGGTAATGAATATATTGCTTCCCCCTACTTATACCTCCCGAGGAGATCACGAATGTAAAATTAGAGAGATTTGAGCGCGCACGGAGGCTTTCAGACAGTCGTTCTTCCCGCGAACCATACGCGACTGGAACAGGAAAGGGAGGTAATGACAGTGGCACGTAAAGTGCCCTCCGCCACACACCGTTGGGTGGTTTGCGGAGTATAAATGTAGATGTAGATGCAGAACATTATTGAAGGACTCGTTCACATTCTGGGTCTTCCCATGTAAAAACTTCTTTAATAGCTCAGGATTTGTCACATTTAGAAACTATATAGGTTTGATTGCCTCCATTACTGCCTAAGGAAGAGAATGTTTATGCGTAAATTCATGCAGGGTGCCAGAAAATTCAGCTTGCCTATATTTACACCAACTGTTTGGTGGGGGTGGACACAAAGAATGACATGGCTTTTCATCGGTTGATATTCGATGAAAGAAAGTGCTCCGCACAGCTCTTTTTATATTATCTAAATTGTCACAGTTATCTCTAATGGCTTTCCCATAATTTTATTTACGTACAAAAAGAATTGAAGTTTGCTTACTACGAAAATAGTCGATAACCACACTATTTTCAACGAGAACTAGTATCAGAAGCAAATTTTTTATTCGTAATGCCAACTTCTGAGACGTAGCAGTAGCATTCTATACTCTGTAGCTCCCAAGACATGATTGCTCAACTGTGGCTGTATATGCGTAGCCACGAAATTTCACAGTCGCACGTCAATATTCAAAATATTATTTGAAGGTCTCACAATTGTCTGATTTTAATGTATTATGTACCAAAATGTTCCGGAAAGTGCAAAGTACATTATGGAGTAGAAAACAGAAAATGTCAAATTTCAACGAATTTCACGTACAATGTCCCCTTAAGTGAGTTTGATTGTGGTGTTATAGACGGCGCACGAGCGTTGGTTCACACCATACGCGACGTAGCAATGAAGTAGGGATTTTCCCATACGAACATTTCATGGGTGTACCGTGAATATCAGGAATCCGGTAAAACATCAAATCTCCGACATCGCTGCTGCCGGAAAGAAGATCCTGCAAGAACGGAACCAACGACGACTGAAGAGAGTCGTTCAAGGTGACAGAAGTGCAACCCTTGCGGAAATTGCTGAAGATTTCAGTAATGGGCCATCGACAGGTGTAAGCGTGCGAACCATTCAACGAAACATCATCTGTATGGGCTTTCGGAGGAGAAGCCCGCTCGTGTACCCTTGATGACTGCACGACACAAAGCTTTACGCCTCGCCTGGGCCCGTCAGCACCGACTTTGGACTATTGATGACGGGAAACATATTGCCTGGTCGTTTCAAATTGTATCGAGCGGATGGACGTGTACGGGTATGAAGACAATCTCATGAATCCAGAACCCTGTATGTGAGCAGGGGACTGTCAGGCTCGTGGAGGCTCTCTAATGGTGAGGGACACGTGCAGTTGGAGTGATATGGGAACTCTGGTACGTCTAGATACAACTCTGACAAATGACACGTAGGTAAGCATCCTGTTTGATCACCTGCATCCATTCATGCCTATTGTGCATCCCGTCGGACGCGGGAAATTCCAGCACGACAATGCAACACCCCTCACTTTCAGAATTGCTACAGAGTGGCTCCAGGAACACTCGCCTGAGTGTAAACACTTCCGCTGGCCACTAAACTCTCCAGACACATCTGGGATGCCTTGCGACGTGGTGTTCAGATGAGTTCTCCTCCCCCTCGTACTCTTACTGATTTGTGGACATCCCTAGTGGACACATGCTGTGAATTCCCCACAGCACTTCTTCAGACATTAGTAGAGTACATACCACGTCGTGTTGCGGCACTTTTGCGTGCTCGCGGGGGCTATACACGATGTTCGGCAGGTGTGCCAGTTTCTTTGGCTCCCTAGTCCGGGTGCTACTAGTCTCTGACTGGTGGTGCGGAATGACGCAGAACACTGCAGGGAGTCCATAAGGTGCGTTCGGATGACATGCTCACATGTAAAGCGGTTAGGGTGTGCCCGGTGCACAACACGACTGTCTTCCCCTGTAGACGTCAGACGTGGCCTAAACATTGACGACAAGTGTGCCTCGCCTCACATCCCGTAGAAATCCAACATTGGGCCACTGTCACATCCAAAAGCAGCAGAAATCTGGATACTGCACCATTCGACGATCTCCCAGGTGGAGATCTACAACGCGGTGCTGTCTCACACGAGTATACGTCCTCTTCACAGTGACCGCTCAACATCTGACGGTTCACACACATTACGTACCCTATCACACCTGGTATCAACACAAACACGAACAACTACAATGGTCTCTGGAGCCCATTCTACGTGTAACAGAGAGTTGTAACTCTAGCCATTTATGTATCCTGCGGTTGTGTGCACTTGCACGAAGTTACTCTGACATCGAACCATGTCGTCTGGGTCATTCGCCATCTTTATGAGGCGGCGTAACATGTGTCCATCTTTTGTTGTTCCTGAGATATAGCTGTTGAATTTAACCCAAACAGATACTCTTAGCAAAGGCAAATGATTTATTTCTAAGCTATTTTTCGTAAATTCAACTTCAAGTGATCTTGAAATTTGTGTTAATTACGCAGGTGTGAAAAACTAAAGGAAGGAAGTAACTTTCGCACGATGTGCCACTGCTAAGTAAACGGAACTTCGATCGTACTTGGAAAGATCTGCTGCAGTTTAATACGGAAGGTAACTGAAATAAATACGCAGTGTGACGAACAGAAAGGACACTTCCGTTCAATGTCATAGACTGAGGTCACCGCGATTTAACTTGGTCCCCTGGACGTTAGAAAGGCAGGGCACGGGTGATGGCAGTGTGTGTGACCGTGGACAGCAATGCACGATCTGCAGCGTGCTCGCAATTACGTCGGCGGAGCGGTCAAGTCGGTCCATTTACCGATTACTCTCACTTTTGAAGAGTTGCTCCACCTTTGCTGTTCGCTGCAGTCGCGCACTGTCGTCCACAAAAAAGGAATCAGGGCTGATTGCTCCTCTGAAAATACTCTCATTGGTAATAAGTATAGTGTCACGGTAATGTTGTCCAGTGAGCATATTGTGTTCAAAGATTTGGAGAACAGTACATCCGTGCAAAGTTATGGCACCTCACACACCTTAATACCTCGACAAGCAAATCGATCATGTCCGACAGTATGTTCCATCTTCTGGTACCGAACGACACGGGTTTCGAATCCGCGCCAGACAGCATGGAACTCGATGACCATGCCGCAGTCGCAGCCGGCCGGTGTGGCCGTGCGGTTCTAGGCGCTTCAGTCTGGAACCGCGTGACCGCTACGGTCGCAGGTTCGAATCCTGCCTCGGGCATGGGTGTGTGTGATGTCCTTAGGTTAGTTAGGTTTAAGTAATTCTATGTTCTAGATGACTTTCCTCCCATAGTGCTCAGGGCCATTTGAACCAGCAGTCGCACCGTAAGCCGTGCTCCTGGCCCCGAGTCTAACGTCAGGGCGCCACTGTGGAGCACGTGGTCCCAGCGGCCAATAGCGACATACCTTGCCATGTATTTAGGAGGCGAGGACAAAGACCCAGGCGATCATTGTAGGTAAAACCACCCCTTCCTTCCGTCTCCTCGACTTCTATATCACCATTTATGGCCGTCCTACCCCCCTCACCCACACCCTCAAGTACCTTGGCGTCACCCTTGACCGTCGCCTCTCCTGGAGCCCCCCATCTCCGGACAATCCAAGCCAACGCACGCTCCCATCTCCTCAAGCTCCTTTCTGGCCGCACATGGGGTCTGGACCCCTCCACCATCCTCCACACCTATAAATCCCTCGTCCGCCCTATCCTCTGCTACGCCCATCCTGCCTGGCTCTCTGCCCCACCTACCTTTTACAAATCCCTTCTCATCCTAGAACGCCATGCGCTCTGCCTCGTCTATCGCATCCATCTCCCCTCCCCCACGCGGTTCCTGTATGACCTTATTCCGTTCCCGTACATCCTCCATTTCCTCGAACGGATGCAGATCGCCTACACCTCCCGTAAACTCGATCCTCCTCACCCGCTTGTCTCTCCCATCCTCTCCCAGCCCCGTCTGCTGCCGCACCTGTATTCCCACGTTCCACCTGCTCTCCATCTCTCCACGCTCCACACCCTCGCCCAAAGTGGCTTTCACCAACTCCCCCTCCCTGATGATGCCCTCATCCCCTCCATCTACCCCTCCTACCAACTTTGATCCTCCCCTACCACACCCTGAGTTTTTTCCCAAGGACACCCTCTCTCCCTTCTCCCTTCCTCCCTCCCTCCTCCCCCAGGCTTCCCCTACCCCCTACCTTCTTTTCTCCCATCTCCTCTGCCACTGGCATCTACACCCTCACCTCCCCCACCTTTTCCCCTATTTGCAGGTCCAGGACTCGTACACGTAAAGTGAACATTCGCGCGCCGGAGATCGTCGCCAGTGTTTTGTGTGTGCCGTCGTGTTAGTGATCCAGTGTTTCGTCATTTGTGCTACTTCGTTCACGTGTGCCGTTTGTGTCGTCTCTGTTAGTGCCAGAGTGCTGAACGTTTTTCTTTGGACGCTGCACTTGTGAACGACTTAATATATTTTAAATTTGTGTGTCTACTGTTGTCAATCCACCGTGTTGTTTCGTTTTTCGATGTCTCCACTTGTACTAAACGTATTATCTGTGGCCGAAGAGCGGCGTAGTATTGCCGCTGCCGGCCTGCCTTTGTAGAAGGTGTCAAAATAACAATAAAGGAAAAAAAAAAGACATTCAGCGAGGCAGTCTGGTATTCGCCTTGAGTCGATTGATACCTCGCTTACAAACATCGCGTTTATGTTGCGTGTGCTTACTTCGTTTTTACGAGTGGACATTATTTTCACTTCGTTAGGTTATCTCATGTGACGCCGTTGATTAATAATTTGTTGCTGATCTTGGTGTGTTGCTCGGTTGACCGTTGTCCTGCTTGCACTTCCATTCCCCTTCGTCCATCTTGTTTGTTCGCGGTCCGCTCCCTTTCGGTCCCGCCGCGTTTTCGTTAGCGGCCAGTCCGCGACCGTTCCTGTCGCGGTTACATCTCTCGTCACACGAGGTTACGTCCAGTCTTGTCCAACATGATCGTTTTGGTAATCCAGGTCTTACGGTGTGTGGAGACACAATGTTGCGAGGGTGTACAGACATGAAATGTTTGAAAACGGTACACTCACCGGCCAACTATGGTACTGTATTGCTTTTTTCTTCCCCACTGCGTCTTTTCAGAGATGCATTTCATTTTTGTGGAGCAGAATGCGCGACAGCACTGGAGGAACTCTTGAGACGTGGGAATAATCGACGAATAGATGGCATCGCCTGTGCCATCGGCAGATGGACTGGCCTACCCGTTCCCCCGATCCATCACATGCTACCACGAGAACTCCTTACGAATATTGCCCGTGACGATCACAAACTCCATGAAGAACCGTGTCTCACCGTTTATGATGCCCAACGGACCATAATAAATAGCGATGACCCAATTGTAACTATTGTCTTTGAATAAAAGTATTTCTGTCTGTCTCATTGTGTATTTATTTCAGTTACCTACAGTCTGGATGATTGACTGATCTGGCCTTGTAGCACTAACCAAAACGGCCTTGCTGTGCTGGTACTGCGAACTGCTGAAAGCAAGGGCAAACTACAGCCGTAATTTTTCCCGAGGGCATGCAGCTTTACTGTATGGTTAAATTATGATGGCGTCCTCTTAGGTAAAATATTCCGAAGGTAAAATAGTCCCCCATTCGGATTGCCGGGCGGGGTCTACACAACAGGACAGCGTTATCAGGACAAAGGTAAATAGTTTGGACAAGAAGAGAATAGAAGCTTTCGAAATGTGGTGCTATAGAAGAATGCTGAAGATTAGATGGGTAGATCACATAACTAATGAGGAGGTATTGAATAGAATTGGGGAGAAGAGGAGTTGGTGGCACAACTTGACTAGAAGAAGGGCTCGGTTGGTAGGACATGTTCTGAGGCATCAAGGGATCACCAATTTAGTATTGGAGGGCAGCGTGGAGGGTAAAAATCGTAGAGGAAGACCAAGAGATGTATACACTAAGCAGAGTCAGAAGGATGTAGGTTCCAGTACGTACTGGGAGATGGAGAAGCTTGCACAGGATAGAGTAGCATGGAGGGCTGCATCAAACCAGTCTCAGGACTGAAGACCACAACAACAACAACCTTCTGTGTTATACTGTAGCATTTCTTTGTGTGTATGGCACACGTTTCATCGGATTGTGTTACTCGACAGTGTGAAATCACGCGGAAGTTACTTTCGACTTTTAGTTTTGCGCACCACTGTACTTATAAAGATCAGGTACTGTGCACTTTCGGTTTTCCTTCACGAGTCTTCAAAGAAAGAATTATTCGATAACCACATATGGACTTCCACTTATTTTGTCTTCTTGCACTTCACCATGTCTTTCATTGAACTGTCTGACCCTTCTGCTTACCACCGATTCACCCATCCAATTTCTCTGTAATATTCGCAGATGAGTCGACCACTGCCGACTGGTTTACTGTTTCCAGAATGAAATTTTCACTTTGCAGTTGTGTGCGCACTGATATGAAACTTTGTGGCAGATTAAAACTGTGTGCCGGACGAGGCTCGAACTCGAGACCTTTACCTTTCTCAGGCTGCTCTACCGATTTTTTTTTGCTCTCACTTCATTTTGTTTGTTACTGTTTGTTGCACTTCGTCTGGGCGGACATCATGTCATACTAGTTCAATTTTATCGTTGATTCCATCACTCAGTTTTTTTAAAATATAAAAGTGATCAAGCAGCCCTCTGCCCGAACACGCTGAGCTACTGTGCCGGCTACGACTGAGCTAATCAAGCAAGACTTCACGACCCGTCCTCACAGTTTTACTTCTCCATGAATGCAAAGTTCCCGAGTTAGAGTCCCGATCTGGCACACAGTTCTAATCCGTCAGGAAGTTTCTGGCTTACTGTGGTTCGCATTCATAAAGTGAATTACAAATTTAATCTCACAAGCGGCAGAATTTCTAACAACTTCGCCATACTAAACAAGCAGTAAACAGCATAAACAACGCACAGAGACCTCAAAATGGCGTCCTCTCCTCCTTCTTGGCCCAGAGCAACAGCCCCGCATGCGCCTGACTGCGATTGTAGCGCTGCCGAGGAAATAATACCAACGGAAATTAACTTTCTGCGCATACTTGCGATACAGTGTGGATTAGGAAATGTGTGCACACTTTGAACTGTCATAGTTATCAATGTGCGTTAGTGTCCTCTTGGTTAGACTGGGTGTCCCGGATTATGTTTAAAAGAAATGTTCAAATTGTCGGTCTTGAACATCATCAATAGATTTTCGAATAATCACGACGAATTCCGTAACCGAACAAACGTGTCGAATAAGATTTTTTGTGGACGCCGCTTGAGTGTCATCTCAACAGGCGACCCGGTTCGCTACACTCGCCCTTTCATTGTGTCCCGCTGGAGAAAGTCGACCGGTGTAGTGTTCTCGAGTTGCCACTCGACCAGACTATAGACGGCGCGTGGTTTTCATTGGCTTCGAACTGGGCCGTAAATAGTTCGATGGAGTGAAAAGTAGGGAGACGTGGCTTCCATGCTTAATCCAAATTAAAATCGTCGCCTCGTTTAATTAGCTTACCCGGTAATCGCATTTGTACTGATTATCAGACGATAACTATTATCGGATTTTCAGTCATCCTATACATAGCACCTCGCTTTTATACCTAACAAATTTGCCGTTCTTCATTTGATCATCTGCGGCTTGAAACAGTAAATGATTAGAAAAAAAATGAAAGTTAGTCTTTAACGCGGTTTAGGTTCGGTAGTTGTTTTTGTAGTGGTTCAAAAAAACGGCTCTGAGCTCTATAGGCCTTAACATCTGAGGTCATCAGTTCCCTAGAACTTAGAACTACTTAAACCTAACTAACCTAAGGACATCACACACATCCATGCCCGAGGGAGGATTCGAACCTGCGACCGTAGCGGTCGCGCGGCTCCAGACTGAAGCACCTAGAACCGCTCGGCCACACCGGCCGGCTTGTGGTAATACGTGAGTTAACTAATACGTCAAATGCTGTAGTTTCGGTTATGAAGACGATCTGCTATGCACTCTGCTCCCACAAGATGATTCCGTGACGATGTTAGAAACTTTCAGTGATGATAGAGAAGGGTAAATATATCAATCTGAAGTTCTAAGCGCTTCAGTCCGGAACGGCGCTGTTGTTACAGTCGCAGGTTCGAATCTTGCCACGGCATGGACGTGTGTGATGTCCTTAGGTTAGTTAGGTTTAAGTAGTTCTAAGTTCTAGGGGACTGATGACCTCAGATGTTAAGTCCCATAGTGGTCAGAGCCACTTGAACCACTTTTCGTCCGCGGCTAACCGACCGCTTTCCATATAATGGGGCCGGGGCTGTTCCTCAGCCAAGTAAGGTAGTTGACATGGTACCTCGGTACTTTGTCTTTTTATGTTTGACCGTGCCTTATTCTGGCATGTATTAGTTTATTTTATGCTTCTGAAGAAGGCTAGAATAGCTGATACCTGGGTAAAGACCTGTAACTTTTCGCAACTGTGGCGGATCTTTGACGTATTCATAATATTGTTGTTTCTAAGGTATTTCTCGCTTAAATGCTTCAAATATTCATCTAGATCTACATCACACTCCGCAAGCCAGCTAATGGTGTGTGGCGGAGGGTACTTTCGGTACCACTATCGGATCCCTCCCACCCTGTTCCACTAGCGAATAGTGCGTGGGAAGCATGATTGTCGGTGGTAAGCCTCTGTATTGACTCTAATTTCTCGAATTTTCTCCTCGTGGTCAATACGCGAGATGTGTGTGAGGGGGAAGTAATATGTTGTCTGAGTCTTCCTGAGAAGTGCTGTCCCGAAATTTCAGTAGTAAATCTCTCCGTGATGCACAACGTCTCTCTCGTAACGTCTGCCAGTGGAGTTTGTTTAGCATCTCCGTAACGCTCTCGCCAGCTAAACGATCCCGCGACGAAACGCGTCGCTCTTCTCTTTCACTCCTACCTAATAGAGACCCCAGATAGATGAAAAATGCTCAGGAATCGGGCGAACAAGAGCCTTACAAGCAGCTTCTTTCGTGGATGAGTTACATTTCCTTAAGATTCTTCGTATGAATCTTGAGTCTGGTGTCCGCTTTTCCCACTATCTGTTTCACGTGGTCATTCCACTTAAGGTCGCTCTGGATACTTACGACCAGATATTTTACGGCAGACGCTGTCTCCAGCTGTTGGTCATCAGTAGTGTAGCTGTACAGTAGTGGATTTCTATTCCTATGTATGCGCAATATGTTACATTTAGTTACGGTCAGGGTCAACTGCCAGAGTCTGCACCATTAATCAGTTCTCTGTAGGTCGTTCCTCAAATTCTTTCTATCTTCTGGCTTTGCTACTTTGGTATAGGCAAATACATCATTTGCGAATAGTCTTAAAGAGCATCCGACGCTTTCTACTACATCATTTAGATATACTGTAAATAGCAACGGTCCTATCACACTTCCCTGTGGTACTGCGGATATTACCTTTATAGCTGTCTATTTTGTTCCGTTAAGAGCTACGTGTTGAGTTCTATCTGCAAGAAATCCTTGAATCCAATAGTAGGTCTGCTCCGATACTCCGTAAGCTCGTATTTTTTTCGTTAAACGGCAGTGCGGGAAGCTGTAAAATGCCCTACTGAAATCAAGGAGCACGGCATCGACCTGAGCGCCGTTGTCCACTGTGTTGTGGATCTCACGGAGGAACAGAGCGAACTGAGTTTGTTAAGAATCCTCTGTTTACACTGTTTTTTTAGATGGGAGTTCTTATTCAGAATATGCTCAAGATTCCTGCAACAATCAGATGTTACCGATGTTGGTCTGTAATGTAGCGGAAGCGTGCTCTTACCCTTCTTAGTTACGAGAGACACCTTTGCGTTTTCCCAGCCGTTTGGGGGTTAGCGTTTCGCGGGAGATTTCCGAAATGGCTCTGAGCACTATGGGACTCAACTGCTGAGGTCATTAGTCCCCTAGAACTTAGAACTAGTTAAACCTAACTAACCTAAGGACATCACAAACATCCATGCCCGAGGCAGGATTCGAACCTGGGACCGTCGCGGTCTTGCGGTTCCAGACTGTAGCGCCTTTAACCGCACGGCCACTTCGACCGGCGAAATTTCCGATAAATGAAGTATAAGTATGGGGCCAATACCAAAGAGAAGTAGACTGAACCATGAATTTATTTTCAAAACTTTTTCTAAAGAATTTACTGTATTTACTAGCGATTCATCAAGAACATTAACACATTTAATCACACTATGTGAGCGTGGAAGTAGTTGCCAGGTTGGTAACTAATGTAATCAAAATGAAATTCCTTTTTAACAAATGGGAATTTTATTCCTATAAACCTTTTTTTTTAAACAGATTTAAAATTATAAGCAGAAAGCACCCTCTAAATATCAAGCTACAATTTATTCAGAGGCAGAAAGAAACAAACTTTTGAGTGTATGAGCCTTCGGGCTGAGAACCTTACCGCTCCCTTTTGACACGGCCGTAGTCACGACCGCTCACAACCACCTCTGAAAGACTACACAGGTGCGAATCTGCAACACACCAGATCACTTTAAAATAAAAATATTTTAACAGTTCACACAAGCACTCAAACTATGCCCCCCCCCCCCCCCCCGTAGGAGGGATGGAAATGGTATGAAACAATAAAATTATAAGATTAACTTGCCACCGAAAGTGCAACTTGATTTCAACTTCTAAGAAAAGCCTTACGGTGGAAGGGTGGCAACATTATATACTAAAGTGACCATTTAAATAAAAGCCCATGGAATCCAATCTTATATAAAATTATACAAAGTTGGCCAAACATGCTCTACAGTACATATATACCGCCTCTCAAGATGATAGGCAAGATAGAAAACATATTTCAGGAATTAGACCGTTACACTTCAAGCAATGAATTCGTTAACACACCGAATCCGAAAAACATTACCAAAAAAGATGGTTCAAATGGCTCTGAGCACTATGGGACTTAACATCTGAGGTCATCAGTCCCCTAGAACTTAAAACTACTTAAACCTAACTAACCTAAGGACATCACACACATCCATGCCCGAGGCAGGATTCGAACCTGCGACCGTAGCAGTCGCACGGTTCCGGACTGCAGCGCCTAGAATCGCGTGGCCACCGCGGTCGGCACAAACATGACAGAGGCAGGTTTTAACGTACGGCAGATTGATAGAAGAATTGCCGAGCAACCCGAACCGCAGGTTGCTCTAAGCCGCCCCTACTCGACAAGGGAAAAAACGGACCACCCAATTCATAAATAATAACCTTCCCGCAGATGGGCAAACGGAGAAGAATGGTGGGACGACCCCCAAAACAAAGCGGCTGGTGACCTCACCAAGAAAACAAGTAGAATTTAACAAGTAAATGAAACAACATATCACCAATCACTTAACTTCTAATAAACTGCGATTTCTGGCGAAGACCTGGCACAGCACCCCCAAAACGCTCTACCGAACCGTTCGCTGCCAGCCGCTTCAACGGACGCAGGAAGGCGCGCCGATCTCCCGACTCCAGACTCATCCAGACTGACCCACTAGCGAGCTCATAGCACCCCTCAAATGCACGTGAACAGTCAACTTTTCCGCTTTCCCACCAGAAGGAGACACCAAAGCTGCGATTGCCACAGCAGCGCCAAAGCCAGAAACGGAGGGCGACTGCTTCACACAATGCGCTGCGGCGCGCTCTTCCAAACAGCAATTTGTACCACGGCTCATAGACTCTGTAAAATAGAGTTAGCAACTATACGCTTTCACGTATTTCAGTGGGGACACCTATTTCTGTTTTATCCATACGGGACTTTGTGCTGCTGTGAAACGGTGGCATTTATGTACTATCCTTCCGAAACGGTCTACCGAGTAATATTAGACGCTTCTAATTTAAACCTGAGACCGCGAGTCCAAAGATGAGACGGTCCACACGCGTAAGGTAAGCCAGGTTCACACGTGGAGTGGTAGCACGTGGTGGCAGGGACTAGGACACGTGTGGCGGAGGCGTGTCTGCTCACAAGGGAACCTCCCCATCGCACCCCCCTCAGATTTAGTTGTAAGTTGGCACAGTGGATAGGCCTTGATAAACTGAACACAGATCAATTGAGAAAACAGGAAGAAGTTGTGTGGAACTGTAAAAAACTAAGCAAAATATACAAACTGAGTAGTCCTTGGGCCACATAGGCAACATCATAAACATGAAGCTCAGGAGCGCCGTGGTCCCGTGGTATCGTGAGTAGCTGCAGAACAAGAGGTCCTTGGTTCAAGTCTTCCATGGAGTGAAAATTTTACTTCCTTTATTTTTGCATAGTTATTATCTGTCCGTTCGTCCATTGACGTCTCTGTTTACTGTAATAAGTTTAGTGTCTGGGTTTTGCGACCGTATCGCAAAACCGTGCGATTAGTAGACGAAAGGACGCCTCTCTCCAATGGGAACCAAAAACATTTGATCGCAAGGTCATAGGTCAACCGATTCCTCCACAGGAAAACAGATCTGATATATTCTATACGACACTGGTGACGGCATGTGCGTCACATGACAGGAATATGTTGTCGACCCACCTAACTTGTACACTTGGCGAATGGGTAAAAAGATTCTTCTACCTTGCCCGATTTAGGTTTTCTTATGGATGTGATAATCACTCCCAAAAAAGTGATGAAAACATAAGAGTTTGTCACATGAACTGAAAATAAAAAATTAAACTTTTCACTCGATGGAAGATTTGAACCAAGGACCTTTGGTTCCGCAGCTGCTCACGTTACCACGAGACCACAGCGTTCCAGCGTTCCCAGTCTCCTTGATGTTGCATATCTTCTACATCTACATCTACATCTATACTCCGCGAGCCACCTTACGGTGTGTGGCGGAGGGTACTTATTGTACCACTATCTGATCCCCCCTTCCCTGTTCCATTCACGAATTGTGCGTGGGAAGAACGACTGCTTGTAAGTCTCCGTATTTGCTCTAATTTCTCGGATCTTTTCGTTGTGATCATTACGCGAGATATATGTGGGCGGTAGTAATATGTTGCCCATCTCTTCCCGGAATGTGCTCTCTCGTAATTTCGATAATAAACCTCTCCATATTGCGTAACGCCTTTCTTGAAGTGTCCGCCACTGGAGCTTGTTCAGCATCTCCGTAACGCTCTCGCGCTGACTAAATGTCCCCATGACGAATCGCGCTGCTTTTCGCTGGATCATGTCTATCTCTTCTATTAATCCAACCTGGTAAGGGTCCCATACTGATGAGCAATACTCAAGAATCGGACGAACAAGCGTTTTGTAAGCTACTTCTTTCGTCGATGAGTCACATTTTCTTAGAATTCTTCCTATGAATCTCAACCTGGCGCCTGATTTTCCCACTATTTGTTTTATGTGATCATTCCACTTCAGATCGCTCCGGATAGTAACTCCTAAGTATTTTACGGTCGTTACCACTTCCAATGATTTACCACCTATGGCATAATCGTACTGGAATGGATTTCTGCCCCTATGTATGCGCATTATATTACATTTATCTACGTTTAGGGAAAGCTGCCAGCTGTCGCACCATGCATTAATCCTCTGCAGGTCCTCCTGGAGTACGTACGAGTCTTCTGATGTTGCTACTTTCTTGTAGACAACCGTGTCATCTGCAAATAGCCTCACGGAGCTACCGATGTTGTCAACTAAGTCATTTATGTATATTGTAAACAATAAAGGTCCTATCACGCTTCCCTGCGGTACTCCCGAAATTACCTCTACATCTGCAGATTTTGAACCGTTAAGAATGACATGTTGTGTTCTTTCTTCTAGGAAATCCTGAATCCAATCACAAACCTGGTTCGATATTCCGTAAGCTCGTATTTTTTTCACTAAACGTAAGTGTGGAACCGTATCAAGTGCCTTCCTGAAGTCCAGGAATACGGCATCAATCTGCTCGCCAGTGTCTACGGCACTGTGAATTTCTTGGGCAAATAGGGCGAGCTGAGTTTCACATGATCTCTGTTTGCGGAATCCATGTTGGTTATGATGAAGGAGATTTGTATTATCTAAGAACGTCATAATACGAGAACACAAAACATGTTCCATTATTCTACAACAGATTGACGTAAGCGAAATAGGCCTATAATTATTCGCATCTGATTTATGACCCTTCTTGAAAATGGGAACGACCTGCGCTTTCTTCCAGTCGCTAGGTACTTTACGTTCTTCCAGCGATCTACGATAAATTGCTGATAGAAAGGGGGCAAGTTCTTTAGCATAATCACTGTAGAATCTTAAGGGTATCTCGTCTGGTCCGGATGCTTTTCCGCTACTAAGTGATAGCAGTTGTTTTTCAATTCCGATATCGTTTATTTCAATATTTTCCATTTTGGCGTCCGTGCGACGGCTGAAGTCAGGGACCGTGTTACGATTTTCCGCAGTGAAACAGTTTCGGAACACTGAATTCAGTATTTCTGCCTTTCTTCGGTCGTCCTCTGTTTCGGTGCCATCGTGGTCAACGAGTGACTGAATAGGGGATTTAGATCCGTTTACCGATTTTACATATGACCAAAACTTTTTAGGGTTCTTGTTTAGATTGTTTGCCAATGTTTTATGTTCGAATTCGTTGAATGCTTCTCTCATTGCTCTCTTTACGCTCTTTTTCGCTTCGTTCAGCTTTTCCTTATCAGCTATGATTCGACTACTCTTAAACCTATGATGAAGCTTTCTTTGTTTCCGTAGTACCTTTCGTACATGATTGTTATACCACGGTGGATCTTTCTCCTCGCTTTGGACCTTAGTCGGTACGAACTTATCTAAGGCGTACTGAACGATGTTTCTGAATTTTTTCCATTTTTGTTCCACATCCTCTTCCTCAGAAATGAACGTTTGATGGTGGTCACTCAGATATTCTGCGATTTGTGCCCTATCACTCTTGTTAAGCAAATATATTTTCCTTCCTTTCTTGGCATTTCTTATTACATTTGTAGTCATTGATGCAACCACTGACTTATGATCACTGATACCCTCTTCTACATTCACGGAGTCGAAAAGTTCCGGTCTATTTGTTGCTATGAGGTCTAAAACGTTAGCTTCACGAGTTGGTTCTCTAACTATCTGCTCGAAGTAATTCTCGGACAAGGCAGTCAGGATAATGTCACAAGAGTCTCTGTCCCTGGCTCCAGTTCTGATTGTGTGACTATCCCATTCTATACCTGGTAGATTGAAGTCTCCCCCTATTACAATAGTATGATCACGAAACTTCTTCACGACGTTCTGCAGGTTCTCTCTGAGGCGCTCAACTACTACGGTTGCTGATGCAGGTGGTGTATAGAAGCATCCGACTATCATATCTGACCCACCTTTGATACTTAACTTAACCCAGATTATTTCACATTCGCATTCGCTAATAACTTCACTGGATAATATTGAATTCTTTACTGCTATAAATACTCCTCCACCATTGGCGTTTATCCTATCCTTGCGGTATATATTCCATTCTGTGTCTAGGATTTCGTTACTGTTCACTTCCGGTTTTAACCAACTTTCCGTTCCTAATACTATATGCGCACTATTTCCTTCAATAAGAGATACTAATTCAGGAACCTTGCCCTGGATACTTCTGCAGTTTACGAATATTACGTTAACTTTTCCTGTTTTTGGTCTCTGGGGACGGACGTTCTTTATCAACGATGATAATGTCCTCTCTGGTAAGCCGTCAGGTATTTTATCGTTTCGCCCAAGGGGGGGTCCCTCTAACCTAAAAAACCCCCGTGTGCACGCCACACGTACTCTGCTACCCTAGTAGCTGCTTCCGGTGTGTAGTGCACGCCTGACCTGTCTAGGGGGGCCCTACAGTTCTCCACCCAATAACGGAGGTCGATGAATTTGCAACCATTATAGTCGCAGAGTCGTCTGAGCCTCTGGTTTAGACCCTCCACACGGCTCCAAACCAGAGGACCGCGATCGACTCTGGGCACTATGCTGCAGATATTAAGCTCAGCTTGCACTCCGCGTGCGATGCTGGTTGTCTTCACCAAATCAGCCAGCCGCCGGAAGGAACCAAGGATGGCCTCAGAACCCAAGCGGCAGGCGTCATTCGTTCCGACATGTGCTACTATCTGCAGCCGGTCACACCCAGTGCGTTCAATAGCTGCCGGAAGGGCCTCCTCCACATTACGGACGAGACCCCCCGGCAAGCACACCGAGTGCACACTGGCATTCTTCCCCGACCTACCCGCTATTTTCCTGAGGGGCTCCATAACCCGCCTAACGTTGGAGCTCCCTATAACTAATAGGCCCGCCCTCTGTGACTGTCGGGACCTTGCCGGAGAATCGGCCACTGGCCCAACAGGCGAGGCATCCTGTGGTGGCTCGGAAACGATGTCATCACCACTAGGAAGCACCCCGTACCTGTTGGAAAGGGGTAAGGCAGCTGCCGCGCGGCCAGATCCCACCTTTGCCTTTCGGCCAGGCACGCGCGAGCCCACCACTGTCCGCCATTCACCCTGGAGTGATGGCTGACCGGTAAGATGCTCACTGCCGGAAGACGCAGCGACATCAGGGGTTCCATGTGATTCCAAGGCCACCGTAGTAGGCATAGGTCTCACCACAGTTGCCCCAACGCCACTACGAGCCGACGCCTGCGCCTCGAGCTCGATGAGCCTAACAGACAAAGCCTCCACCTGCCCCCGAAGATTGGCCAATTCTCCTTGCGTCCGCTCACAACAACCACAGTCCCTACACATGACTATGTTTACCCTACTCTATACGGTGACAAATTCCCAAGATAATCTTCTGATGAGCTACTCTGATAATCAAGAAACACTCACTGAAATACGAGACGCGAAAACTACGCTAGGTTTTCCCAGAAAAACTATTTAAAAGCTAAGCGCAGCAAATAAGTACAAAAACGCTTTATACAAATAGTACTCGCTGCTGCTGGTGCTCTCGCTCTGGCTGTCACAAGACAACTGCTGATTCAAGTGACAAGTGGCTAACGGCCGCGAAACAAACAAAAGACGGTTTTAGGGCGCTTTCTGTTCTAAACGATCAAGAAAACACTAAGAAATCTAACACGAAAACTACGTGAAGTTTTATCAAGAACTGTTAGTTACTATGCAGAGCAGATAAACACAAATAGAATCCCTTCCTTAGTGGATGGTCGTAAACAAAATGCAAAATAAACGCTTTCCATGAACTACTCAGTATGTATATTTTGCTTATTTTTTCACAGTTCGACACAACTTCTTCCTGTTTTCTCAATTGATCTGTGATCAGTTT